>NW_024082121.1:0-327230 GCF_003009895.1 Hyaena hyaena | reverse complement strand
TAAGGTTTCCAATGTCTTCAGATCTTTTCTGTGTGATGTATGGGCGCGAGTGCAAGTACGGAGCTCCTTACTTCTCCGCCATCTTGCCCTCTCCCTACATGTATTTCTAACACACAGGCTTTAGAGAAATATTTCTTGAGATGTTTGTTTATACTGACCTTTTTTTCTTTCCAAATCAGCTGACATATATCTAAAAGAAAAATAATGCCTTAATTTTCTTTACCTTTGTAATATTCCAAAATATTGGCCTACTCATATGTCTTAAAGTGTTTAAGAACTATATTATTCTTGTCATAAATCTTGTGCAGTAAATTATATATTTTTTCAAAGATTAAAACATTTAGGCCAGAGAAGTTATATGACTTATGTTGATAGCTGTATGAGTTAGTGGGAGAAAGAAAATTAGAACCAGGGTATCTGCAATCATGCTTACAAGTCTGTACATCCAAAAAAGCTTATTTTATAAATAAGCGACTTAGGCAATAGTTGTCAAAACCAATTTTAAATGACTTCTTTCAGTGACCATTTTTCTTCTCAGCATTAATGCAATTAAATGTACTATAATAATGATTTTCTTTCCTCTGCAAGCAATAGAATGCTGATAGCATGAATCTAGCATCAATCTCTATTCAAAGAGTATATTCCAACGCAAAGTCACTCATTCAAGGGAGAAATTCTCTAGAGCTTAGCTTGACACATCAAAGAATAAATTGAAATAGAAGTTGCTTAAATGAAAGAGCTTTAGGCTTTTACACGATGAACTACTTTTGACTATCTTTATATTGTGTGTGGTGGATAGAAATATTTATTTTAATATTTTAAGTATTTCTATTTACCACTATAAATGTGTCTAAATTTTAATCAGGATCTGGACATTCATTGTTTACCTGTAATTTGAAAGTTTTGAATTTATACTCTTGTTTATACTAAGGCAATTTGGCTATACACTGTATTCTATTGAGCGAACTAAATTTAATGATATAGTTCTGAATAGAAAGAACTAAGATACTGCTAACATCTGCCTTCCCACATATAAACTCACAACTAATGATGAAACACATTTAAATTTAGAGAATCATATAATAACAGCAATAAATTCTTAGCTTCTCATAGGCACAATCAATTCACCTTGTTAACTTTTCCTAACACCAACAGTAAAATTCAATAAGGTTCTGCCTTCTTTCCTGTAAACTAAAGGTAGATAGGTCTTCAAATTTTATTTATAGATGTTGGGAGAACAACAATAAAAAATTGTAAGTTAAATGTAGAATATACAAAGCAGTTAATAAAATCTAAAAATAAAACTGAGCCACAGCTCTTAGAGGCATTTAGATTTCATATACTCATAGTTTCAGAAGGAAAAATAGTGAAAAACAAAAAAGTTTCCATGGAGAGAAGATGTTTATTTAAATGTGTGTGAGGTGTGTGTGTGTGTGTGTGTGGACGCGCAAGCTCACAGGCCAGAGATAGAGCCACAGTATTCCTTTTAAAAAAATTTTTTTAATGTTTTATTTATTTCTGAGAGAGAGAGAGAGACACTGTGAGCAGGGGAGGGTCAGAGAGAGAGGGAGACACAGAATCTGAAGCAGGCTCCAGGCTCTGAGCTAGCTGTCAGTACAGAGCCCGATATGGGTCTCGAACCCACGAACCGTGAGATAGTGACCTGAGCTATAGTCGCACGCTCAACCGACTGAGCCACCCAGGCACCCTGAGCCACCGTATGCCTAAGCATTAAGTTCAGAAGTTATTTTGAACATATTTAAACAGCAACTTCTATCTCTAATAAGGGGACCATAAACAATTGCTGTGAAATCTGATATTTTAGTCTTCAATGAAAAAAATATTTCTAGGATATTTTATATGTTTACAATAGTGATGTCAAGCTGGATTTGTTACAGTCTAGATAATGCAAAGTTCATTTTTATCTTCGATCACAGTCCTTTGTGTAGCTGGCTTTCTACCAGTCATCTAAGATTTTTAAGGCACGGTCTCTATCTTAGTACCTGCCTCCATGTCTTGCTCGATATAAAGGTTTGTAGGTATGTAAGGAGTTCATGCAGGTTCTTCTTCCTCAGTATGTTTCTGTGTAATTAATGACATAAGGAAAGAATTAGGGAGTTTGGGTAAAATTTCGACTTGGAAAGTGAATCAGAAAACTTGAAGTCTAATACAAGGAAGTGAGTGAGGAAAACGTTCCCAGAATGATGCAGCCATTTTCCTCGCCTCATGCTGTGTCTAATAAAGCCCCGTTTCTAAATCCTCCATTTCTATACTTCGAATCTTTTCCTTCAGTATTCTCTTCAAAGAATAAAAGCCAGTCCATGTCTGCTTTGCCTGTGAGATGCATTTACAATCTACTTGTCTGAAAGGACTTGCCATTATTTAAACTTGTACAGTATAAGAATTTATAAGTATAAGCATTTGTATTGGAGATGAGAACAAGAGTGAGCTAGAAAATAGAGAGCTCTTCTCATTTTTTATCTTGTTGATGACAAGTATCGTTAAAACATAACATGCCATGTAAGGCAAAAACAAATTCTCCATGGAATTTTATGTGTTTGGTTATAACTCTGAAATAATCTGAACAAAATGTGTAAGTAATGCATCACAGAAGAGTATTATGTCCATGGGCTGTGAACACAGACCTCCTGGATTTAAATCTTGCCCTTGCTTACTTACCAGCTCTATGCTCTTGGATAATTTGCATAACTTGCCTTTGCCTCAGTTTACTTATGTGCTAAGTAGAAATAATTGTATATCTAAAGTGTAAATTGTTTATGGAAAATCATAAGCACTGTTTAGTTGTAAGTGGTAAATCCAATAGAGTCCAAAGACTAATGGACTATATAATATTTTAAGGACAAAATATGCAAATCATCCTAGGTTAAACCCAAGGTATATTTTAATTAATTAATCACAGTTAAGACCTGCATTCATATAAACCCATGTACTATAGAATGTAGCAAGTGCTCCAGGGCAAACGAAAATCACGGAATATGTGTCTACTGTCCAACACTTTAAAATTATATTTCATATATTATATAAAAATATTTTTTTCCAACCCGGAAGAATATCCTCTCAATTCAGGAAAAGTCATTCATTGTCACAGGCATTCACAGGAAGTGTGGACCTCTCTTGGAGAGCACAGTATTTTGTTATTGTTGTTTCTTTTCTCAATCAAGAAACCTGCTCCTTTGTCTTTCGGTGAGTTCTTACCTTCCCTTACACCTCAACTTACAAATCTCTTGGAAAGGACCTTCCTTATGACCTTATCTTAAGCAGCTACAACACCTTGATTTTCTTTGAAGTGCGTATAAAAACCTGAAATCATCATATGCATTTGACTGCTAATTTGCTATTCTGCTTTTTCCAACATGAAGATAATGACAATTTCTGTTTTGTATTCTTATATTCCCAGTGTCTAGTTTAATTCCAGGTGCATAGTAAGTACTCAACAAATATTTGTTGAACAAATGAGTGAATATTGTCAATGTTGTCGGCTAGTCATGATTGTTATTCTTACATTGCTGTGTTTGGTTTTGGCTGTTTGTTTCTCATAGATTTCATCCAGGAAAACCTTTATCTATATTCAGCATATTCATGTAAGTCTAAACTGCTATTTTTCTCTCCTTCCTTTTTCCCACTGTCACTGCCTCAGTGCTGCTGACTGAAGTTAATTGACTTCCCCACTCCCAAATGACCTAAAACTCAAAATGATTTATATATAGTTGAGAAGAGGGTCATGCATTTTTATCTGGAAGAATGAAAGTCACATACAAAAACATCATGCTTATTTGATGGACAATGTAGGTGATAGACTTACTGTAACACTATCTGAATACTTTTGACACATTTCATTGCTTTCATAAAAACCTGGTCAATATCCACCACTTTCTATCAAACTGCTATCATAACTCAGTGATTGATTATATACATTTTTGAGATGGAGTTTAAATAATAAATACATAATGGCCATGAGGTCTGTGCCTGCCACAAATTAATGTGTTCTATTGTTATAGTCTTCTAAGTGTTTAATTAGGGAAGAATATTGTCCTTTAATGTACTTCTGTGGATTTCTTTCTCTTGCCTATTTCTGCTCAACAAGATGCAGTGAATACAATTTCTTATTATCATTAAGTGCAAGGTAATCTGAGAGTTGTCTTTATTCTCTTCATGTATATGTACAAATATGCCACCTTTTCAGAACTCTATGCTAACATAAGGGAACACTGGTACAGGTATAGCCCATAATATTTTGCCAGGGCTGTCTAAAATTTTTTTAAAATTTTTAAAAAGGTACCACAAACTGGATAGCTTCAGCAACTAAATTTATTGCCTCACAGTTCCAGAAGCTCTAGGTCCAAAATCAAGATGCTGTCACAGTTGATTCCTTCTGAGTGAAAAATGTTTGGCATCACATGGCATGTAGATGTATCACCTCAATCTCTGCCTTAATGTTCACATTGTGTCCTGCTCTGTGAATGTCTGTCTCTTCACATTTCCTATTTCTATAAGGACACCTGTCATATTGGACTGACGGCTCATCCTGCTCCAGGATGACCTCACCTTACTACATATGCAGCAACCCTATATTCAACTATATCCACAATCTGAGGTACTGGGGGTTGGAACTTTATCATATGAATGTTTAGGAAACACAGTTTAACCCATAGCAACTCTGTTTCTCTCATGACACTTAAACATAAGACACTCAGATTATCTTTATTTGAAAACCTGATGGTCACTGAACGGTAAAAGAATACTAATCAGTCATCTTCATATTTGGCTTATTTGTTTCAAATAAATAGAAACCTGAATTTATTCAGTATTGCTTACTTTATGGAAACATTTTTTCTGTGTTATATGTTTGTTATGTGCTGGCACATTCCTGTGTAACATATTACTTCCCATCCCCTTTTCTTACTCTGTAAAGAAGAAGGGAAATGACAAAAGTTTTACATATGAAGTATATTTCTACCATATGAGAGTATCCTTTAAGTTTCCATGATTAATATTTCTTAAGAATTTACAATCCTACCCTACCAATTCTGCTTTAGTTTTTAACTTCTGCAATTTTTAACTTTGATCATGTTTATTGTCTCCAGTGGTACTTACTGAAAAAAATACACAATTAGCAAAAACTCAAGAGATAATGAACTCTTCAAACCTAACCACTATAGAATACCCTTTTTAGAAAATAAACTCATAAACAATAACTTGATATCCATTTACTTAAATGTTACTCAAAACAACCAAGAAAAAGGCTGGCTTTGATATGTGAAAGTCATTGATTTGGACATGTCAGAGAAAATCTCTCTTTAAAATTACAGATATTAGGGCACCTGGTGGTTTAGTCAGTTAAGCATCCGACTTTGGCTCAGGTCATGATCTCGTGGTTCACGAGTTTGAGTCCCTTGTTGGGCTCTGTGCCAGCAGCTTAGAGCCTGGAGCCTGTTTCAGATTCTGTATCTCTCTCTCTCTCTGTCAGTCCCTATCTCACTATTACTCTGTGTCTCTATCAAAAATAAATAAAAATATTTAAATTAAAAAAATAGATTCTTTTTCCAAATACAAAACTCTAGTTATCTGATTTTAATATCAAGGAAAATACCTTCGTAATTTGTTAAGATGAAAAAAAATAGTAATGAAAGCACTTGAGTGCACTTAGAAACCAGCTAATGAGTAAAGATTTCAGAGATGTGCAATATACTCTCCTTTAGCAGAAATAGGTTCTAATCCCTTGGTAATATTTTGAGCACAATATATACTATATTTGTTATACCTGCACTGCATATGACCTATTTAAAGTTAATAAACTGCCAATGCTTTTAGTAAGAATAATTAACATCTGTTTGTATAAACATTTCTCTTCACTATTTTTTTTTTCTTTCTGAACATCTAATGGAATGTTAATACATCAAAAGCAACTTTCTTAAGGTTGGGATAATGACAAGTTATAGAGTAGTTTACTTTCAAGTCTCTAACTTTTTTTTAGATTTTAAGCCTTGTTTTATAAGTGCACCTAATGAGGTCAACAACCATCAAATTGAGAACAGAAATGTCAGCATGGGCTAAATCTGACAATTTGCTCATTATTCATTGTCAAGAATAGCTTATGAACTTTTAATGATAATTCCTAATGAGAAAACCCCCAAATTGAGAACAAGATAATTAGAATAAATGAGACTGGTCTAAGTGACAGACTGATATATTTCATCCCCATGACTTTATGATTTTATGAAATAACACGTATAAGTTTTAAAATAACTCATTTATAATAATGTCTTTGACCTTTGGAATTACTATCTTTTATAATCTGTGCTGCTTTATGTCACTAATTTCTAGATCAAGATTAGTCATTTTTTTCCTTTCAGAACTAAAAATAGAATGTTAAGTTTAAATATGAGAAACCCATATTGGAAACAGATGCTATTTATTAAATTTGCTTATGTTTCTATTTTTCTGCTGCTTTTCAACTCTGTATAACCTTTCACTTACCCCTGCTGATTCGGATGTTCCAGGGGTCACACCTGTTCTTAAGGAGATTCGGGAGGGAAGAGGTTGGAATTTGAAAGAAACACCTGAGTGAACTTTGCTGTAGAGGATTTTTATATATTGCTGAGTCTTTCCACCTGCTGCCCCAGTGACCTTTCTGTTGACAGCAGCAACATGCCACGTGGGTCAGAATTCTTCCTTACGGGCAAAATAACAGCAAACAGCTCTACTCTAAGAGAGTAATTGTTGCTTTCAATGAAAAGCTCAACAGTGACAGGACCAACATAAGGAAGGGGTTTTGTTATAAAATGATAAATAAACATTGAAACACTAAAGTGTGTGTTACTAAGAGAAGGAACATCTAGGATTTATTCCTAGTGTCTGAAGCATTGTATCCTTCAGCAAGTTATTTATTCTATTGGGACTCGTTATCTTTATACATAAAATAGGGAAGTGAGACTAGATGATTCTACGGTTCTATCCAGCTCCCTCAGTCTGTGTTTTTGGTTGTGTGACATTACAATGAGTAAGGGCAGTTATTAGCTTCCAGGTGATTCTTTCTGCGCCGCTTCCCAAACACACAGCTCTTTTGCTTTGTCATTAAAGACATTAGAAGAAATGTGGAATAATACTGTTACAGAATCGGAGGGGAGCAGTTGACAAAATTTTTAAAAAATAGTGATGAAGTGATTAAACTTAACATTACTAGAGCACTCTGAGAAGCCAGAACACTATACTTCCTGGATGATGGTGATACCTACCGAATATCTACCCTACACTGGCTGAAATTTTTACTCTTTGGTCATCTTCCTGACATCATGCCAGTTAGATATTCATGTGAGTTACCAAACTTCACTTAAACGTATCCTGAAAATTAAACTGTAATTTAATCCTGAAAATTAACACTGTAGTGAAGAGGATGTTTAATATAACTGTTTGTTTGACCTTAAGAACTAGGAGATATAGGGATGTCTGGGTGGCTCGTTGGTTAAGCGTCCGACTTCGGCTCAGGTTATGATCCTACAGTTCATGAGTTCAAGCCCCATGTTGGGCTCTATACTGACAGCTCAGAGCCCAGAACCTGCTTCGAATTCTATATCTTCCTGTCTCTCTCTGTCCCTCTCCAGCTCATGCTCTTGTTCTCTCTCTCTCTGTCTCTCTCTCAAAAATAAACATTTTAAAAATTAAAAAATAAAAAAGAACTGGGAGATAGAAAGGGTAAGAACAGCAGTTGGCTACCAGCTCACATTTGCCAAATAGACTATGTATATATAGTGGTGGACTGGACTATATATAGCATCTCACTGGAAGTCTATAAAAATCACTTGGGGGTGGAATAATTGTCCCCATTTTATAAATGGTTAAGCCAAGCATTAACATGTTTTTATTTTTCCAGTGGCCACACAGAGCTAGTAAATAATAGTATTCAAATAAAAGTTTAGCCATAAATACCATGCTCGTAACTGCTATGAAATATTAATATTTTCAGACAGCACGAGTTTGTCACTGAAGTCAGTGTGAACGGTATCGTTTTTTTAAACTATATAATTCTATATAAGCTTGCTTCTGCAGGTGTAGCTTAACTTTGTAAAACAAATATTTTCCACATCATTAAAACTCCTCTTAAATAAACTTTAACTAATGTCTATATTAGTGTTCTATTATTGCTGTAATGAATTGCCACAAATGTTATGGTTTAAAATAATCCAACTTCATTGCATTATAATCCTGAGAGAGTCCAACACAGGTGTTACTGGGATAAAATGAAGCCATTGGCAGGACTACACTTCTCTGTGGAGGCTCCAAAAGAAACCGTTTTCTTCGCTTTTTTCTTCTAGAGACTCTCTACATTCCTTGCCTCATGGCCATACTCATCTTGAAATCTGGCAAGGGTGGATTCAGTCCTTCTTACAGCACATCACCCTGATCTACATTTCTAGCCTCACCCTTCCACTGCTAAAAACACTTTGTAAACATTGAGGCCACCTGGGTATAATCCTAAATAATCTTCCTATTCTAGGTAGGGTTGATTAGCAACCTTTGTTTCATCGGCAACCTTAATTCTCTTGTGCCTTGTAAACTAACTTATTTACAGATTTTGTTGATGAAGACATAGACATCTTTGGTGCGAGGGGGGACCATGCTGCCTATCATAATGTCTAATATTATACCTCGAACAATATCCTAATACTTTATGCTGCCAGAATCCTATATCTGAATACACGTTATTAACACTGATATTGTCTCCTTAGGGTATTAAGAAAGTGATAAGACATTTATTAACACTGAGATTATACATACCTAAAAATAGAAGGAAATCACACATGCACATTATATAATGTTTAACTACTACAAATTTCCCATTTCTCGATTCATGATTTTGTCTAATGCGTTAGTTCTTGGAATATGTTTTGATATTTTTATTTTTTGGGTATATTTTTAGGATCTGTACACATCTGTGAATTTATTTATGTTGATTTTATACATGAAAGAGTAATTCTTAGTGTGTAATTCATGGCTATAATTATTTCCCATTGAAGAGCTATAAATATACCATTTTTTTCTGTCATCCAGCATTTCAAAGGAGAAAAAGAGGCTAAAATAATAGATGGACATAAATTTTTCCCTGTTGTAGGTTTAGAAAATTTACAGTGTGTGTATACACCCACACCCACCCACACATACACATATACTATATGTATGTGTAGGTAGAATGCTTCTCACATAAAGATGTCAATGTCCTATAATGTGTGAGTGTATTATGTTACATGGAGAAAAAAAGAGTTTGCAGACATGGTTAAGGTTATGAACCTTAATATAGAGAAGATGTTATGAAAGATTCATCAGGGCCCAATCTAATCACAGGACCCTTTAAAACCAAAAAAAATCACATCTCCAGATGAAGTCAGATAGATTCGCACAGCAGGAGGGACTTAGCCGCTGCTGGAGAAAACAACATAGGAAACCATGAGAAGGAAGATGGGAAGCTTCTAGAAACAAAGCCTGAGCCCCAGCTGACAGCCAGAAGGAAACAAAGACTGCATTTTTGCCACCATGAGGAACTGAATTTGGCCAACAACCAGAATGAGCTTGGAATGGATTCTTCTCCAGAGACTCTGGGAAGGGAAGCGTTCACACCAACTTTTTGACTAAACACTAGGATTTGTGACCTACAGAACTTGGTGAATGTTGTGTTATTCCATGAAGTCTTCATTAATATGTTTTGGCAGCAATAAAAACAACATAAATAGTTCCTCAAATTATAGCCAATTTAGTAATAAACATATTGAAATGTTTATTAGCTTTTCTACCAATGGGATTGCCAAAGCTAAAAAATATGTTAAATCTCATGTTAACAAGGGTGGTATTGTAAATAGTTTGTGACAATATTAATTTGTCATGATATTTAACAGCCATTTGTCATTATGTGTGAAGATTAAAATTCACATGTCATTTGATAATTCCACATATAAATCTAATCATAGATATACCCACACCTAAAGCAAAGACATATATAAGGAGTGTCCATTTAAGAACCGTTTGTATAAAAAGAGTAATAGAGAGAGTTTCACTGATGTTTAATATGGGATATCCATGCAATGGAATGCCAGGCAGCAATTTTCATGATGAAGTGGGTATATTTGTTGTCATGTGTGATATTGTGATTTATAAGAAATATGTATTAGGCCATTCAGATGACCAAAATATGTTTCTCCTATGTGTTTGGTCTTTGTCCATGGTTCCTGGCTCACAGATCCCAATGTCTTTGGAATTCCCTGAGCCATGAGAGCAATGAGATCAACTGTTGTTATAATATTTGGTCTCTTGTCCTCATTCTCAGAAATCCCTTCAAAGCCATAAGGGTGAGATGAGTGTCTTCTTATTCATAACAAACCCCTTACATCACAACTGGAGTTAGGTTAGTGAGGTGACTTTTGAAAACACCTAAGGATAGGAGCTGGTTGCCCATGGAGCCAACTATGTGATTAGAGGGTTGGAAGTTTCAGTCCTTCCCCATAATTTCCGAGGAAAGGGAAGGAGTTAGATATTGAATCAATGGCCAATGAATAAATCAATCATGCTTATGTAATGAAGCCTGCAGGAAAAACCCTAACCAATAGGTTTCAGAAAGCTTCAGGAATGGTGTACACATGGAGCACCATTAGGTTCCACTCCCTTCCTCCATACCTTGCCCTATCTCTCTCTTCTTTCTGGATGTTTCTGAGTAATATCCTTTTATTATAAAACAGTAACCCAGTAAATAAAACATTTCTATGAGTTCTGTGAGATATTCCAGCAAAACTCAAATCCAAGCAGGGAGTTAGTGAAGCCTACAGTCTATAGCTGGTTGTTCAGAAGCACAGGTGATACTCTGGATTTATGGCTGGCATCTGAGATGTGGGGAAGGGCAGCAGTCTTGTGAGACTGAGCCCTTAATCAGCAGGATCTGATGCTATCTTTGGTAAATAGTGTCTGAACAGAGTTAAATTGTAAGACATCCCACTGGTGTTAGAAAGTTGCTTGGTGGTATGTGGAAACTTCCCCACTCCACATATAGAAATTGGATGCAGAATGGTTTATCCCCCTAATCATTTTTTGAATGAAAATGATCAAAGTGCTGAAGAATGTTATGTTATGATCTCATTTGTATAAGGGCATATATCCTGTATGACAGCACATAGAATGTTTATAGACCATATGTAAAACCTAGTCAAAATGAATATTGGGAAGAGTGTCATGGGACCTGGAAGTCTAGGCTGAGAGACAGACTTAATGTAATTGTTTCATAGTGAATTTTAACATATGCCTAAATTACCTTACAACGTGTTTTTTTTCCCTCTGCTTATAACCAAACTGTCCTCCTGAAATTTTACAACAGTTTACATTCTCATGAGAAATTGAAGTATGTTTGTTTCCCTGGAATAGGTCTTCTAGAATTTGGACATCAGATTCCACTAATCTCTCCCCACTGTGCCATATAGACAAACATGTCCAAGCATTTATAACATGCTTGAATACATATGTGGACCTTTTATACAGTCCAAAGTCATATGTTTACAAAAATACAAAGTATGAAACACCCAGAGAGTTTCTAGTATCTGGTCAATGGAGGATTTAGGATAAGGGAAGAACACTAATAGCACATTTTATAAGGTACTTAAAATTTTAAAGCACTGTGTAAAGCAGTAGGGTGGGGGCAGTAAACAAAATATTGAAGAATAAAGTGGCTATAGGAAGTTTTCATAATAGAACATTAAATTCTTATATGATTTTAATTCTAGTGGAATCACATAAAATTCAATTAAAATGTGCTGTGAACTATGGGACTAAACGGGATATGCATTATGTTTCCTGGTTGAGGAATATGGAGAAAGTTATTTTCCTTATTGGTGTTTATCTGTTTTTTCTACCTTTTCTCTAAGAAACATGTAATTCATTGTCATCAGAGAAATATTTTAAAGAACATAGACATAGGGAATGACAGTCCAATATTTTCTTCACCATTGTTAACCTGAGTAAAAGTAATAGGGTCTGAACATGGACTGTCCACATTTAGAGATGGATAACACGGAAGAGACATTGGTGGTGGTTTCCATTCATAGCTCTACCGTTTTGATGTTGTATGCATTATTCCTTTCCGTGTGTCTTCATGGGCATGTTGGAAGTTGCTAGATGCGTATCAATTGTTGCTAACCACCCTCTGCTCGAAGATGAATTCTAATCCAGAATTGGAAAATTGATGTGTTTTTGAATTATGTACAACATTGTAGCCCATTCAAAGTAAAGTATTTTCTGTTATAAAGAAAAATTAACCACGGGATAGTCCTTGTCTTATCTGACTTTTGGTTCCAGAATCAAGGAAGCTATAGTAGTCAGGTGGAGTCTGTCCAGCATGTATTGTTTCTCTCCTGAAATAATAGCTCAGATTTATCTAAGTCCATATTTTGTGAACAAGGTAAAAAGTTTAGTTTGAGGTGCATAGAACCTTGACAAGGAGTGAAAAGTGTGTAGATATTTATCTGACAGGCTATCTGTGCATTAAAGCTAAAGATTTGGTGGAGTTGACATTAACATTCAATTATAGTTTACCAACACGCCTGGAAAACATTTAGCTAAGGGATACCTTTCCAGTTTTTTGTTTGTTTGTGTGTTTGTTTTTTCCATTCAAATTTCTCATTGTGCTTTGTTTCAGTTTTGTTAATCTTGTGTTTTTATGCAATGATTATCTGAGATGTTCCTTTCTGATAGGAGTATTCTTATTATTTTTTATTAAAATTATAGATTTCTACATCTACAATATCCGCATCTACAAAAGCTTTGAGTTTTATATCCTCAGGAATCCATCTCTTAGGAGGATAAGCTTCCCTCCAACATGTGCTACAAATCTCTGCCTCTAGTTATGTATTAGTAGAAAAAGATTCCTTCTTTACATAGTATCCAAGCTTCCTGTATATCTCTGAATTCACTCTGCTACTGGTTCTATGTTATACATGTATTTTGGTGCTAGGAGTGGTCTTGAAAACTCTTTTACCTGGGGTGCCTTCAGCCCAGGTCATGATCTCACACTCCGTGAGTTTGAGTCCTGCGAAGACAGGTCGGAGCCCAGAACCTGCTTCCGATTCTGTGTTTACTCCTCCCCTGCTCACACTCTCTCTCTCTCAAAAATAAAAAAACATTAAAAGAAAAGAAAAGAAAACTCTTCTCTTTTTTTAAAAGAATAGTAACTGTGTTGAAAATGAATCCCCTTTTGCTGAAATATGTTCAGGCTGACCATTTAGTAAGCTATCAAACGTATTGGCTGTATGCTGCAGCTTAAATTTAAAAGCTTCTGTATGTTATCAGGGCTGCAATCTACAGTTGTGCCAGATGTACACTGTGTAACACCAGAGGAAGTTGTTTACATTATAGACCTCACAGATTTGAATATTGGGATGATTTCTGTCAGAAGACAGGAAAGTATTTTGGTGCAACAAAACTCCTACATTTTAACCGTGTTCAGATATATGGAAGGAGAGACATATTTAAAAAAAATTTTAATGTTTGTTTATTTTTGAGAGACAGACAAAGAGACAGAGAGACAGAGTGTGAGCAGGGGAGGGGAAGAGAGAGAAGGAAGCACAGAATCTGAAACAGGCTCCAGGCTCTGAGCTGTCAGCACAGAGCCCAGTGCGGGGCCTGAACTCATGAATGGTGAGATCATGACCTGAGCTGAAGCCAGATGTTTCACCAACTGAGCCATCCAGGTGCTCTGAGAGGTACATTTTTAACACGTGGAGAAAGATCTTATGAGCCACCAGCATTGACCTTCCCTGTTGTAACAAGAAATGCGGAGACTGCATTCATTCAAATACCTTTAAGCAAACAATACAACAAAGTGTTTTTGGAGTTTTGGAGTCAGGCAAACCTAGCTCAAAGATTTTTTCATCTACTAGCTTATGACCTTGGGAGAAATATTTAACCTTTCAAGAATTTGGTTTCCTCATGTGGAATAATAGGAATGGGAAAATTTTCATAAGTTAAAATACTAAATTTTGGTTGTAATAGGAACATACACAGGCAAAAATAGGCACGGAGTAGATATCCCTGGGCCAGCAAACTAGGGGACTAAGAGACTGTTTTGAATTTTCAGTATTCATTTAAATATACTATTTAATTAATTTAAAAAGGATACCAAAAAGTGGTTAGCAGGTGATATACATGTAATGGTAACTCAGATACAAAGTCTTAGAAACTTGAGACATTAGCCCAAATGACCAGAACTGTAGATGATCAGAGGGATAAGAATTAATAATGGCAAGCCATAGATAGGAGTCTTTGTATGCATCATATAGAATGAGCTATTATGAATAGGCATAAAGACCTCTGCTTCCTTGAGGCCAAATATGCAGATATTCAATTAGAGATGAAACTAGAGTAGTCCCTAGCAAGGAGTCCCTGTGACATCCAGGTGAGAAGTACCCACTTAAAAAAATCTAAGAAACTGCCATATGAGAAGAAATTTTGGTGAAATAAGAAGTCCTTTGGGATTTGTTCTCCATCCAAGACAGGAAAAAAAAAAAGGTATAAAATTCACCTCTGGTGAATTCACCTGAAATGAACCTTTTAACACTTCCTGAACATGGAAATAGGAGGCCGTGTAAGAAATGCCAGCAAGGAGTGCTGGGGAGGTACAGGGATTTGCATCAGGTATAATGTAATATAATATATAATATAATAAGCACTGATGTTCTGAGAGGAGCTCTGATCTTTTGCTGCCTAGGAGAAAATGTAGAAATCTATCCAGAAAATAACATTTTAGTCCCAAAATACCCACCAAAGTTCTTGAGGCAGAATAGCTGATCGGGAGCAGATGTGGACATTTAGAAAGATAGACTGGATGAGGCATAACTTGAATATGACCGTTGTATACAAAACCACATCTTTTTAGAAGTTTGCTTGTTTAATTTTTTAGTTTTGGGAATACTTTGCATTTATGTCTCAAAACCATTTCTTTCCATGGACTATCAGAGAAGGGAGATAGAGACCGGGGAGAAATATTCAGGCCCAATGTGGGTCTAGGGAAACCCTTAGATGTGCAGGAATATTTGTGTTATGGCTTGGATTTTCTACAGATGCTGAAATGGATATGGAGTATAAAATATTTATTAAGGAATAGCACCTGTGAAGGAAAGGAGGCAGAAGCAAGAAGGGCAAAAGAAGTCCAGTGGTGTTATCACTGTAGCAAAGCCTCAGCCAGCCACTGGAGAGCCCTGCAGCGAGTCCTGCCCAACAGAGCTGTTCCAGGTTGGCCTGAAACAGGCCTTCTACTGCACCTTGCTCAATCACGGTATAAGCTGTTTTCCTCTGCCAACACCCCTGCCTTCCAGCGTGACGCATTGGGCAAAAGAGCTCTGCAGCTAGGGTAGATCTGAAGGAGCGTATACTGGGGCTTGTCTGTTGCCGGCCCCCGACAGCCATCCCTGCCCCCGACAGCCAGCCCCACCCTCCTATAGCTCCCATCAAACCTTACCTTGGGTGGTCTGAGTGGCACATCTCCATATCCAGCACTTCTGTAGTGTAAGCATTCTAAAATGGCCTTGATATGGGGCGCCTGGGTGGCTCAGTCGGTTAAGGTCCGACTTCGGCTTAGGTCATGATCTAGCGGTTCGTGGGTTCCATCCCCACGACAGGCTCTGTGCTAACAGCTAGTTCAGATCCTCGAGCCTGTCTTCGGGTTCTGTTTCTCTCTCTGTCTGACCCTCCCTGCTCACGATGTCTCTCTTTCTCTCCCTCTCATGATGTCTCTCTCTCACCTCTCTCTCTCTCAAAAATAAATAAAACATTAAAAAAATGGCCTTGATGGACAAAAGCTCAGCCAAATTCTGTACTTCTACCAATTTTGATTCTTTGTGTTTTAATTCTCCACTCCTACGGAAACCTTATGTATTTCCTTTGTAAGCCCAACAAAGATACTATAATATACACCTGAACTATGCAGTCTTCTAAATATCTAAATATCTACCAGGTGTATATTTGTATATACACACATACACATATATGTGCATGTACACACACACACACACACACACACACACACATATTCTGTTTTTTCCAGTACGTAGACAGGTATTTGAGCATTTTCCTTTATTTCTCTTAATATCATAGGATTAGTTTTAGTTTCTCATTTGTTTCTGTTTTTATATAGATATATAAATGTTGAACTCCTGCTTTTCCACATGAAACCAGGAAAGGTAATGCTCTCTGTGGTGCATCCAAATATACTTGAAAGAATAACAACTTACTATATAGGGAAAAAATCAATAAGTGTAGACTTATAATAGATAATCCTAGTCCATAAATATTTTTAAGTATTCTAGATTTGAAATCTAAGCCTAAAGTAAACTAAAAAAATTATGTGTTATGTTTCCTATTTTAAGAAGCTATTTCTTCAAATAATATATGAAGGGCTTAGTACTCAAAATGAGAGTTTGTCTTCCTCAGAAGAAAATAAGTTCTTTCTTTCATCTCTTAATAAAACAAAGTTTACATCTAATATCGCTAATTGAATATCCTTAATTTAGCATATATGGTTGATTTTTCTCAAAAGAAAGAAAAATATCCTTGACTACTGTGACATTGACAGCTTTCTCCTCAACTTTCTTCAAACACAATTTTGACATTTCTTTGACCATCCCAAACCTAGATGAGAACCTTCAGTCAGGAGTTTTACAGGAGTAGGCAAGCGTGAAATTAATTTTCCGAAGTGAAGTAGCTTACAGATGCCAGAAGCTCATAACTCGGTAATACTGGTAAATCCCTAAATTAGTTCTTTAGCTTCTAGGTTGTTTCGCTGTTATTTCTCTTACGGTTTAACTGGGTGAATTCTTTCAGTTTTTGTTTTCTTACATAGAAAGAGTGGATTACACATATTCAGAACAAGGAAGCTATTCCTTTCCATTATTTGTGTGTCAGTTTTTTGACTATCATCTTCCTTAGGAAGACCTATTTATCCAGGCGTGCACAAATTTTTTAATGTTATTAGAAGATATTTTCCTTTCATGTTGCATTTGCAATTGCTCCATTCTTTCCATTTTAATCTGGTAAGAGACACTACTGTGTACAATTGATAGTCCATAGCTGCCATTTCTCCTCTAAAGAATATAAATTCTTTTTTTTTTAATGTTTTATTTATTTCTAGGAGAGAGAGAGAGAGAGACAGCGTGAGCAGGGGAGGGTCAGAGAGAGAGGGAGTCACAGACTGACACAGGCTCCAGGCTCTGAGCTGGCAGTCAGCAAATAGCCCGACGCGGGGCTCGAACCCACGAACCGCGAGATCATGACCCAAGCGAAAGTCGGACGCTTAATCGACTAAGCCACCCAGGTGCCCCAAGGAATATAAATTCTGCCTCCTGTGTAACATCATGGCTAACTTTCATGTGAGGGATTATAATACTTTATATAAAATTTCTCACAGATGAATGTGTTGGGCTGACTTTTATTTTAAAATGTTTAGGGGTGCCTGGATGGCTTAGTCGGCTAAGGGTTCAATTCTTGACTTTGGCTCAGATCATGGTCTCATAGACATGAGATTGAGCCCCACCTGGAGGCCATTGAAGATTCTCTCTCCCTGTCCCTCTGCCCCTCCCCCACTCTCTCTCTAAAAATTATTAAATTTTTTAAAAATGTTTTACTTTATATTTGAGAAACAGAGACAGAGCGCTAGCAGGGAAGGGGCAGAGAGATGGAGACAGAATCCAAAGCATGCTCCAGGCTCCCAGCTGTCAGCACAGAGCCAATGTGGGGCTTGAACTCAACAAACCACTAGATCATGACCTGAGCCAAAGTGAGATGCTCAACTGACTGAGCCACCCAGGTGCACCAAAAATAATTTTTTAAAAAAATATAGCTAATTTGGAGGATATTAATCAAGCTTCTTCCTGGGATTTCCCTCTCTCGTCTTGATTTACATACCACTAGCTCTGAAAAGCTAAGAATATTTTCTATAATATAATATATGCTCATGGCCACAAATGAGACTCTTTAAGCAAGTTGGGAATATTAGAATCTCTGTATTAAGAATTTACAGGGAGGGGCTCCTAGGTGGCTCAGTCCATTGAGCATTTGATTTCAGCTCAAGTCATGATCTCAACATCCAGTTTGTGGGTTCCAGCCCCACATCAGGCTCTGTGCTGACTGCTCAGAGCCTGGAGCCTGCTTCAGATGCTGTGTCTCCCTTTGTCTCTCTGTCCCTCCCCTGCTCACACTCTGTTTCTCTCTCTCTCTCAGAAATAAAGAAACATTAAAAATTAAAAAAAAAAAAAAAAGGATTTACAAGGAATTCCCCTTCCATTCTTCTTAAAGCACTGTCAGCTCCCTTCATTACTATGGAGCCTAGTAGATAAATGGCAACCTCATCCAAGTCCATCTCTTAGAGACCTGTAGGCCATTGCTCCATCCTATGTTCATTTCTCTGTTACTTTAGTATGTAATCGGGACAGATTTACTTCAAGTTTCAAGAATTTTCACTTTTCCCGAGACCTTGGACAAAGAACAAAATGGAAGAGCCAAGTGGAAGCCCTAATACTATACTGCTCTGCTCCGGTGGAGGTAAAAAATGAGAAGGAATAATTTATCCAGAGAAATGGCAGAGATGAGGGTCATCCTCATAGACTTATAAAACATAGTATTAGTGGTCTCCATCATATTCCATCTTTCAAGAAAAAGAGCAAATTGTTGCACCTTGCATCTGCTTCAGAGAACAAGGCACAGCGCTTATGGAGTTTTTTTGTATTCTGAGAGCTGCACTTACCACATTGGGGAAGATGGCTTCAAACTATTAGTTGTAACTTGAAAAGTCTCTTCTGAGTGGGGTGCAGAGGAAGAGCAGGTTTGGAGTAGATTCAAGCTATGATGTTTGTAGCTCTACCAATTAGACCATATAGCCCAGCAGATCTCAGGTTGCTAGAGGTGTCCATGATAGATAGTAATTAGTGGTGCTTTGTTATGTGTTTTGTAACCCTAAACTACTCTAAAGAACTGGACTCTAGTTACCGTAGACTAGTCCATATTTCTAAGTCTATGCCATCCTCAGCACAAAACTCTTCCCCAGGTGAGAAGCAGAGCCTGCCCTGCCCTGCTGGTAGACCCAAATATAGACTAAATGCATTAACATGGAACAATAAGCGACTGCAGCTGACCTGCCCATCGTGAGCTGGGTGTGCAAACCTGTTAAATCATGAGGCTTGGTTGTCAAAGTATCAACTCACTATGCAAATGAAACAGTATATACATATTTGGTCTTGAGAAGGTCCAGTGGACACAAGTTAGTTGAACAAAAAGGTGGGCTGTATATCCATGTCACTCATCTCTGTTGTACTCACTCTTTAGATCATACCATAGCCTTGTGGTGTTTTATGTATACCAGATGATCGAAAAAGCAGGCAGAAAATTGTAGTTTATGGATGCTTTTATTTAATCCTATGGTCCACTGATCACTTAGAGGTGGCCCTGCAAGACGATGGTGAGGAGAAAACTTCCCAGTAGACAGAGCTCAGCGGTACACCTGAACATCAACTTGGTATGGAGGGAGACTAGCCTGAGAGAACTCCTAAGGTGTGATTCTTGTGGCTTGTTCTTCAGAAGCAGAAGCCAGAAAGACTACTGGAAGATTAGAGATTATATAGTGTGGCTAAGAAATATATGGATGGTCATATGGGAGTGAGCATAGGGGTGTGTTTTCTCCTATCCGGAAGGATATGCCACAGAAGAGTCCCTAGAACCCATTGAGGAGAGCTCAGCCAGGCACTCTTCTCAGCTATCCCAGTACCTAACAATTGGACCAATAATGCTATAGCTATTATGATCATGGACAGGAATTTTGCATACCTCTGTGAGAAAGGTTTTCACTCAGCAAGGCTTCTCTGGCTTTTACCTCTTCTTGATCTTTCAAATACTTTATGACAAGTTAATTATGTTAAAACCCATTCCTTACTGGGGTCTGGAATTCATTTTGACTTGGATTAATACATTTTCTTGGTTTTGCTTTTTCCTGTCTTAAATGGAATTCTTAGCATAACACCAGTATCTAGAAGTTCACAGAGGGGGTTGATCTATCCTCATGATCTCATATAACATTGCCTTTCACAAAGAAAACCCTTCATGGATAAGGAGGTGCAACAATTGGCAAGTTATCCTGATTCTATCATCAAAGCTGTCAGCAACCTGGATTGTGTCATCTTGGAGGTAAGCAGTTAGGACTAATGTATTTCAAGTTTGTCACTTGAAGTTTCAGTGTCCCATATAGTAGAACACATGTTGAAGACTTAAGGGATAGATGTAGCACTGGCCCCTTATCACTGAAACTCCTTGTGACCCAACTGGGCAATTTGCAGTGTATCTGCAACATTAAGGCTTGCTGGGCTAGAATCTCTGGTTCCCAAGGAGGCTACTGCTATCAGGAGACAAGATAAGCTTTCAACCAGATGTAAAATTATGAGTGGCACCTGAATGAATCTTTCCGTCCCATCCATCTATCCATCCGTGGGGAATTAAGAGCAGTTACCACTCCAGAAGAATGCATGACAGGGTGGAGTGAATTTATGTGCAGCTTTTGTAGATCTGTGCAGTGTGGTGGCAGGTGATGTAGATGCCCCATTATTATGCTCTCACTCTTGCCTCTTCAGTATATACAGGTCTAACTTCTAACTTCCATCCCCTGCATTTTACTGCTGAGGGGTTTTGCATGTGCCAGAGATTGCTCTGCACACTTTGAACCCACTTTGCCACCATTCTGGCACGCTGGGAATGCGGAGAACTTGATGACACCTGGGAAAGGCTCTGAATCCGTGACAGTCCAATGACAATGGAAGTTGGTGGAACTGGAACATTCCACTTCCTTGCCGCTCAGGAGGAATAATTTGGAATCAGGTGTCAGAGGCTGGCCCCTAGTTTCTCCAGTTGAATGAAGCTCACTACTGACTCAGTGCTCAGTTTATAGGGTGCCTTCCCTGGTTCGATTTCTTTATTTCTCTACTATTCTCTTTACTTGAAGAGTAAACTGCTAACATCCAGATGTTTTTCTCTAGTTCTTACTCTTAAAGAATTTCATTTAGACATTGCCCTATCTGGCATCCAACTTGGATTCAGCTTTCTATTTCTCCCAGGCTTTGTCATTTATGCTGGTCTCTCCTGACCTCCTTCTTTCTAGTTACTATTGTACCTTCCAACATAAGCTTGAGGCTCCTCCTTTTTCAGCCAGAAGGCATTTCCAGTCACACTGATTCTTGGGCTTATCCACACCACTCTCAACCATAAGGGAAAGAATTTTATCAAACTGGGGCTCCTAAGGTCTTTGTAGGGTGACTCAGTCCTGGTTATTTACACATCATTCTCAGTCTCTTATCTATGGAACTCGCTGCCTGTCAAAATATTTGCTGCCTGGAAATACGGCATCAGTTGCCACTTAATTTCATATCCTCAAACTGAATTTCTATCCTCACTCTCTTCTTCCCACCAGAACTTGACTCTAAATGTTTCCAATAATTCACCTTTTATTCTGGTCTAGGCAGAATGTGTTTGCCACCCTCTGTAATAGAAAATGATAGTTCAGCAAGTGTATTTCAAACTTAAGTCTTCTTAGCTTTAATCATTCAAAAAGTCTAAATTATTTAATTTCTCACTATAGTTCTGCTACAGCTCCTTCATCTAACAAGGAAAAAAGAAGATAAATAGAGTAAAACACACATGCATACATGTACAGTAGTTTGTACTTCTAAATATTACCTCTACTTACATGTGCAACTAAAGTTATCTTAGACAATAAAGACAATGGTCAAAATGGCATGTGGTATGGGTGAGAAATCATGAGACATCAAATGTTAGATTACTTTTAGGTGAGCAAGGATAGAGTGTTTCTAAATACTGCAGAACAAAGAAAATGATTCAATAAAGCTTTATTATCTGACATGAAAGGGACCTGTATCTATATGTGTGTGTGGGGATGAGTATCATTGAGCTACATACCGAGTGATGCATCAAAAGCTTCCATGTAGTCATAGAAGTTTTATCAGATACTACTGGTTACCTGTGTTTCCATATGATTTTATGCCAAAAATTTGTTTAACTATACTTTAGATATAATGGCTGCCTTTTCAAATGTTCCATCATTTCTTTAAGGATGTTTTACTTAGTATTTCTACATATGAACATAATATATCATTATATATTATATAGAATACATACAGATATTGTATAATTATTACATAAATATAAAATATAAATAGGTATTTATCACACGTAACAATTATATATAAGGTGTATTTAATATGGCTGATATCATCATCTAATGAATTAATCTTATAGATTCACAATTTAAGAACAAAGCATGTTAGTTCTTTAAAATATTTTTATATATTTTTACATGTTTAAGAATTTTTGAGACTTATTTAAGAATATATTTTGTATAGGGGGCCCCTGGGTGGCTCAGTGGGTCAAACGCCCAACTTCAGTCAGGTCATGATCTCACGGTTCATGGGTTTGAGCCCCACGTTGGGTTTTGTGCTGACAGCTCGGAGCCTGGAGCCTGCTTCAGACTGTGTGTCTCCCTTTCTCTGCTCCTCCCACCCTCATACTCTATCTCTTTCAGTCTCTCAAAAATAAATAAACGTTAAAAATTTTTTAAAAAAGTGTATTTTATATATGGAAATAAATATATTTCGTGTAATAGGAACTCCTGTTTCTATGGTATGGCATATTTCCCCAATATAATTATTTAATAAAGGAGAACAACAATTTCTTTGTCGCCTGTACTTTCTTAGAGCAACATCCCAGTTGGGTTATTGCACATGACAGCTAATAAACCTTAGTTCTAACTAACTGAAGTCTAATCTTCAAATACACTAGCGTCTTCATTCCTGTCAAATCTCCTGAACTTATTGCAGCAGCTACCCAAAAGGATAGGTTAATGATTATTGCTGAAGTAAATCAGATTCTGTCACCATTAGATGCTTCAGCTTTTAGGGAAAGAGGAATATAGGAGGTCAGATTATGATGTAGGAAAATAAAGGTGAAGAACTTACCGTACTGCATAAATGTTATTTTCTAACATACATGAGAAGAAATCAGACACTAAGACATATCTGATATCAAAAGTGATTTCTGTATAAATGTTTCCAAGTTGGAAGTAGAAAATGTGTGTCAATGCCTTAGTTTAGACATTAATTTGGTAATAATCAGTAGTTAAACCATAAAACAATTTTCCTACCAATGCTTTCTTCCTAAATTATAGATTTGAAAATTAATTTAGCAATTTTCCTGGTAAAGCAGGATATAAGTTTTTAAATGTCTATCTTTTTTCTTTCATAGTTTATTGTCAAGTTGGTTTCCATATAACATCTAGTGCTCATCCCAACAAGTGCCCTCCTCCATGCCCATAACCCCCCTTCCCATCTTTCCCACCCCCATCAGCCCTCAGTTTGTTCTCAGTATGCAAGAGTCTCTCACAGTTTGCCTCCCTCCCTCTCCCCAGCTACTTTTCCCCCTATCCACCCCATTGTCCTCCATTAAGTTTCTCGTAATCCACCCATATGTGAAAATATATGGTATCTGACCTTCTCTGTCTGACCTATTTCGCTCAGCAAAACACCCTCAAGTTCCATCCACGTTGCTACACATGGCCAGATTTCATTCTTTCTCATTGCCATGTAGTACTCCATTGTATAGATAAACCACATCTTCTTGATCCATTCGTCAGTTGATGGACACTTAGGCTCTTTCCATGATTTGGCTATTGTTGAACATGCTGCTATGAACATTGGGGTACAGGCACCCCTATGCATCAGCACTCCTGTATCCCTAGGGTAAATTCCTAGCAGTGCTACTGCTGGGTCATAGGGGAGTTCTATTGTTAATTTTTTGAGGAACCTCCACACTGTTTTCCAGAGGGGCTGCACCAGTTTACATTCCCACCAACAGCGTAAGAGGGTGCCTGTTTCTCCACATCCTTACCAGCATCTAGAGTCTCTTGATTTGTTCATTTTAACCACTCTGACCAGCGTGAGGTATCTTTTTTTTTTTTTTAAATGTAATTGCTATGAAAAAGAAAGTAGGCAACGAGCAAAAGAACTCTGTGTATGTACATTTATAAACTAGCAAAAGTCATAAATGAAAATGTTCGAGACTCTTCCAAGAAATACGAAAGGAAATCATACTAGATAACATCTATTGAGAGCTTTTCATGTGCCAGGACTGTTGCCAAGCACAATGATTAGGTAATATTTAGTTTTCTTAAAAGTGAATAAGGGGTACCTGGCTGGTTTAGTTGGAGGAGCATGCAACTCTTGACCTCATGGTCATGAATTTGACCCCCATGTTGGATGCAGAACTTACCTAACAACAGTAAAACAGAGGAATTTTTCTGTACAAATGGTATTTCTAATCCAGAATCTGGACTGTAAATCATGGTTGATTATGTCCCTGGGAAGAGGTGCATGAAAAAACAGATCATCTTATGTGTTCTACTTCTTTACACAATGAAAAGTAGAATCTGCCTCTATGTGATATAACAAAATGTATAGACAGTAGACCTGTAGCTTCAGGGACCACCAGGCTATAGATCCCTGCCAGAAGCCAGCTGTGATCCATTCACAGAGCTTGTCTGCCAGACTGTGCTTCTTGATACATTGGCAGATGAGTGTGAGCCACAGAAAGATCTATTTCTCCTGGATGCAATCTTAAATTGAAGACAGAGTATTTGCTTGCACTGCAGAGGGTGTGTAAAGCTCTGTAGTGACTCACTGTACAACCACCGCCCCCCGCCCTGCTGCCGGTGAAGCTACCTCTCTTTAAAGGCCAGTGCTATTAAACTCAATGTGCAAACTTAACAGTTATAAAACAAGTAAGTCACAGGGATATAATGTACAGCACAGGGAATATAGTCAATAATATTAAATAATTTTGCATAGTGATAGATGGTAACTAGACTGGTCGCAGTGATCATTTTGTAGGGTGTTTAAATGTCAGATCACCATGTTGTACACCTAAAACTAATATAATATTGTATGTCAACTATACTTTCATAAAAAGTAAGTAAATTCAATGTGTATAAATGTCCCTGAAACTCTGAAGCTAATTAATGTTGACTGATGCCATGTATGTAGGCTGCCCTAAGGAATTTCCCTCACTTTTTAGAAAATAACAGTTTTGGGGTTTTTTTTTTTTCCTGATCATTCATTATTTAATAAATATGAATCAAGAACTTCTACATATAACTTGCCACACGTTGTTTCAGGAATTGGGGCTGGAGCAAGGAACAAAATATTGTCCTTTTCCTGATGGGATTTACATTTAAGAGGAAAACAAAGAAGCCTGGTAGGGAATGAGACTGAGGAAGTACCAAAGGACCATCCATGGTAAACTTTGGATTTCATTTGAACTGTGATGAAAAGCCACTGAAAGTTTTTGGGCAGGGAGTATGTGCCTTAAAGGGATGCTGCTGGCTATGTGAACACACTCCTGTCTCTGTTCATGTGGCAATTCCCTTGGCCCTAGATAAGCCACCCCTCGATTACTCCCAAGAACCCTTCTGTACTGCCATATATTACTGCGTGTTATGTGAACAAAACTTTAACATAATTACCCTTCCATTGCAGTCCTTAAGAACCCTGACCTACATCAGTGTTAAAGACCCTGATATGCGTGCATTTTGCTTTCCAAAGACAGGCCTAGTTTAGTACAGAGTCTATTTGCAATTCTGACAAGACAGGTTATCTATTTTGTGATACTGCAGAAGATTTCAAGCAGAAATTTTGTAGAGAAGTGTCACTGAAGCAGGCATGATAAATTTGAATCAAAGATAAGGAATTTCTGGTTTTAATGTTTTGACATAACTTAAAGGACTTGTCTACTTCCTGTTTTATATGCCAACATATTCCCTGTTGTTAGAACAATGACTGGTACACTGTAGAAGTTCAATAAATATTTTAAATTAAGTTGATGACGTATCATTCCATAATTTTATACTGAATGCTCTCTATATGTAAGGGAATATGCTAAGTTTTAAAAGTGATGTATATTGAGAGAAACGTGCTGTCTTCAAAGAAGTTTGCAATCTAATTTGGTTTAAGAGATTAAATACATGACTATAGCATGACTTAAATAAGAATTGGCATTTACTGGCTATCTGCTCTATGCCAGACACTGTGCTATAAGTTGTTCATATATTTTCTTTGTTAATCTTTTTTACAGGTGCAAGAAGATAGTAATGTTATTAGCACCATTGTATGAAAAAAAAGAAAGACAGAAAGAAAACCTTTCTTAATTTATATGCTGTGACTAAGATTTCAGGATTGAGTAATGAACTAAGACAGTCTGACTTGCCTTATTAACCATTAGGTAACAGTTGTCTCCCAAGAGTTAGTGCTGTCTGGCCCTGAGATTTGCCATTAGAAAAGGGAAACTTTTTACTCTTGGGTCTTGGGGGAGATGAGGAGGAGGGGGGAGTCCCTGAAGGAGGTGGGCTGATGAGGCAATATAGAAAAGAGTGAGCAAGTGACTCCAGAGGCACACTAGCAGTGCCAAAGTGAAATCAGTTTAAAAAGGCAAAGCACATGGAAGAGAATATAAAAAGGCAATTTCAGCTTTAAAATTCCAGTTAAGTTTTTGGTATATGTGATATGTGTCCGTTTCATGTATAGGTTTAGGCTTTTGTTCTTTAATTTTGACTTTTTAGAAAATTTTAGTAATCTACATCCAACATGGGAATTGAACTTCCAACCCTGAGATCAGGGTTTTCCTGACTTTCTGACAGAGGCACCCAGGTGCCCCTAATTTTGGTTTTTAAGATCAGGAGTAGTTCATCCGAGTTTTAAATTTTACCTGTATAAGTTCTTTTAGCTGATATAGTTTTATGGATTCATCTTTTTTCAAGATTTCAACTTTTGCAAAAAGGACACTGAATACCAGAAAACCAGAGAGTTTTCAGATTTGCGCTAACCCCCCTCCCAGGAGGTGTGTGTATGTGGGGAGTTGGGAGAGTTCGTGGAGGAAGGGGAGGAAGAAGAAAGGAGATGAAGCAGCAGGAAATGGAGAATGGAGAACTAAATTCTCACATTTCGATGTTGTAAAATCATTTTTAATGGAAAGGGTGAACATTAATTATCTGCTTAAGCAGTGAAGCTGTTTTTGTCTCTGTTTTTATATCATAGTATATTGACACATATATTGACACCTTTTTTTAAAAAAGTTATATATTTATATGCATATGCATTTATTTCTATACCTGTGTCCCAAAACACCTTGTATGCCATCACAGAGGGTTATTGCCGTTTACCTCTCTTTCCAGTCCCTTCACTGTCTTCCATCTCCTTTAGAGCCAGAAGAATAAACCCAATATATTGCACACTGTGAACATTTTAAATGACAAGATAAATGCCAAGGAAGTGTACCAGTATCAGCAGGGTGTTTCCAAGTCTTAGGGTTTAAATACTTTAACCTTTAGATGCAAGTGATTCCTTATCTCTGATTGACATATGTTCTTTAGTCTTGTTGGTTCTAACAGTTTTTTAGCAAGTACTTTATATTTGTTCCTAAAAATATATATGATATTATCTTAGTGCATGTAACATTCTTAAAAGCAAATTCTTTTTTCAAGTTAGAGCTAGACTTACAGAGAGGAAAGCACTGAGAAGAGAAGGCATATGCCAATAGCTATCCATACCTGAATTTGTCCTTACGCCATTGAGTTTTGCAATCTTTGTCTATTGACACTGACCTTAATTTGTTACCTCCAAAAAATTACTGTAGCAATTACATTTTACTGTTATAATAGACCCCACACTACAATGATGAAACACAACATGATTTGTTATTTCACATATAAGAACCGCAGAAGTAAGCAGTTGACCATTAGCTTTGTAGATCTGTCCAATCAACGAAGACCGGAGTTTCTTCTGTCTTTCTGCTCTGTCATCCATAGTGAGTGGTTTCCTGCAGGTTTACAAGATGGCTGCTGCAGCTCCATCTCAAAATAGTTTCCAGAAATGAGATAAGAAGAAGGGGAGAAAAGCAAAAGAAAGCCCATTACAGAATGTCTGTCTCACATTTTATTGAGGGACTTCAACAGAACCATTCAATGCTTTTACATCTATCTCAGCTGCCAGAATGAAGTATGTACTTATACCAACCTGCAAGAAAAACTTGAAAATTTATTTTTTAATGGGTATACTGCCACCTTGAATAAAATTAGGACTCTTTCATTAAGAAGAAAAAAGAAAATGAAAATAGTGTCAGCTGCTAGTTCTGACATAATCATGTAATCTTTTATCTTTAATCTAGAGTCATGATTGACTAAGCTGAAAATGACTTTAGAGAAAACTTGAACAAAAATGTTATAAATGAGGCCATTTGCTTGTTAACTAAGATTTAAGTACTAACTTATATGACAGGCAATTGCTAAAAACTTTGTGTAATATCTTATTTCCTTATGATATCTGTGACAATAGCATACATTCTTACTACCTGTGATTTTGGTTAAGACATTTAACATGAAGCCTCAATCTGCACACAGGATCCTGGGGATAGTAAATATGGAATATTCATTAATCTTTAAACTTTATATGAGTAAGGATTGTGTATTCCTAATAAATTCCATGTCAAGGATGATGTTTGATGCATGGGAGGTACTCTTTTTCTTATGGTGGAGGGTTAATGAATAGAAAGTCACACAGCTTGCATGATTTGAAGCAGTTATATCTGACTTCAGAGGCTGGGCTCTGAATAATATTGCATTCCTATATTTATTTTTGTTTGTCAAAATGCCTGCTTTGCTTTTTATTCATTGTGTTGCATTTTCCAATAGTGCTTACCCCACCACACACACACAAGTCGTTTGCTTGAAAACTTTATAGAATTAGAATATTTTCTAATTGCAAGCAACAGAAGCCCAATCAAAATAAGCTTAAAAGAGGAATTGCAGGAATATTGGGATTTGTTAATTCAAGGATAGCAGCATGATGGTACCTCAGGAACAACGGGAAGCATAATTGGCACTTTCTGATCCATTCATCTCTACCCCTCTTTGCATTTCTATATTCCTCTCTCTCTCTCTCTCTGCATTTTGTCATTTTATGCTTTGCTCTTTCCAAAACAGTGTACATTTTCAGCATCCAAACTTTGTATGTTGTATCTTTAGCAATTATAAAGAAATGGTGTCTCATGTTTACATTTCCAAGAAGAGCTGAGTGATTGGGTGTGGTGCCTACCTCTGAGGAATACATGGAGAGAAGGGGACAGTGTCAATTTGGCTAGACTCTAATTCCCAGTTGTTCAATCAAACACTAAATTAGCTGTTGTATAGTACTTTGTACTATACTTTGCGTGATTAAAATTTGCAATTGGCTGACTTTATGTAAGGGATATTATTGGGTGAACATGAAGTAGTTGACTTGCAGGCCATTGATGATCTCTTGAAGACATACTCCCATGACCACAATTTGCTTCTAGACCTAAAGCAAATCTCCATTTCCAGCAGACCCCAAACGATATAGTATAAACTATAACCCATGAAACTCTGTATTATGCAATAAAAATGGTATACTTTTTCCAATTTATACTGACAGAAATCTGGAAAATATATGTGTGAATGGATTCTAAGGATATGAGATCATGGTGGAAAGAGCAAAAAGTTGGATGAGGTTGAATTTTTTGATATAGATTCACTAAGCAGAGATTCTGGATTCCATGTTTTAACTTGAGGAATTAGAACATGCTCCAACAGTTTGCCAGTTCTAGGGCTGAAACTAGAAGGTAGCCTACACCACAACTGTCTTGCCATTCTTTAGAGGAAAGTATCCAAGGGTTTAAGGAGATGGGAGTGTTAGAGTGAATTTATCAGGTAAGAACTTTCCGTCCATCCCAGATGGTCCAAAGGACATCCTATCACTAAAATGGAGAAAAAGACTTGAGAGTAGGGTCCTAAGATCCCTGAAAGGCCCTGTGGTTGTTCTTGCTATAAATCATAAATTACAGTGGGAAGTGCTCCCATCTAACTGGGTTCCTAAAAGCAATAGAGATAATGCAATCTCAGAATTGTGCAAGCCAGATGGTGACATTTAATTGGCAAAGATAAGGTGGATATGTTTAACTTAATAGACAGTGGAGTCTAAGCAGTGAGAATATCTGACTCATAGGGAGGTATGGCAGTGGTGACTTTAAAAAGAAATAAAAGGAAGGGCTGCTAAATTCCTACTTAAACTAGACAAGCAGGAGGGTTTTAGATTAGGTGCACAGAAGTCCATCTTGACTCACTGAAACACTGAGTCATGGCTCCTCAGTCAACTCCCAGACTTGAACCAGTTTACAGACCTAGAAGTCTACTTGAGGAAAGACCCTGTTATCATGTCAAAGTGTGTATTGTGAATCTTTCTCCAAAAGGACTTACCAGAATGAGAATATTGGAGAAAGGGAAATAATACTTTAGGCAATTGTTGGGCACTGTCCTTGAACTAAAATTAATTCCTGGAGACACACACTGTGTCCATCATTCAGAATAGGGGCTTGTGAAGGTCAGATGATCAATGGAATTTTAGCTCAGATCCATCATGTAGTCAGTCCACTTGTCTACTAAACATATACTGTGGTTATTTCCTCAGTTCCAGACTGTATAATTGCAATAGATAGACTCAGTAACTGGCAGAATTTACATCTTAGTTTCCCAAACTATGGAGTGATGGCTATTATGATGGAAAGACCAAGTGGAAGATACTAGAAATGCCTTTACCTAGGGGGAAAAAGTAAAGCAGAAGCAATGCTCTATTCAGGGGATTGCAGGGATTACCCTCATCAAGGAGTTGAAGGAAGTGACGTGGAAATTCCTATCCTCCCCATTTAACTTACTAATTTGACCAGTGCAGAAAACAGATCTTGGAGAATGACAGTAGGTTATCATAGGCTTGACTAGGTCATAGACTCCAGTTGCAACTGCTGTTCCACATGTGGAAGATTTTATTACTTGAGCAAATCAGCATCTCCCCTAAAACTCATATACAATCTTGCAAACACTATTTTATGAATATCTATTAGGGACCACCAAATGTACTGCTTTCAGCTGGCAAAGCAATCAGTGCCATTATCTTCACTATCCTACTTCACAGGTATCTCAACTCTCCAGCCCTGAATCATAAGTTACTTCCTGAGTTACGTTGATTGCCTTTCCCTTGCACAAGATATTATGCTGGCCCATTCTACTGATATTCTGCTGATTGGATCTGGTGAGCAGACTATACTTGTTACATTATTTTATATTAATACTACACACACACACACACACACACACGCACATATACATATATATATAATAGTTTATTTATTTATTTTGAGACAGACAGAGACAGTGCAAGTCAGCGGGAGCAGAGAGAGGAAGAAAGAGAGAGAAAGAGAGAGAGAGAGAGAGAGAGAGAGAATCTCAAGCTCCCAAGCAGGCTCCACACTACCAGCACAGAGCCTGGCTTGGGGCTCAGACTCATGAGACTGTGAAATTGTGACCTGAGCTGAAACCAAACGTCTGACACTTAAATTACTGAGCCACCCAGGTGCCTGATTTATATTTACATATTAAATAATATATCAACTACAGTGTGTGTCAGACAGTGAGAAATAAATCTAACAGAAATTCAGGGCCTTCTAATCTTAGGTATATTTCTAAGGGTCCATTGGGGTGGGCATATTGAAATATCCCTGCTAAGGTGAATAAGTAGCTGCATCTGGCCTTTCTTTCCATGAAAAAAGTGTGAAAACGTATGGGTCTCCACAGAATATGGAAACATATTCTTTTTTTTTTTCCTTTATTTTCTTCTTGTTTTTTAAGACAGAGAAAGAGTAAGCAAGCATGGAAGAGGCAGAGAGGGAGAGAGAGAGAATCCCAAACAAGCTCCACACTGTCAGTGCAGAGCTCGATGTGGGGCTTGAGCCCATAAACTGTGAGATCATGACCAGAGCCAAAACCAAGAGTATGGCACTTAACCAACTGAGCCACCCAGATGCCCCTGGAAACATATTCTTATTTTGCTTTATGCTACTTTGAACCATTTTCCAAGTGACCAAAACTGTTCAATATGAGTTAGGCCCAGAATAAGAGAAGGCTCTGCAACAGATCTGACTGCAATGCAAATGGCTCTAACACTTGGACCATATAATCCAGTAAATCCAATGATGTTGCAAGTACAATGGCTTTGCCAGGCATCACTAGGTTAGTTGTAGCATGACTCTTAGATTTTTGGAACAAAGCCCAATCATCCCCTAGAGATAACTACTTTCAATTTAAGAAAGCCCCTTTTCTTTTACTATGGGCCTTAGTAGAAAGTTGGATGCTTATCCACAGTTTACCAAGTTAGCAGGCAATCTGAGGTGCCCAATGAAATGGTGACTTCAGCAGATTTTACTAATCAAATGGATAGGATTATTTCTTCCTGGGTACCAGTCAGCCCTTTCCCATAGCTACTCTTCTCAGTGCCCTTGCTGAAGGTATGGAGATTTTGCATAGATGTTGAAACCATGAATTGGGTATTGTGTGAGCCTTCAAGCCATAAATTTGGGCATGCCAAGTAGTACTACATCGTTCAATGGAAGCGATATATACAAGATCGGGCTACTCCAGGCCCTCAAGGCCTAAGTATGTTGTGTAAAGAAGTGGCTCAAATTCCCTTTGGTCTTCATTCATCCTCCATTATCTTCACTGTTGAAGTCTACACCAATATTTTTATGGAAAGTTGGCTGTGAATAGTTGAAGAAGAAAAATGATTCTCTTATGGATGGTTCTGCATGATATACAAGCATCACCTAAAGTGGATACTTGTAGGAGTACATCCTTAAAGAACAATAGTGAAGGGAAATCCTTCATGATGGCAGAATTCTGAGTAATACACCTGGTTGTTCATTTTGCCTGGATGAAGAAATGACTAGAGGCACAAGTCTATAGCAGTTCATTGGCTGTGGTTAATGATTTAGCCAAATGGTCAGGATAGAAGGAACATGACTGAGAAAACTGGTAACAAGGTGATTTGGGGAAGAGGCATGTGTATAGATTATTATGAATGAGAAAATGATATAAAGATACTTGCCTTCCATATGACTGCATCTGAAATGATGACTGCAGTAGTTTAAAATCAGGTGGGTAGGGAGCCTGGGTGGCTCAGTTGGTTGGGCTTCTGACTTTGGCTCAGGTCATGATCTTATGGTTCGTGAGATCAAGTCCTGCATTGGGCCCTGTGCTGACAGCTCAGAGCCTGGAGCCTGCCTTGAATTCTATGTCTCCCTCTCTCTCTGCCCACCCTGACTTGCGTTTTCTCTCTCTCTCTCTCTCTCAAAAATAAATAAAACATTTTAAAATTAAAAATTAATCAAGTGGGTAAAAGTACCCATTCTTTGAATATAAGTCAATCTCTTTCCCTAGTCCCCAGTCACTGCCCACTGGGCTCGTGAGCACATTGACAGTGGTGTCAAGGATGGAGGTTTCACATAGTCTTCACAACACATAATTACACTCAAGTCAGGTCTGACTACTACTGCTGATTGTCTACTGTGCCAGAAGTAGAGAATAAAACTAGGCATGCTAGAATACAGCTGGGTCCCCAAGTTGATCAGCCAGCTACCTTATGGTAGACTGATGACTCTGGACAGCTTCCCTCACAGAAAGAGCATTACTTTATTCACACTGGAATAGACAGTTACTCTGGATATGATTTACCTGCCCTACACTCAACATTTCTGTCAAAACTATCACCCATGGACTTCTACCATGCCTTATCCACTTCCCTGGTATTCCACACAGCATTTCTTCTATTCAATAAATTCACTGGACAGCAAATAAAGTGTGGCATGGACCCATGCTCATGAAAATCACTGGTCTTATCACGTTTGCATCATCCTGAAATGAATAGTAAAATAGCCTTCTGAAGACTCTGTCATAGTGCCAGATAGGTGGCAATACCTTATGGGACCTATGCAGTATCCTGCAGGAGTCTGTATATAATTTAAATTGGCATCTATTATATGGTACAATTTCTTCCACAGCTAGAATTCATTGACACAGGGATTGAAGAATGGAAATGGGAGTGATTCCATTCTGTATTACACAAACATTTGATGTCCTATCCCCATAAACATAATTTTGTTGGTCTAGAGTCCTTAGCTCCAAAGGAAAGGAAAGAATGTGTTCACAAGGAGATGCAACAATAATATCACTGAACTGGAAGCTGAGACTGGCTCCTGGCCACATTGGGCTCTGTATGCCTCTGAATTAGCAGACTAAGATGAAAATTATATTACTGTCTAGGCTGACTGATCCAGATTACCAAGGGGGAATTTGTTGTTACTGAACAATAGAAGTGAGGAAGAGTATGTCTGAAATACTGAACATTCCCTAGGGTATCTCCTAGTACTAGCATGTCCTACGATTAAAGTCAGGGTTAAAGTACAATTCAGATAGGACTGCTAATTGCCTAGACCCTTGAAGAATGGAATTGGAATTGGTAGAGGACAAAGTAGTTATAAATTCCTGCTACAACTCTGTGATCAGTTGTAGAAATGAGGATTGTAATAGTTCTGTGTTTCTTATTATAAATATGTTTGTATATATGCACATTTATATACATACACCTGCTATATTTTTTCTTTCTCTTATTCCTCTGTCATGTAATGTAGGAGGTATTTATAATAAATTTCATATCACAGTATATACTTTATTTTTTTTTAATGTTTTTTATTTATTTCTAGGAGAGAGAGACAGCGTGAGCAGGGGAGGGTCAGAGAGAGAGGGAGTCACAGACTGAAACAGGCTCCAGGCTCTGAGCTGGCAGTCAGCACAGAGCCCGACGCGGGGCCCGAACCCGCGAACCGCGAGATCATGACCTAAGCGAAAGTCGGACGCTTAACCGACTAAGCCACCCAGGCGCCCACACAGTATATACTTTAAAGCATATCAAAGAAGAAAGTGAGCATTACCTCAATACTTTGCATTCCTTCCTAGGGAAAGGATTGGTCTATTTTGAGATTTATGCAAGATACCTGTTTCATGTTTTATAGAAGTATGACTTTGTTATTGTCTTTTTTTTTTTTTTTTTTTGAGAGAGAGAGAGAGAAAGAGTTTGTGAGAGAGAGCATGTGTGCGCAAGCAGAGAAGGTGCAATGGGGGAATCTTCTCCAGAGAAGGAATCTTAAGCAGACTCCACACTCAGTGAGGAGCTCAAGACAGGACTCAATCCCATGACTCTGGGATCATGACCAGAGCCAAAATCAAGAGTTGGACACTCAACTGATTGAGCCACCCAGGCACCCGATGTTATTGTCTTTATTTGAGGATTACATTTGGTTTCAGATGTGTATGTGTACCAAGTTTACAAAGCATGGACTGTGGATGTCCATTTTTGGTTTTAATTTGCTAGGCTATTGCCTTCAGTTACTCATTCAAACTTTAATCTAGGTGTTGTGATGATGGCATTTGGTAAGTATAATTAAATTCCATTGTCAATTGACTTTAAGTAAGTGAGATTATTCTAATTCATCTGGGTGAACCTAGCTCAGTCTTGTTGAAAGACCTTAAGAGTAGAACTGAGGTTTTCTTGAAGAAATTCCATAGTGAACAGAAGGTTTAGCTTATGCCCAAGAGTTCCATCCTGCCCTTCCTATATCCTGGTGTATGGATTTGGGGACTGGCTTAGCCAGCCCCTGGGAGCATACATGATATTCTTTGCATAATCTCTGAAATTGTATGTCCTACTAGTCTATTTCTCTCATCATACTCTGGCCAAAACAGGATGAAGCTACATTTCATATAATAGATGCTGCAGTGGTAACCAAGACCTAGAAAGGAGCATGGAGCAATCTGAGTTTTGTGAGGGGGTTTGGAAGCAGGGTTAGAGTGAAGGGAGGTTGAAAAGATGAACCTGGTGAATGGTCTATAGGTTTTATGACCTTGGTGCTGAACCTGCAATCAACACTTATGATGCTTTATAATGTGTAGAGAATGCTAAATAGAAGGCCTAATCTTTTCACTGTTTGCATGTATCTATCCATTTTTTCCCTACAAGATTCCCAAATAGTTCACATTGGTATTTAATTTATCAGAGTAAGGATGCTGAGCAGAGTTTAAAAATCATCTTTGATTTATCCTTTCACTCATTCTCACAATTGCAGAATTTTTATAGTTTTTCAAATGATCAGTTAAAATGCAATTGAAATCTCTGTAAATACCTAGGGACATACTCTAGAGAATTATGTTATTTAAAGAAAATATATTTAAGTTGGGTGCATATGTCCTTTTAAATCTACACCATCTGTATTTTTTTTACACTGGGCATTGCAATAGATATTGTAACCATTTATCCATTATTCTCTAAGCTTTTTATTCTTCATGTGTCCCGTTTTTTCTTTATGTTTACAGAGTAAAATTGTTGCCGAATTACCCATTAATTTCTCTTAGCAATTGTACTTCCTTAAAAAAATCTTTTGCTAGCTCAAGGCAAAACACAGAGATTGCCAGTGTTTTCAAAGCTCCGTTACATAACGAATACAGAAAGAAAATTAGGCTTAAAGAAAATTAAAGCAGTATCAAAACAGTCCTTGGCAGACATATTTGGGCTGAAAGTTAATGTGTTCTTCTGAAATGTAAAACGAGTTTGCTATAGTGATGAAGCTCTTCCTTACAGTTAAACATCAACAAAACAATTGGAATGTATTACTTGTGTTTTAAATATATATCTTCAGGAAGATGACTGGGAAAGAGAATGAGGTAAGAAAGGAGGCTGACAGGAAGGGGCAAGATCAAAAAGAAAGAGGAAACCTTTAATTCTTTCCACTTACTGGCTCCTATTTTACAAGCTATGGGAGGAAAAAAAAGTTCTTGAAATAGTAATATTCAATCTGCGGCAACTCGATGCATAATTCAGTCCGTCTCACAGCAGACTATCTGATTCACAGGAATCATTTTGAATGTTATCTTCTCAAATAGCAATTTTGCCTTTTGGAAAGCTAATTTCACATAGACTAGGATGCTTTTGCCGGCTGTCAACAATCACAGCAGATAACAAAAGACAAAAAAGAGTGAGAAGTGGGGGCAGGGAGAGGAAAGATAAGAAAGGAAGACAGTTAATCTACAGAGCGGAAGTATTTAGTCCAGTTACTGTGACTTTAATCCATATTTTCTCTCCTTACATATATTCCATCAACTTTGATATACAGTTATGCCATCTCTCTCCTTCATGGCTTTTAAAAGATTCATGTAGTGCATTTTGAAGTTTATACTTAGACACATAGTAATATTCATACTTTCACATTAATACTTTCTTAGAAGAAGAATCTAAAAAGTATTAAAGACTTTGAAAAATAGATGACCATTACACCAGCTGTTACTAGACTTATTTTTATAAAAAAAATAGAAGAAAAATGGTTAGAAATCAGGCAACAGTGAATAGTAGTAATTCAGTGGCATAGTATGCCCTTATTAAAGTGATTATTATAAACACTGAAGGAAACGTTCATAGTAAGTTGAATGAAACAGTCAGTAGACAAAATGAACCTCCATTGTAATTATTAAAAAAAGCCATATGCAGGTGGGAATGACTATAAGCAGCCATGAAGAACTTAAAATAACTGTTGTGTTTGAAAATGGAATGGTGGGTGACATTTCAAAAAGTATATTTTATTAACACATAAAAAAATGAAAAAGAAGTTTTAACCCATATGGATTTTTTTTTCAAATTTTTAATTTCTGTAAAGATAATCGGTACTGGCTTGGGACATTAGTTTTCCAGGTCCCTCTCTCTTTTAGGCTTGTACTTCTCTTTTAGACTCTTTATATCCTTTCTTTTGGCTCACTTGTCTGTTGTCACTATTTTGATGTTTGATTATATTTATTCTCATATCTTGACCTATTATTTCTCTCAACTCTTACTTTAAAGCATATATATCTTTAGGGATGCCTGGGTGGCTCAGTCAGTTGAGCATCCAACTCTTGATTTTGTCTTAGGTCATGATCTCAGTGGGATCAAGTTCTGTGTGAGGCCCTGTGCTGCACATGGAGCCTGCTTAGGATTCTCTCTCTCTCTCTCTCTCTCTCTCTCCTTATCTCTCTCTCTCCGTTTCTCTCTCTGTCCATCCCCTCAACTCACATTCTGTCTTTCTCAGAATAAAAATTAAAATTAAGGAAAATATATGTACTTAGATCCAAAAAACTCTATTAGGGAGGGAAGAAAAATGACTTGGAAAAAGGAGAGGGCAGCTTTGTGCTCCTGAAGGCACAAAATTAAATTGAGATGGACCCAGTCCCATTCCAAAATAAAGTTTTGGTCAAGTAGGGTAGGATAGAGCTAAATAATAATTATATACCTACTTAGAAAAGTACCATGAAAACCTAGGATACAAGGAGTATAGACCACATGCACACACACACACAGACACTAGAGGCATACAGTCCGAGTTTGGGTTCAGAAGAACACATCCACAAATATCTGATATTTAAGATCATTTATAAAAGATACATAGAAATTATCCAAGATGGAAACAAGGAAGTGATTTGTAAAGGCTAAAGGAAAATTCTTTTGTGGCGGAGATATAAAAAGAGATCAAATGAGGTCCCTAGGAGATTAGAAAGTATGAGAAACTCCAGTACTGTGATTGTGGTTCAGGGCGTAGGAGTAAGGGAGAGTGTAGCATTCTTAGATGAGACATTTAGGCATGATTTTATATGCCATGGTAAGAATTTTAGATATTTCATTTAAAAGCAAGCAAGGCCACTGAAATATTTTATGCAAGAAAACAAGAGATAAAACTTGCATTTTAAAAGAACTGTCTGGATCCTTTGTAGAGAATCATGTGGAAGCAATAAGCAAGAGTGAATGTTCATAACTAGAAAACTATTGCAGGAAAAAAGCAAGAAATCATAGTGGCTTAGACCAGAGGCTGCCATGAAGCTAGACAAGTTTTGTATTGAAGAAATATTTTTGAGATAGAATTCACTTGGTTTATGGTGACTGATAAATTTGGGCCAAGACAGAAATTTGAACATTTAAAGTTTTGGCTGATACAAATCATGGGAGGAGATTGGGACAAGTGGTAGAAATCTAGAAATAATTTTCTTAAAGGCATTTATGAAGAAAGGAGTGATTACATGTGTCCTAGTTCTCTCTGAAAGGATGTCCCCAAACTAACTAACGAGAACTATCAAGTGTGGTTTTACTTTCTGTCCTGCATTTGTTTAGACTGTTCCAAAACAGTGGCTGTCTTCACTGCCTCCTCCTGTCATGGGGAATCCTCATAAAAGTCTCCTCATGGGGATGGATGTCTTTACTTCTATGGAGAGAAAAAGGAAATAGGATGCATCAAGTCTCCATTTCCTCTGTTATTCTGTTCCAGTTAGACATCATGAGATTAGTATTCTAGAATGCAAAGTTCTGCTTGGAAGCCTTGGGAAAACTCAAAATGGAGTTAAAACTAAGAAAGGACTAAGAGTCAAGTTCCAGTTAACTTGGACTTTGACTTGCACAGTATAGGAGAAACCTCTCAAACTTCAACTTTGGGATGGTCTATGACACCAGGGAGCCTTTCTTCACAGAACAGACTCTCCTGGTTTCATATCCATTCTTTTTTTTTTTTTAATGTTTTATTTATTTCTAGGAGAGCGAGAGAGAGACAGCGTGAGCAGGGGAGGGTCAGAGAGAGAGGGAATCACAGACTGAAACAGGCTCCAGGCTCTGAGCTGGCAGTCAGCACAGAGCCCGACGCGGGGCTCGAACCCACAAACCGCGAGATCATGACCTAAGCGAAAGTCGGATGCTTAACCCACTAAGTCACCCAGGCGCCCCCATATCCATTCTTATCTGCACTGCCTCTTCCTCATCTTTCAGCTCTGTGACCTCTCCCTCCCTCAAACACAGGACCTCTTCTGTCCATTCTTTTGCGCTTTCCTTCAGGCTTCAGATTGGGCATAGGTTTCAGTCCATGCTAAAATCCAGCAGAACTCCCTTTCTAGCTTTTCTCCTTACATGACAAGAAGTCATGGCCTGGATTTCTCTTACTACAATTCTACTTGGAAGCATGCCCTTAAGAATTAGCAATTCTCCTTAGAGAAAATGCATGCTATCACCATTCTAAATAAAAGAATGTCTTCCCAATTAACACTATCTAGGTTTCTTTCTTTTAAAATGTATTTACTGTCATTTATAGTTGAGGAAGATTCTGTTGTTTTCTGTCACTTTAGGGTATAAAGATATAAATAATTGAAAACATTTAATGACCGGTTTTTGTTCTTGGGGTCCCATTGCTTATATGCTTATATTTATATTTTGTTTAAAGAATTCCTTAGAAATAAAGAAGACTAGCAAATATTTACTGAGCTGAGTTCTTGACAGTTGTGAATACTATATCAAATATTGTGTAGAATAAAATCGTTTCATTGAATGGAAAGTCCTGCTAGACTGACTTGGAGTTATCTGGTGCTGTTACTTGGTAGACTGGAGGGCACTGAGAGTTAATGAGAGATGAGAAGATGGAAACAGGAATTGTAGTCAGCACATATTATATCTGACTATGAAGAGGAAAGAGAACAGTTATTGAATCATAAAATCTCAACTTTTAATTTTAAGATAGAAGTCACTAGAATACATAAGTAAACATGAATAAAATTCAAAGAGGTAGATAATGACTTACAAACTGAAGATAGAAGAGCAGAAAAACTGGAAATAAAAGGGTTCCAGGAGCAAAAATGAAAGAGGAGGGACACAATCTTGACCAAAGCATGTATGAAATTACAGATGGTAGGTCTGCAGAAGTAGGTTTGGATTATATGTGCCAGGAATTGGATTTTTTTTTTTGTCTTGTGGATTTTTTAGTGAAATGAAATACAATGTCAAATGCTCAGAATGCATAAAATTTTACTTTATTAAAATTTTTAATGTTTATTTACTTGAGAGAGAGAGGGAGACACAGAATCCAAAGCAGGCTCCAGGCTCTGAGCTGTTAGCCCAGAGCCCAATTCAGGGCTCAAGCCCACAAACTGCGAAATCATGAGCTGAGCCAACGTCGGACAATTAACCAACTGAGTCACCCAGACATCCATAAAATTTTAAAACTTTGTTGTAGATATTATTAAATAAAAAACTGATTAGAAAATATATTAGAATATTACAATGAACTGAATGTTTATGCCCCCGCCCCCCCCATTCATAAATTGAAATTTGATGCCCAATGTAGTGGGTTTAGGAGGTGGGGCTTATGGGAAGCGATTAGGTCATGAAAGTAAGGCCATCTTGAATGAAATTAGTGCCTTTATAGAAGAGACTCCAGAGGGCTTTTTTCCCCCATTCTGGCATGTGTGGTTATTGTGAAAAGATGGCCATCTATGAAGAAACTGGCTCTCGTCAGATATTGAACCTCTGTAGGAGCCATGATCTTGGACTTCCCAGCCTCCAGAACTGTGAGAAATAAATGTTTGTTGTGTATAAACCATCTAGTTTATGGAATTTTTGTTATCGGAAGCCAAACAGACTGATAGGTTTTAAGGGATTGCTGAAAGCCAAGTTGAAACTGGTGACCATGAATTTTCAGGTTTAATAGGGTGTCTGCCTATTTGTGTGAAACTCTACAGCAGCCCACAGCTACCCTATGCAATGTAGAAGAGAGAAAAGCATATAACTGTCAATGCTGGCATAGGAATGAGTTTGAGTTGTGCCAACAACTAAAGACACATTCTTCTTTAATATATTTTCCTATATTCTATCACATTTATATTATACAATATATGAATATTACATATTATTATATGACCTTATAAAACAAGGCAAAATCTGCTCATCAAACATTGAGATTTAACACTAATAGCATTTTTTTGCAACCTCTTAATTACTGTCTACCTTTATGATTTCTCAGCATATACCTTGCATATTTTTTATTATAGGACTCATCATAACATTATAATCTTTTTCTTTTTGTTTGTGTCACTTTCAATTAGACAGTACATTTCTTAAAGTCAAGAACATCTTCCAATTTTTTAATCTTAGTATAAAGCACTGGGCCTATGTTTTCAAGAAATGCTTAGTCAACAGAAATGAATGAATCTGTGCTCTACAAATGATATACCCAAATAAAAAATTCTTAAACAATTATATCCTTGCTTCTATATTTAAAACTTACTTATTGCCAAATTTTGACTAAAAATAGTGTAATGCAGTGTTTTTATTATAAAATCATAATGCACATGGACAGATATTCTAGCAATAAAAATTTATTCTCTTCTATTTTTTAATTGCTGAAATTAAGTATAAACTATTATAAATAATGTAGCAGTTACTACCATATGATCAGCACCATCTACAATGTAAAACTACTATAATAAATCTAAAGCAGTGTTTGCAAATATATATGAATTTACTTAAACCTGGTTATCAAAATGCAAAATCCTTTGTCCTAATTCTGACAAGAAGTATATACTTCTCTTTTGGGTGGAAATTGTATATATTTCTAGCAGAGCTCTGTCTACTGAATGTAACTACATTTAAATAATGTTGACTGATTCACATTCTCTAAAGTTAGTATAGAAGCTCTCTGTATTTTTTCATATATTACAATTCTTTCTTTTTTAAAGGCTATGGATGACAATGATGACTGGAGGATGCTGATAAACATAGATTCATTTGTTGGAAGGCAGAGGAGATAATGAAATGAAACAGTCCTCACCTTTAGGTGAATTTTAATACAGTATGTGTTTACCTCTGGCACTGAGCCACAATGTGCTTTTACTCTTCCTGTTTGTCTCTAAACCTTTCTATCCAAAAATATTGCTTTAAAGGTAGCACATTTATTCTATATTTTAAGGAGAATAATCCTTCTTATATATTCTGTTTTTGAGGGTCTTCTTAAATAGAAATATTTGACTACAAGTGATCTATACAGATCATTTCTCAGAAAAATAATTTTAGGCAACCATAAAATGGAACTTGTATGATCCTTCCCTTAAGCAGACTTCATAGCTTTACCATTAACAGAAGGAAGGAAATGCAGCTGCAACCCTCCAGCTGACTGTCACTGTTTTAATGCAATGATCTGGAAGTTCAGTAGGGTCATCTGAGAATGGTTCGTAGGCTAATCTGAAGAAATGGCTAAGTGTTGCTGCTGTGGCTGATAGGATATATTCTCTCTGCCAGAGGTTCTGAGGGCTGCTCAAGAAATTAGATAAGAGCATTTTCAGAAGGCTAATTATAAGTAATTTTAGTAATTAGAGAATGGAGAAGTGTTTGTGGTAGTCTCTGGGCCCTTTAATTATCTTCTCTGAGTATAAACACGTGTATATCCAAAAAGTAGGATTATACACTGTGGGGTTTAAAATATATATATGTATCTATATTATGATCTGCAATATTTTCATTTCTTGCCCATTTCCCTAAAGAGATGCATTTTTGCTATTGCATCTTTTGCCTTCTTACTTTTGTCTTCAACCCATATAACTTTACTATTACCTATAATAACATAAATTGTTTGAGGAAAAATCTATTTCAACTTATTTTCAGCTAAAGCAAGTTTTGAAAATAAATTTCAGAATATCTGAGAGTATATCAAATTCTTGAGTATATTAATCATTTGTCAGAAAGCTTTATAAATTCATTTTTTTCCTTGAAACTACAAAAGACGTTACAGTTGATCTTAGTTCTAAAATGATAAAGTAAGGACACTGCACTGGGTTGCCTCTGCCACTGCTGCTGTCGTGCTAGCCCCTTGAGTCTCATCAAGTCCCATGACACCCAGTAAACTTGGGAGGAGACTGGATCCAGCTTTATTCAACATTACTACCAGTTATTTGAAAATGATAAAACCCAACGAGGTGCAATTTATATTGATGCATATGCCTTACATGGGATGAAGAGCAGGTCTGGGGGAAAGCTGCCATTGTGGAAAAGTTGTTTAGCCTCTGTCCCAGAAAGTTCAGCACAGCGTCACAGTGCAGGACCATCAGCCCAGGCCAGATAGCTGCATCATTAGCTTGGCTTTGGGCCAGCTCAAGGCTGGTGAAGACCCCATCATGTGAAGGTTCCACCAGACTTTTGTATTAAAGTCCATCAATGGTTCTTGGGTTTGTACCAATGATAAGTTCAGGCTTGCCCTGCACAACTTCCTCCTACCCACTCCCAGCCAGGCACTCAGGAAACAGCCAGGCTGTTTCCTCCTTCCTCCTCTTCCCAATGCTATTCATAACTCCTCCAAATGCTCCAAACATCATACACAAATGAGCAGGGCTGCTGTGGGAGCAGTATGGTCCAAGGTATGCTGTTTCAACTTGTTGCATCTGTCAGAAGTTTATGTTGTACCAGCACATGCCTTGGAAAAATTTAAGTAATGCAAAAGGTTGTTTTGTTTTGTTTTGTTTTAATCTACTTACAAGTTGCTCTGGCAACCCAAATACGTGAAGGAGAAAGCAGCTGTCTCAGGGCCCACATACTGCTTTGTTCAGATGTCTCAATACTTCATGATCCAATCAAACTATGAAAATTTTCTTAATAGTGTAAAAAAATAAAATGGTAGAGTAAGAATAGTGATCCGTAACAAAAGTTTAAAGACAAGATGATGTGTACATTCAGTCAAAAGACTCCCTGCTACCTTATTGGCAATAGGAAAGAAGATTAGGGGATTAGCATTTGAGTTTGTTATTGTTACTGTTTTGTGATTTTGCTCAAATTTTAATGTACTTTACAAAGGAAAGAGAAAAACTCCATAATATTTTGTAAAAGATTTTTTTTCTCAGAGATTTAGACACTAGGGACCCTGGTGGCTCAGTCTGCTAAGCATGCGACTTCTGTTCTTCATGTTCTCATGGTTCCTGGGTTGGAGCCAGCATGAGGCTCTGTGTTGACAGTGCAGAGCCTGCCTGAGATTCTCTGCCCCTCCCTCACTTGCGCTTTCTCTCTCTCACAAATAAGTAAAAACTAAAATAATAATAATAATAATAATAATAAAAGGTTTAGATCCTAAAACATTTACTGTGAACCATATTTTAACTAACCAGAATAATCATCTTATGAAAGAATGGAAGACTGTTTTTTCCAACATCTTTACTTAAAGCCAGCTGCTTGTTCAAATAGTAGCTGCTTCTATTGAAAATAATTTATTTTGAAACAAAAGCATACTTTAAAATTATTATGAATGTAACTCTTCTGAAACAAGAAACCTGGATGGCTCAGTCTGTTGAGCAACCAGCTTCGGCTCAGGTCATGATCTCACAGTTCGTGGGTTCGAGCCCTGCATCGGGCTCTGTGCTGACAAGCTCAGAGCCTGGAGCCTGCTTTGGATTCTGTGTCTCCCTCTCTCTCTGTCCTTGCCTGGCTTGTGCTCTGTCTCTCTGTCTCTCTCTCAAAAATAAATAAACTTTAAAAAATTAAAAATAAATAAAAGAATAAAAGTTAGGAAAATAAGTTAAAGAACCCACCATATATTAGAACTCATGATGTGAATTTGACAAAAATTATATGTAATTATTACAAAAATCCTTCAAATATTATATTTTTTAGATTAGGCAGAAAAAAATTATTTAATTATTTGTCCATTATCACACAGCTGAAGTATGTGGAGGACCCGAGATGTCAACCTCCAAATGTTGAATTTCTGAGTCAATTCCACCATGAATACATTTTTTCTTGTCCCAAATGGAAACTTTTCTGATTAACTCAGAAATAACATTTTCCAATAAATTAATTTGTGATATAATTTTTGTTGAAAACATATAAAAATACAGTAGGATAATGTCCTCTGTAATCCTAAAATCCCTGTCTTAATGTATTTTCTCATAATCTGTATTCTATGTGGTGTGTTTATGTGCATGTGTGAATGTGCCTCTGTGCATATATGAATAGGTAACAATTTCTATATAGTTGAAAATATATGTTCTTTTTTGTGATATCCTTGAATTGTGTTAAAAACTTAAGAGAAATTTTCAGTGATAGATAATCTGAATTCTCTATAAAGAAGGCCATTCTTAAGTCTGATCATTTGTCATTTGAGTTTGGTTGAAAGCAAAGGACAATAATATATCTATCATCAAAATTAGGAAATCAATTCTCTACTTGCAATTATTTTTCTACTTGTTCTTCAGTAAACTGATTATTCTTTATTCCTCTATTCATTTCACCTGTTATAAATCATCAGCTTTTTATAAAGAGAGCATTTTCCAAACTTTACTAATAATTGCTTTTTAATAACTACAAAGGCTCTTTTGAGCACAGCTGGTCGCTGGCTTTATCAGAATAATACCTTATATAATAGCTGGTGGACTTGTCCAAAATGAGTTAATATCTCATTTTCCTTTACATGACAAAACTAAGTACAACTACACCGAAAAAATATTATCTCTGCTCAGTCAGAATATTATTATGAAGAATCAGGTTTCTGCATTAAGTACTTATGCTTCAAAGTAAAATTTGAACATTGCTTGTGAACTTTTCCTATGTGCTCTGTGCATTTAAAAGTTATTCTGTATGTAAATATAAAGCATAAATAGACAAGACCAAGTAAATTATAAATGTTTTTTTTTTTATTTTTTTTATTTCTAGGAGAGAGAGAGAGAGAGACAGCGTGAGCAGGGGAGGGTCAGAGAGAGAGGGAGTCACAGACTGAAACAGGCTCCAGGCTCTGAGCTGGCAGTCAGCACAGAGCCCGACGCGGGGCTCCAACCCACGAACCGCGAGATCATGACCTAAGCGAAAGTCGGACGCTTAACCGACTAAGCCACCCAGGCGCCCCAAGACCAAGTAAATTATACATTACAACTAAACTCTCTGTAATCTCCATATAGTAAAAGTAGAAAGGTCACAATATCATTTAGCATTTTACAGTTTATATAAAAATAAACTGAATCTTAGCTTCCCATTTGGCCTTGACAGGTAATATGGTGAAAATAAAAGCTTCTAGACTCCTTCTCTTTAAGTTACACTGTAATCTGACATCACCTTCAGTTTCTAATTTACCTTTCAGTTTGCTACCACTTTCAGAACTACTGGTACATAAAGCTCTTATTCATGCTCTGCCTCTATTATTACCAAACCTGATCTGCATCTCTATTCACTCACCAAAGAAAATCTGTCGTACATATAATAGCAAGGCAGTTAATGAAATAATTGGTTTAAAATTTTATACTTTAATAGTGTACATTGTAAAGATTTTTGCAGGCACTATAGCTTTTGGAATATCATTTTGGATGTCATTTTTGAAGTGCACTGTTATTTAGAATGAATTGCATGACAAATTTAATGCATTTGGTATTTTTCCATGACATTAGTACTATACATACCTTTTCCTCCCTATTTTTTGGTATTGAAAAATCTTCTTCCTCTCTTCTTAAGTAGAGCAGCAATATGACACTGTGAAAAGATTCTGAGTGTTGAATCAGGACAGAGCTGGCTGATGAGAGGCAGCCCATGCCTGATAGCCCCAGTCTCTCACTTCTGAGCAATTTCTAACACCCATTAAAAGTGCTCACTAGAACACCAAATACATTTATATAAACTTGTTTCATGAGCATGTTTTGTTTAATTTAATTTTACTATATGTAGTATTCTATTTCTCTCCATATCCTATACGTGGGGCCGGGGGGGGGGGGGGGGGGGGGGGGGGGGAGGTAATTTGCATTACATTTGCATTACACTTGTGTATCAAGTTGGCAGCTTGAGAGATTTTGCAATTAGGAAAACTTTGGCATACAATTTTCAGAACTACTAGTGGAGAAAAAAGCAGACTGGAGTCGTCTTAATTCTACCAGTTAGTGGTTGTATGTCCTCTGGTAGGTCACTTAACTTTCTGAATTTCAGTTTATTCAGTGTATAAAATAGATATTTTTATCATGCATAATTTATTTAGGTGGATTAAAGTTTGCATAGTTGAAATGTGTAACGTTTCCAGGGTGTTAACCAGGCACAGTACATATACAAAATTTATGACTTAACTGTTCCTTTCAATTTTGAGTAATCCTAAAATAAGCCAATGTCACAATTGTCTTCTTAGTATATGTCTGCTTAGGTATGTGTGTCTTTATGCATCTAAAGAGATCCTAGAAACATAGTGGATGCTTAAAAATGTGTTATGCTAATTGGTTACAACACTGATAAGCAATTCGTACATACCTGGACAGTGGATAAACGTGGAATTTGACGTAGTCCAGCAAAGAAGGAAGCAGTATTTTATAACAGACATTGTTTAGAATTGTTGGCATATAATCATGATAACACATACACCCATTTTTATTCTATTTCAATTGTTTTGAAATTTCCATGGGAGATATAACCTCCTTCTCTTACTGCATTCCCTTTTTGGTACACTGTTGATGGAACTGCTTGGTTTTCGCTGTCATCTAACCATAATTGGTCACTCCCCAGGTCTTCCCGGTCAGTGCTTGTTTCTGATGGTAGATGCAAATGCTGCCCTGAGGTCAAATATTGTTAATATCATTTCGCATATTAAGAAACTAGATATGAAAAGAATTGTAGGGATACAGAGAAATTCAGTTGATTCTCATTCATCCTCCAAAATCTTTTAAGATGCTATATTTTTGATGAGATTGAATGTGTAATTTTAACTACATTTATAACCATAAGTTAAGATTCACAGGATTAAAAGAGTCTTATCAAAGGGACCTTGATTTTTTTTCAATCACAAAGAATAATCCTTACCATGTTTCAACTTTTACCAACATCCAGACTATTAAATATACTTAAAGGGGGGATCTTGAGGCAGAAGATAAAAATGACTTTGATATGCTAGCACAGACCTTTCTTTCTTTCAGCTACTTCAAAGTTGCTGTCTTATTTTTGCTCCAGAATTCTCAAAGGAATAACCTTGACTCTTTTTGTCTATTTCTGCACCTCCCATTCACTATTCAACCCACTGCAGTCTGGCTTCTGTTCTCAGCACTCAGCTAAAAGTGCTATTATTTGGAAGGTCACCAAGGAGTTCCTAATTCCCATATCTAATGAACGTTACTTCATTTGGTATTATTGAAATGCTATTCCATTTATTTCTATGTTTCCTCATTATTATTTTTATATTTTCTTATGAACATATTTATATCTTGTGTACATTCTAGATATTTATGTTTTACAGAATTTCCCAGACCTGTTTCTCTTTTCACTTCACAAACTTTCTTACTTTTTCTTTCCACCAACTTGCTTATTCTTGTGGTATCAATGACCTTGTATGTGTTGATTCTCAAACCTATTATTTTAATATCAGACCTTGAAGTTAAGATTTGTGCATATAATCATGTTTGCTTTTCCTCACCTCTCCATCTAGATATCATACTGGTATGTCAAACTGAACAAACTTCAAAACTGAATCAGTATTGTCTATGTGTAAACAATTCTGTATTTTCTAAGTTTGTACTATTATCCATTTATTTTCCAATTCTAAGAAATTATTGATATTTTTAATTATCTTTCACTTATATTTAATGAATAGCCTGTATTCCTAAGTTGCTTAATTTTCATTTCTCTTTCACCTGCTCAAGGTCAAGCCTTTTCTCTCTATAATTAGATATAATTATTATAGAAATATCCTATCCCACTATACCCATCCTGCAAAGAGTCAGCATCAAGTACTATCATCAAGTACTACATGATCATGTCACTTGACAGTAAATGTTCAAGCACATTTTTATAGGCTGTTTAAAAATATAAAGTCACAATATCACATTTCTATTTCCCCATTTTTGTCTATTGTGGAAAATATTCTTTTCTTCTTGGTACAGTGTCCACTCCATTGACAAGTTAAAAAAAATGCAAAAACAAAAATCTGGTACTTACTGAGTCCAAGGAGTCATGCCTTCATTCGGTCCAATGGGTAAAATTTGAAGATATCATCTTCTCTCTTCAGAACCAGAGTCAATTCTCTTCTTCCATTGCTGCTTTTTACTAGCATACAATGTCATTATTGCAATTTCTATATAGTGTTCTCCCTTATGTGTTCATGTAACAATAGAAATTGCTGCTAGAGTGTCAACATTTGCTTCTTCGGTGAAAAAAAAATTTCTCTCTCCAGTGTTATTCTAAACCATAATATTTGATACCACCATAATTCTTGGTTCACAATGAAATATCACTTGATTACACACACACACACAACACACACACACACACACACACACACACACACTTCTCCCAAGTGCATGTCTACAGTGTTACCTTATTTGAGACTAATTCTGGCCCAAGACTTGATTTGGCAAAACCCAGATATTTTCCATGGCAATCAAGGCCCAGGTACTAATGCATTCCATGATAATGATTTCTTCACCAAAGAGAACCTTGTTATACAAACCAGCCAATGTCTTTTCTCTGAGCTCAAATATCAGTGTTAGATATTCAAACAACATCGACATTCTCAAAGTAAGAATTAAGAAACTTGATTCACTTTTTCTCAGAAATAGGATTATTACTGCTTTGTTTCAAATAATTTACTCTTCCTGTTTAATATTATATATCTTCCACATTAATAGATACCAGGCAAAATCAAATGTAATTCACAATAGTTATATATATCCCATATGCAACTATGCCATTCTTATTAACAAATTTCCTTATATAGGTTATTTACTGCAAAATGTTTTATTTATTAATATTTTTAAATATATTTGTAAATCTTCATTTGTTCTCTGAATATTTCCTTGGAAAAATTCCCTACACTGGCATTACTGAGAAAATATTTTAAGGGTTTTTATAAAAGCAATTATTTTGTATAATAAAATTTATATTCATTTGTTTTTTTAATTTTTTTTTTATTTAATATTTTTTATTTATTTCTAGGAGAGAGAGAGAGAGAGAGAGACAACGTGAGCAGGGGAGGGTCAGAGAGAGAGGGAGACACAGACTGAAACAGGCTCCAGGCTCTGAGCTGGCAGTCAGCACAGAGCCCGACGCGAGGCTCGAATCCACGAACCGCGAGATCATGACCTAAGCGAAAGTTGGATGCTTGACCGACTAAGCCACCCAGGCGCCCCTTTATATTCATTTGAACAGTGTATTAAAATGCCTACTCTTCATATGTTTAACAGGATTGGTTTAGCATTTTTATTAGCAAAATAATCCCACATTTTAATTTCATAGATTACTTGTAATTAAAACCTTGTGCTCTTTTCCCACATATATTTATGTCATATTTAGAAGGGCCCATTGGATATTTCAAATGAACCAACATAACATTGTTTCCACGATTTAGCAAATTCCATGTTCCCTAATCTGGTCCCTATGGTAATTTATTATTGAGACTTCTGATGTCCAAATGACACCACTGCTTTTTTTATATGCCCAAGGAGTGATTTCTCTAACTGTTCATCTTAAAGATGCTTGTATATGCTAAGATTTTTCTTTGTTTCCTGATACATTTAAAGCTATATGTTATGTTCGACACAAATATAAGAAAATCAGGGGCGCCTGGGTGGCTCAGTCAGTTGCGCCGCCGACTTCGGCTCAGGTCATGATCCCACAGTTCGTGGGTTCGAGCCCCGCGTCGGGCTCTGTGCTGACAGCCAGCTCAGAGCCTGGAGCCTGTTTCAGATTCTGTGTCTCCCTTTCTCTCTGATCCTCCCCTTCTCACACTGTCTCTCTCTCTCTCTCTCTCTCTCTCTCTCGGAAATAAATAAAACGTTAACATTTTAAAAAATAAAATAAAATCAGTTCTACTTCCTTCTAAATTTAATTGTGCTATATCATATACTATTGTCCTTCTGCCCACCTCTGAGATATTTTCCTCATAAAAGTCCCTTGTGTTCTGATCCCACTGTGTTTGGATGAGCCCTTTGTTCACTAACACAGTCACCCCCAGCAACTTTCCTTTGAGACCCCTTGGAAATGTCCAAACCATCCAAATTCCAGACCACATCAGCCTATAATCACTCTCTATTATGAGGGAACTTCCCCTCCCATCACCCTCCTCCCAGGGTCTTTGTGGCTCCTTCAACATATCATGAGGCCAATTCCCTAAATATACCAGAAATCAGATATGCTGTGGAATCCTTCAACCAGAAACATTAAAGTCATCAACTCTCTATATTCATGGTGAAATCTTGTGATTCAAGGGTCTTTTCACATAGGTCCCTGATGCCCATGGTCTGCCTGAATTTATATGGAATATCTTGTTGGAATTATCTCTTTTCCCATAGCTTTTACAGAAGCTGTGAGACTCTGTGACTCAGAATGATGTTTAATAATCAAACTGCACAGAGGCAGGCTTTAGTAGGACTTTTACTTTCTGCTTACAAGATGACAGAAGCCAAGTGAGAAAAGAAATATTACCGATGCCTGGGGGCTTATAGCAAAGTCTTAGCCTTGTTATTTTTTTAAAGTCCTGATTCTTGTGTACAGTGACTAATTAAGATAAAATGCTTTGGGTTTTTTTGGTTAAAAAAATTGCTGAAGGCAAAGTCTTCTCTCTTAATACTACTCAACAATTCTTAATTGAAAAGTTTTATCTTCTTTGAAAACAGTAGGGAAATAACTTTGATTGACCTTTCTGATGAGGACATTATTGAAAATTTCTATCATCTGATGTTCTTTTTTCCCCCACCTACTTCTCACTGACCTTTATTGAATAATTCTGAATTAGATTTAAATTTCCTTTGGTCTTTGTGATATTTACTATTGAAATACCATTTGCTTTGTGGATCATTTTTAAGAGGTTCCTTTATGCACATAGCATTACTATAAATGAAGCACAGATATTTCATGAAGTCTTTCTTCTCTGCTCTTTTTATCCTTTCAGCCAGCACTTCCTTTTCACATATACTGTAATTCTGAAACATATTGATTTTTATTATAAATAATGAATACCTTAACGTTTTAGTATAAGTAACGATCTAATTATTTTAATAGATGACTATAAGATGAGCTAATGCTGATAAGACCAATCTAATGAACAAAAGTTCACATGGATTTTTTTTTCTACAAATAGAATTATTATTTTTTTTTAGTGCAATGCAATATAACAAAGACATTTTGAGCACATAATGTCTGCAAGGCCTTGTGCTAGGTATAAGAGAAAGAAAAAGATACCTGCAAAATTTCTACACTCAGAAAGCTGGACATTAGTGCATTACTATATTAGGGTACATAGTTTAGGTAGTGATAGAATCGTACATGGGGTAGGCAGGTAGTCCAGTGTGGATCGGTAGTTTTGCCCCACTAGATCATCCAGGGAGTATGGCTCTTGCCTCTTGTGTCTCATCTCCCTCAAGTGTTGCTATTTTCTACATAATCAAACTTGGCTGACCGGTGTTAAGTCCAAGTCCCACCTCATGGAAAGGAGAAAAAATTTAAAGGGAAACCGAAGTGTCATTTTTTAAGTGAAAGGTTTATCCTTAAAACAGTTGGCAAGGGCATTATTACAAAACTACCTCTAGCTACAAAAGGGAAAGGAAGTAACTCTGTCTGTGCACCCATTTATTACATTAAAACTAAGAGAGAATACTAATAGTGAAAAAAAAGTAATATGGAAATTGGAGAATTAGTAGTAGTACAAATGTGCTTTTATAGAAATAAATAAAATATTAATATAACTGAAGTACTATAATAGAGAAGTGTGAATACAGGAGCATGAGCTATTATTTTTGGAGGTGGGTAGTTGGGAATATTTCATGCATCGTTTTTGAACTTATTCTTTTTAAATTTTTTTTTAATTTTTATTTTATTTTTTATTTATTTCTAGGAGGGAGAGAGAGAGAGAGAGAGAGACAGCATGAGCAGGGGAGGGTCAGAGAGAGAGGGAGTCACAGACTCTGAAACAGGCTCCAGGCTCTGAGCTGGCAGTCAGCACAGAGCCCGACGCGGGGCTCGAACCCACGAACCGCGAGATCATGACCTAAGCGAAAGTCGGACGCTTAACCGACTAAGCCACCCAGGCGCCCCTGAACTTATTCTTAATCTTTTACTTGACCTTCAATATATATAGATAGAGGGAAGGGACTTTTGATATAGAGGCATCAATATGGTCAAAAGTAGGGATGAGAATGTGTGGGAAATATTAGGAAAGACAGTAACCTAGTTTGTTAAGAAGTGGAATGAAGTTTTGAGATTTCAAAAGGGAAACTGCATAGAATACAGGGATTTAGGGTTTGTTTAACCCTTAGAATGAAAAGGTAGGTTCTGTGCAAGAAAATATTTATGTTAGAGATGTATTTTTGAGTTATAGGTCTAGAGAAGGAAGATAATAACAGAACCATTTATTGTGCCACAATATTCATGCTGACAGAACATCAAGACCTGAGTCTGTGATATTTGAAAGGAGATTTAATGTTTTGATTTGTACTTTTATTTTTTACTCACTAATAGCAGGCTATTAAATAATTTAATGCTATCATGGACATGTCTACAATTACTAACACTTTAACTCGCTAGCAATATGATTCTCTCTTGACTGCTTTGTTTTAAACATCTACAAAATTGCTTTCAAATATACCAATAAGAAAGATAACCTACATTACCCTACAGTTAATTTCTTAATGTTACTATAATTTTACTTAGTGATTCATATGCATGCTCAGTTTCCTGCCAATTCTTCCAATATTAGTATTCATCATATTTGTGGTAGTCAGCAGATAAACAAAATAGATGCTAAATTTAGACACGTAGCAAAGATAAATGACTTGACATTCAAGTGCTATTCTTATTAAGTGGGAAATTTACAATCAGGAAAAGAGAAAGCAATTATTATAGATATATATATATATGCATGAAACATTGACTCAGAATGCCTGCAATGATTCCACAATAGTGGCTTTGAAAGTGTCTGTCAAATACCATTAGAAAAACAGTAGTTTAACCACTAGCTTTGGTTTTTCTCTGCATTCTTCAGGATAAGGTATATATTCTTTAGTTTTCCAGTACTATTATGGGGGAAAGGAATTAGAAGGTGTTAATAAAGGTGGTGTCAAGTCCTAACTTGTCTACATTCAAGCTGTGTCTCTGCGTTCCAGTTATCTAATGTAGCAATACAAACCACCCAAAAATGTAGTGGCTGAAAACCAATGCAACAATTTGCCTTGCTCACAAATCTGCAATTCAGGCTGGACTTGGTGATGGAAGCTCATCTCTGTTTTATGTACTGTTACCTGGAATGGATTGACCACAGCTTAAGGATCCAGCTGAAGGTGGCTGACAAGCTAATGCTAGCCATCAACTGGGACCCTCAGTTTTGTCTATGCGGGCTTGTTCACTGATTGCTTGGGCAGTTTCCAATAGCAAATATTCTAAGAGGCAGAAAGGAGAGGACAATTTCTGAAGAATAAGGCCAGGAAACTGGTACAGATCCCTTCTGCCAATATCTATTGGTTGAAGTCGTCTCAGAGCCAAAATTGATTCAGAGAGAGGGAACAGTCAGTGGTGTGCTAGTAAACTCTCAACAACAACAACAAAACCCAAAACAAAATAACTGTGATTTATAGTATTTACCAATCTCACTGGTGTAATTAGAGTTATCAATATTATGTCACTAAACACAGAATTGGAAAGAAATGAGGAAAACCTGTCCTTGAGAGCTGTTACAAGCTGGCTCCGGCATACCACTTTATACATCCAACCTCTCAGTGACAGATAATGTGTGGCGACAGTGAACCAGCCACATTTGGGAACAACAATGGAACTGTATGAATTACCTCATAAGATAGGATGGTGTCTGCATTGTCTCACAAATTTGTGTTCAGCACAATGATAGGTTATAATTGAAAACACTTGGAAATTTGATGTGTAACAGATTCATTATTAGAAGCTATCTTACAACTGCTTCCTTAGCAATGGTGATGTTTCTCCAGTAGATAACATGATGTGTTTCTTCACTATCTGATTTTTCATACTAAAACTGAACACTGGGAAACTGCTTTACATTGTTATAGCTTACATTCTGGTGAAAATAGTATATTTTATTTATAGACAGTTCTAAAAACTGTATGTGTTTCAAATATAGGAACACTATTTGTATCTGAATAAATCTCCAGATTTTAGTTCTCTTTGAAATATTAGGCAGAGGGGCGCCTGGATGGCTCAGTCGGTTAAGCGTCCGACTTTGGCTCAGGTCATGATCTCGCGGTTCGTGGGCTGGAGCCCCGCGTCAGACTCTGTGCTGACAGCTCACAGCCTGGAGACTGTTTCAGATTCTGTGTCTCCTTCTCTCTCTGACTCTCCCCTGCTCATGCTGTTTATCTCTCTATATCTCTCAGAAATAAATAAAACATTAAAAAACTTAAAAAAAAAAAAAAGAGAGAAATATTAGCCAGAGGAGGACCAGAGGACCAGAATCCAAGTCTCCTAATATACACAGTACAGCTCCTTCCACTCAAATACACCGATAAAACTGGCCTCTGATCACAAAGAACAACTAGTGGCAATAAGAAACATTTTATATCCGTGTGGTATTAAAAAAAAAAAAGAAAGGAAGACTTTTCTATAGATTGATGATTTCCAAATCACATTTCTGTGTTGGAAAATCAAATTGATAATTTCACAAATGGCACTTTGTTATGAAGTATTTAAAAAATCAGTTTCTTTTGGGGCGCCTGGGTGGCTTAGTCGGTTAAGCGTCCGACTTTCGCTTAGGTCATGATCTCGCGGTTCGTGGGTTCGAGCCCTGCGTCGGGCTCTGTGCTGACTGCCAGCTCAGAGCCTGGAGCCTGTTTCAGTCTGTGACTCCCTCTCTCTCTGACCCTCCCCTGCTCACGCTGTCTCTCTCTCTCTCCTAGAAATAAATAAAACATTTTAAATAAAATAAAATAAAATAAAAAATAAAAAATCAGTTTCTTTCAAAATATTTCATGTGTGCATTTTAAACCCACCATCCTAAGATATTTCAAAATATGTAATCTTACATTTATTTCTGAGCTTTCAAGAAAAATCTCTCATGAATTACATTTCATGAATATATCCAAACATTTAGGGACATTGTTTTTAGTAGAGATCTTTTGCCATTCATTTCAATTGCATTTCTTCATCTAAGAAAGTATTTTGGCAATTATTTCAAAGCTAAAGACAAAGTTGAAATGTTAGACCTTGAAATTAGCCTCTCTCGCCTAGATTTTAAAGAATGAACTACTGTTCTATGCTATTTTGTCATTCACCTATCTATGCAGGAAGTGTTCTGCAATTTAATTGTTCTTTTTAAAGGGTAAGATTATCTATATTTATAAGATGACAATGTGACATTTGTACCCAAAATTTTCAATTTAATTTAGAAGTAAAAGTATAAAAGGAAAACCATAACTGAAATGTTTAGTGATTGAGACAATATTTTCATATTGAATTGGTTTTTATATTAACTTTTTCACTGCTAGAAAATTTAACTGTACAGACTTTTTCTATAAGTAAACATTTTGGAAAAATGTATACAAATGTAGACTAAAAATACATTTTTCCTCTTAAAACTACTTTGAAATGCTGAAATATCATAAAGCAATTAAAAATAAATGACCCTTATGTATATATATATATCACTATGGATTGCTTAAATGTGAATGACAAAAACTGCTACCTAATAATATACAGTATGATCTATTTTCTGTACAAATTAATATGACATTTACATATTATTATTGAGTGTGTATTTATTCAGTTCATTCAAAACAAATTGTCTTGACAGATTAGTGGGCCAAGGAATGTTCAAGGATCTGGAGATACAGAGAAACTTCCTACCTTCAGGATGTTTACATTGTGATGGAAGGAGACAGTAAATAAGTATTATCCATTAAACATATTGTACTTTAAGCTGATTAATGCAACGGCAAAAAGAAAGATGAAAAGATAGGATATAGTGTGTGCTGGGTGTGAGGACTCCCTAGGAAGGTATAATTTGAACAAGGACAAGAAAGGGGTGAAATACTAAGCTTTACGGATACTTGGAGTAAGAGGGCCTAGGGAATTAATGCAAAGGACCTGAGAAGGGGACATGCCTGCCATCATGGGGGAAAGCAAAAGAGGGAAGATAAAAAGCTGGAGCTGAGTAAATAAGGAGTCCGGTAGTAGGAGATGTGGCCCAAGAGAAAACTGGAATAGAGACTTGTCTTGGGCTTGGGTCTCCAGAAGCAAACTCTGAGAGTACTCATACACACAAATGATTTATTATGGAAATGTCCTCCATAACGAACCTGATAAAAGAAGGGTCTAATCAAAAATGGAAGGTGAAGGAGCAAAGCAAGACTATGGTCTTATAGGGGAGTTCTGGAGTACAAATTACCACCACCCACCCCAGATCTGATCTCACCTGCAATCAACATAGCTGGGGTTTCTTAGAACACCACAAGTTAGTTAGTCCTCAAGCCCAAGACTACTTGAAGGAACATAAATTCCCAGGGACACTCAGCTCTGAGGGCACAATGACTGCAGTTGCTCAGGTCAGTCCTCAGAAAAGACTTGCAGTCTTGTGCTGTAGAAGTAAAGGGAGGGACAAGGCACAGGTTGGGGTTCTAGTGTAGCTACACAAAACACCCATAATGTACCTATGGAGCTAGATTACATAGAACTTAGCCTTTTACTATAAGCAAGATAAGAAGCCACTGAAATATTTTGAGCTAAAGTAATGTGATCTGACCATTGTTTTAAAGGGAATTGACCAGGGGTGCGTGGGTGGCTTAGTGGGTTGAGCCTCTGACTCTTGATTGCAGCCTAAGTCATGATCTCATGAGACTGAGCCCCACACCATCTCCACACTGGGTGTGGAGACTGCTTAAGATTCTCTTTTTCCCTGTCCTTCTGCCCCTCTCCCACTTGCATGTTTATTCTCTCAAAAAAAAAAAAAAATGTACTTACTTTAATTAAAAACAAAACATACAAACAAACAAACAAAAAAAATCTTAAAGGGAATGGACTATAATAAGAACAAAGGCAGGAACAGAGAGAGTAGTGAGGAAGTCCAGGCTTTATTCTCTTTGACATATTTTGGTGCCTTGGACCAAAATGTTAATAATATTAGAAGTATTAAGAGATGTTTGGATTCATGTTAATTTTGAGTGTAAAACAAACAAGATTACTACATAGACTTGAATAATGTTGGGGGGCAGTTTAGGAGAACTCCAAGGGATTTGGCGTGAACAACTAGAAATAAGGAACTTGTGAAAACTAATATAATACGAAAGAATTTAGGGGGAGGTGGGAGAGCATATTAAGGGCTCAATCTTTGGTACTTTACTGTTGAAATACCTATTAGACATTCAATTGATGATATCAATAGGCCTTTAAATAATTGTGTCAATTTTGGCAGAGAGATTCTGACTGGAAATACACACTTGCAATTCTTCAGAGTATGGATAGAGTGCAAGACTTAACAAAATTTCTGAGAGCAGGTAAGCCAAAAATAAAATATGTCAGAGATAGACACTTGGAGTACTCCAAGATCTACATGCAAAGAAATGAGAACTAAACGAAGGAAATTCAGACGTAGTGTTCAGGGAAGTAGGCACCATAACAGAGAAGTTACTTGGAGGATGAGGGAAGAAAGAGCTTCCCCAGAGAAAGTGAGTAATCATTTACATTAGATGGTGCTATGGATCAGGAGGAGAATGGAGAAATGACCCTTATGTTTCGCAACTGAGCAATTACCTCAGGTATGGTCTTGGCCCCTTGCCTAAAGATATTTTGCTGTAATGATAGTAGCAAAAGCCTGACAGAGAAAGGGAAGAAGCAAAGTAAGGTCAGAGAGTGAATATATGAAGTAAAGAATTTTTGCTGAAATGGAAGGGGGAGAAGTAGGGATAATTATATGAAGAAATGAAACTGAGGGAAATCCTATGAGATTCAATATGAGAATCATAAGAACATGGTTTTATACTGTAAGTATAGATTTAGTAGCAAGAGAAAAAATGCTACAAGAGAAAAAGGGAGAAATAGTGGAGCAGTGGCTTGAAGCAGCACTGATGATGTGGAATCGGATGCGTATGTAAAAGTGTTAAATCTAGAAAGGAGTCTGGCTGCTCATTAATGGTAATGTGAGAGAACACAAGATATAGCACATGGACACAGTTAGAGGATATATAAAATTATGAGAGCTTATGGATATTCTCTTCTGTCTTCTTCAATTCTGCTGGGAAACTATAAAGCAGGGCTATTAGTTGAGTGTAAGTAGAGGCAGGAAATGTTCAATGCTTGAAGTCAGAAAAAAATGTAAAATAGTCATCTTTCAGACTGGGAGAAGGGATGAATTGGAGAAATAAAATGTGAGGGTGGAGTAGCATTGGGGGTTTAACTTAAATCATTGATCATGGATTTAAACTGGAAGATTCAGCAAGATTGGTTTTCTTTTAGACAAATTCAGCAAGTTTAGTGTTATATTTCCAGGCCAGGGGAACAGCTTTAGTGACTGAGAGTAAAAAAATAAGAGCATTGAAAAGAATGAGGATGTTTGCAAGAGAATGATTACAATGATTGATCATGGAATTGAATCAGGTTATGCGGAAAAAGAAGATATGAGTATTATGAGACAGTAAGTAGATGGAAGTATTAATTGATTGTAGATTAAACTAGGTTAGAAGGATTGTTGTAACTGCAGTAATACAGTTAGTGAGCTAGAAAATAGAAGGTGTTAATCAGATACTGACATTCTTGCAACTGAGATTAGTTTAAGGAGGAGGTGGCTATCACTGATCATGAAAAGATCTAGGGAATAAACCTGTAATTGAATGTCTGAAGAAGAGTGGAGCACAAGATCATTTGACATGTGAACATATCAAAGTGAGAGGCAATGTGTATATAATTGCCAAGATGGCAAACACTATGGTTTATACCCTGCTGGATTCCCAATATCTAGACCATTGTCAGCCACATATTACTCACCAGGGAAATAGTTATTAAATAAATAGAATGATTTAAAAAAAATGTTAATATGCCAACTTTAAGTATATTAAATGACTTCACACGTTTGATTCTACAAGTGGTGATTTAGTCTGTTCATGCTGCTGTAACAGAATAGCACAGACTGCATGGATTATTAAAAACAAAAACAAAAAAACAGATTTCTCGCTGTTCTGAGAGCTGGCAATCAGAGGGCCAGCATGTTCAGGTGAGGGCCCCCTGCAAGGTCCCAGATTTCATCTATCCTCACCTGATAGAAAGGGCAAAAGAGCTCTCTAGGGCCTCTTTTAATAAAAGCATTAATGTCATCACTCATGAGGGCTCCACTCTTATGACCTAATGACCTCCCAAAGGCCTTGTCTCCTAGTTTCCTAACACCATCACAAAGGGCATAGAATTTCAACATAAATTTGAGGGATGTACAATAATCCATAGCAAGTGTGTAGCAAGGGAATCAAACTGGAGTGTTAACTTTACAAGTGATGTTTCCTTAACTCATAGTTTATAAAAAGCACATACACTATTTTGTTGTTCTTGTTAGAGACGCATGTGTGTTACACTATTCTCTGGACATTTTTATACACTTCACATCCAAAAGATGAATAACATTTAAAACAATGAAAGAAATAAAATGCAACACTTATAAAACAGTGATAATTGAATTCTATACACATAAGTGATAAAGAACTCTGTTTCTACAAGAATAAATTTAGATTTTTATAAAACAAGGTACATATGATTAGATTCATGATGAAATGTGGCAATAAAAATTTTGAACCTTACAACTAGAAGAATTATCACCAAAAAAGAGGACTTTTCCCAGTGTGACCACTGAGTAATATCAAAATCTGAGAGAACAGGCAGTCACTGTAAGAAAGACTGCATTGATTAGCCAGTAGGTTAATTATTTAAAGGAGAGTTTCATTTTCAAACTGTAGCAGATAGTGTGAAAAGATTTTTAAAAAATTGAAAAGGAATTTCAAATTGGCGAAGTAGTTTGAAGGGAGAGGTTAATGAAAAACTTTTTAACTCATTCTATAATTATACTCTGACCAGGCAAGTGTAACAAAAATGAAAACAAATACTTTTATACATGAGGACAGATTCAGTATCATTAAATAAAATGCTGTTTTTACCAGGAGACATTGCAATGATTTCACATAACTGCAAACTGAAATTCTATCCTGTGACCTCTCTCTAGCTACTCACGCCAGTAAATAAATAGGCGAGGAAGAGATTGCTGTATGTCTGGGATTGTTGATCGTTAGTATAAAAGAGAAATTGTGGGGGCACCTGGGTGGCTCAGTCATTGAGCATTGACTCCTGATTTCACTTCAGGTCATGATCCCAATGTTGTGGGATAGAGCCCCATGTCAAGCTCTGCACTGAGCACAGAGCCTGCTTAGGATTCTCATCCGCTCTGCCTCTGCCCCTCTCCCTGACTCATGCTCTCTCTCTCTCTCTCTAAAAATAGAGATAATTTTTTTTTAAAAAAATTGAAAAGAGAAATTGTGATGCTATTAGAAAATAAGGTATAAGGAGGAGAATTTTTGGTTTTATGGGGATCCTATAGGCACTTCAATGTCGTGTAGTTAAAGTCCATGGGAAAACCATCAACCCAGTACAGTCAAAATGTATAATGACCCAGCCACTTTAGGGATAAAGGTTTTGCTCATTCAACCAAGCAAGAATGTACAAGGTCTGAGGTGACTGCTGAGAGCAAAGGCAATACAGACTAGGAGTGGGAACAGGTAGTGAGAAACACCAATTATGAACTCATAATTAATCTGCTGAAATGAAGTCTACAATAGTTAAGGAATCGTTACTTATTTCAGTAAGGGATATGGTTTAAATGTTTTTCCAGAAAATCAACAAATGCTAGATATGTTAATAGTAGCTAACCTTCTATCTCAATATTTAGATTACAGAACATCAAAGAGAAAGTGTGACTCATCCTGAAGAGGACTGAGCATCATCAGCCAAAGGCAAATATAAGGAGTTTGTAAATTTGTTTAGGAAGATGGTTAGTGTGTGCATCATGTTAAGAAGGAGAGTTTTAGAGCTTATCTATGGTTATTAAAGATGCATATAGATTCCAAGATGGCAAGAGAATCTTGATAGTTTTCTATTGTGTCAACTTAGCTGAGCTGGAACAAGGTTTCCCAGAATTTCTTTCCCTCTATGTTCTGGGCTAAGCTTGGCCATACGAAAAACATGATGTGTAAGATTTAGAAATTGGAAGTGAACAACAGCTAGATTGAGGCTCAGGGTGTCAGTGTAGGATTGGATACAATTATAGCTCATGCACAGTGTCGCAAACTTGCTGACTCACCTTGTTGGCTTGAAACAGTAACTGGGCTTCCACCTCCTCTGCCATCTGCCACATCTCCTCCTCCAGATCCACTGGCTCCTGAGCCAGATTTTTGTTTATGCCTTTGACAAATAGCACCAGCCTCCTCTGCAAATCATCCCTATCACTGAAGCTGGACAATTCGAGGTGTTGAGAGGCTGATCTGGTTTCCAGTTCATCCTTCTGGGTTCTAGCTCATCTTCACAAGTTCCAGTTAGCCTTTGCTCTCTCTGACACCATGTCCTTCTGTACTGCACCCTAGTTATTTCGGAGCAACCACTGGACACAAAGCAACAACGGTAGCTAAACTGTGTAACCTTTACCTCAATTCCATAAACAAATCCCTGTCATAAATAATTTGGAGCATACCATTCTTAGTGGCCCATCTCTAGTTGATCTGACTCCTACAAATATCTATAAACTGAGCAGGGTTTCTTAATCTATTTTCTAGGAATCTTTTTTTTTTTTTTTAAAGAATGTTCCTAGGCATTTTCAAGATTTAGTCATTTCAACAAAGTGTTTTATTTCAGAATAAAACTTTATTCAGAATAAAACACTTTCTCATTGAACAGATTTTATAAAATTACTTTATACTAATTATGGAAGAAAAATGCACAGACCAAGAAATTAACAAAACTGGATAAAATTTGCTTTCATGATCAATTGGCAGTTCTGTTTCATAATTTATGTGGTTCTAAATTATTACCTCTTAAAGGCTTCATTTATATTACTTCACATCAAACTTTTATTTACTGACTTATGCTATCAGAATGGTATACATTTTTGCAGCTCTTTGTATTTTGCAGGGCTTTGAATTTGTATCACTCCTAAACAGCAAACTGCTTTTTTTTTTCATATTTTTTTAAATTAGCAGACACCCGAAGTACTGTTTTTTTCAGGGTTTATCCAGGCCCCGTTTACTACTTTGGTGTGCTCTATATACACACTATCTGCCAAACTAGTAAACTCTATTGTAAGTTACATATTAAATATCTTCTCTGCTTTTGTAAGTGGAAGGTAAAGAAATACATCCAATAGTCTCATTGAGGACTGTAAAATGATTTAAGATGTGGTAGTAATGCCTAAGCTTTTTGACTCTAAAAATTATAGCTGCCCTTCCTTGTTATAGCCCTAAAGTGGCCTGTTTAAATTAATAAGACTTTGTTCCTATTACATAGTTTTATATCAATCTCAGTATTTCTTTGTACTTTAGTATTTAATAATGATTGTGACTAAGAGTAAAGACAAATTAAAACTGAAATTCTTTCAAAATATGTATAAGTAAAAAGGGATGGTATCTAGGATATGACTCAAAATAATATGAGGAAAGAAGAAAGAAAATAGATGAAACCATATTAGTCAAGGGTTGATAAATATTGAAACTTCTTCATGCTGTTACTCATGGTCAGCCCTTATATAGCTTCAGAAGGGAGGCTGGTCACCAGGATGAACACCCTCCTGATTAGTGGATTGGAATTTGGAGCTAGCCCAAATTCTAGGAAAGGGAGTGTGGCTGGAGATGAAATCTATCCATGTACTTGAACTAATCAATCATACCCATATAATGAAATCTCAATTTATTCTCTGTACACTGAAACCTAGTGGAACTTCCTTTGGTGAACACACTGATGTGCCAGAAGAGTGCCAGACACTGCTTGATCATATAAGGAGAAGGTACATAAGTTGTGCATTCTCTCCCAGGTCACACCCTGTGTGTATCCTGTGTGACAAAACTGTAATTATCATACAATATTTTCCTGGGTTCAATGAATCATTCTAGCAAATTATTGAATCTGATGGGATTCACCATGGAAACCTCTAAAATTGTAGCCAGTTGGACAGAAGTGGGATGGCCTGAGCATGCCTTCAAGACTTGCAGCTGGCATCTGAAGTGAGAGCAGTCTTATAGAAGAATCTGCTCTCAATCTGTGAGTTTGTGCCAAGTCCCGGTGGTTAGGATCAGAAGTGAATTGTAGTACATACAATTCAGACCAGTTGGGATAACATAATTGCCTTTTGATAAAGTTTGCATTTTTTGATAGAAGGTACTTTTTTTTTGTTGTAGTCTCTTATTTCTCCAACATCTGTCCCTCCTCTCTAATTCAAATTGCCGTTGTTGAAACACCAAAATGATTATATATTTTCCTAAACACAATGCTTATCTTCCTGCATATGTTCATTTCACCCATTTTGAGTAGATGTCCTTATACACATAGATATCCTCTAATATGATTATTTTATACTCAGCTTAGGAATCACTTCTCCAGGGTACTTTCCCAGTTACCATCTACCAAGTCTTTCCCATTCCAGAACCCACAACCAATCCCAAAATAGTAGGAGTAAGGTAATTTTAGTATTTTAATCAAACTTTATATATATTTCCATTATGGGATTTACACATCTTTTTATAATGCTCATGTAACTGTTTTCCATGGCATGTTGTTAGCTCCTCAAAAAATGATTTTATCTTTATTTATCCCCAGATCCTAGTTCCATGGTAAGAACAATGTATATGCTTTTAATATTTCTTGTTGAAATTATTTGAGCAAAGTGCATCTGTAGATGGCTTTCGTAATGTACTTTTTCTCTAGATCTGGATTTACTATATTATGTGTATTCTACGAAGTAAGTTATTTTTATGATTAACCTTAAGTAAACAAGACTTCTTTCTCAGATGAGGAACAATGCTTGTTTTTCTCTAAATTTCCTTCATGTTCAAAATAAATCTATTCTAATTGGTCTTTCCATGAATGAGCACAACAATTATGTTTTATCTTCTCTCAATTTGAAGTGTCCTTATGGATGTTCATAAAAATACTTTGTAATTATATTACAATTTGGATATCTGAGGTCAAAATAACAACTATATTAATCAATCTTGACAATATTTATTTGATATAAGTTTAGATCTTTTTGTAAAGGATAGAACACTGTAATTTTTTAAAGATTAAGCTTGGTGGTTATACAAAAGTCATATTTATCAGTCAAGATTATCAACTACTTGGTACTGAAATCCTTATTTAATGTATTAGAGTGCATCTTCATTACACTAATTTGATTACTATTTTTCCTCTACAGTGTATATGGAGCAAACAAGTTTTGGTCCAATAAGCAGTAAGACTGTGTCTTTATAATGTCACTTATTTAGATGATGAGTGAAAATTTCAATTACTCTAAGTGCGTGACCTATATGTAATTAGAAAACTGAAACTAGAAATTTGTTTTATTTTTTAATTATAGCTAAAATTACATAGGTCCCTGGACTCCAACTGTAAGATAGTTAAGAGTAATAATCCAAATCTACTAGAAGAAAAATTTTCATAAGAACTAAATGTAAGTACTCTTGTCATTAAAAATATTTTAAATCTTACAGTGAATGAAAAATATTACATATCTATCTATCTATCTATCTATCATTTTGTTTTTCGCCTAAGCCATTTCTTTGAAATTATGTAGACACTGGTAGAATTTGCTTAAACTTGAGATCCTCCCTGTCATCTAGGCTATTTTGTCCATTTGCAGATTCTATTATGGTTGGATAGCTAATATATAATTTCTATCTTAAAAGAGTTTTATTTTACCATTAGAAAAGGAAGTAAAATCTTTTAGCAGCAGCAGAAAACATGTCCTGCTCAAGACCCTGCACAAATGCTATCACTCAACAATATTTCTGAATGAATAAACAGATGCATGTAATGAGAATCACTCCATAGTACAGAACACTGTCTGGAAATTAGAAACAGAACTATTTCATTTTATCAATTTCCACATACATCATTCTATATGCAAACATTTTTATATTTATAAGATTTTTGAAATATAGAAAATTCCATGTATTTTGCTGATTTTAAAGATCATCCTTAAATATTGAATTCAAGTCTCATCTCCTCATTGATACCTCTGGCTTAAACTTAATTTTCTTTAGTACTAATGTACAACATATAATAATTTACTACTTTATGTAAATTGTGCCCATTAGTTACACAAAATGTTCTCTCCGATCATCAATAACAATTTACTTTTCTGTTATATTTTTCTATTTTAACAAATAATCCATCAAATACAGTACCAAACACAAAGTGGATATATTATATATACATGACTAATTGAGTAGAAAGTATAAGCATTTTATTAATGTGATCTTTTCTAAGAAACCATCCAAAGAAAGAAAAGATATCCTTGTGCTAATATATTTAAACAATCTGAATAATAATGCATCTTCCTTTGTAGATTTAGACTTATTCATTCATATTGAAATGAAATTTGTAGATATTGCATATATGTACTATATCAATTGAATATGGAGAAAGAAGAAAGTCAGTGACAGACAATATGAATACTGCCCCTATAAAGAGTATTAGCTCTAAACCAGAATTCCTAGATTTTTAAATTCTATTTATTTGAGAGAGAGAGTGGATGCAAGAGAGGAGGGGCAGAGAGTGGAGGAGAGAAAATTCCAAGCAGGCTCTGTCAGTGCAGTACCAGAGGTGGCTCCGTCTCACCAACTGAACTGTGAGGCCATGCCCTGACCCAAGATCAAGAGGCAGATGCTTCACTGACTGAGCCACCTTGGTGACCCAAAATGCCTAGATTCCTAGTCTCACCTGTCATATATTAGCTCTTTTATCTTGGGCATATTAACTAGCTTCCGTGTCTAAATGTCTTTATCCATAAACTTTTGATAATTTATAACCACTTAATACACTTTTTTTTGGTACAAAATAAATGGGGTTTAAATGAAATAGCCAGAAATTAAATATTCAAATATTTACTAAATATTTGTGTATGTATGTATATAATATACATGCACTAGATATATAGTATATATAGTACAATATAGAGTAAGTTATGAGCTATATGTATATATAAACATACATATATTCTATACATTGTAATCACCATATTCTATATTATAATCACCATAATTTGTATCATAGAAATTCTTTCAAGACTAGTTGAGAAATTATTTTGGGGATCTAGTTAGAGAAGATACCAAGTCAGCCTCTGGGAAAGAATTCACTCTCACGGAAAAATAGTTACAGTATTTAGTATGAGCCAGAAAAATCCTCAGGGTCAGAAAGAATAGTTAAGTACTGAAGAGCATGAGTCATTTAGATCACCTTCTGACTCAGCCCTAAGGGGCTGATGCTTGAATCCTAATAAGAAAATGTCACTAAAATGTGTCTGACCTTTAGAGGAAAAAAAAGTGCCATGGTTCTGTAGCCTACGTAACCAAGGATTATTGAGGATTAATTAGGATTATTGCTGGAAAATGATGACTAGACACAAGATAGAATCCATAATGTAGAACACTGGCAAGGCTTATTTGTTTTTGAGGCATTCAAAGAGACAGCTGTGACATATGCTTTCCAGTGGTTTACAGCTGATTTCCTAGCATTCTTGGTAGTCCTTGCAGCTTCCTGTCGTCAATAACAGGAGTTATTCATACCAGGAAGCAAATGAAGAGCAAAAGTAGACACCACATGGCAACTCATTAAACATGATATGATCTGCCTAAAAGTTTTAAATAGCAGGAGAGAAATGAAACATAAGTTTCCCTTCTGATGCAGTGCTGTTTGTACTATACTTGACTACCATGTTCACCTAGATATTCATATCTTGCTGATCATCAAAGTTGTTTGGAAGATATTTTAAAAATCTACTATATTGAGTCATTGACATTTTAATTCAATATGTTGATAGCAAGTCCAGGAAATACTAGTTCTTCAAGTCTTTCTGAATATGAGACACTCACCCACCTAGACTATAAAGGATTCTTTAAGCTTCTATTATTCCTCCAGCTTTGGAATCAGCTACCTAGGTAAGCATCCTAGTTCACCCATGTAATTAGTTGTCTGGTCTGGAAAAACTTTTCAGAACCTCATAATACTCTTCTTCAATTAGACCTATATAGCATAGTGTGGTTAAAATTAGAGATAATTTGGCCTGTCATAAATACCCTATAAATGACATCTTTTATAAGGCCAGTAAATTTGTTCTCATAAAAATTGCCCCAAAATATTAGGTAAATTTAAAAGCCTTTAAAATCAATCAATATATTCATTTAAAAGCCTTTAAAATCAACCATCATATATGGTACATTTAAAAATTATTTATTTCCTTATAACAGATTTTTATAATTAGGATAGGCACATATCATTGCAACCCACTACAAATTATAGTTAATTCTAAAAAACTTTGGGGCACCTGGGTGGCTCAATCAGTTGTGTCCAACCTTAGCTCAAGTCAGGATCTCATGGTTTGTGAGCTCAAGCCCGTGTCAGGCTCTGTGCTGACAGTTTAGAGCCTGCAGACTGCTTCAGATTCCGTGTCTCTCTTTCTCTCTGTTCCTCCCTGCTTGTGCTCTGTCTCTCTGTCTCTTAAAAATAAATAAATGTTAAAAATCTTTTTTAAATTAACATTGAAATTAATGCCATTTTACAGAACTGAAATTCTAAGTGAGTTAAAAAATAAGATATTAAAACACTATCACAAATAAATTATTTAGTTTGTTGAATTACATACTGAGTATTACTATTTATTATTTTAATTCTATGAATATTCTATCTAGTGATTTCTACAATTACATGTTTCTATCTCTACTGAAAAATCAAATCCAAATACCTCAGGAATAGATCATTTAAATCTTTGAGTTGATTTTGCTAGTCTAGAATTTTGATGAGTCATAAAATATAAGTGACTTGGGTTCTCAATTAGCAAAGTACTATTTATTTATGCTTTATTTCTATTTTGTAAAAACTCATCCAATATATTAAATTCAAACATTATATGAAAAATACTTAACCTAGTCCTGTATCTTCCTATAAACCAACATAAAGTTGAAAATTATAGAAACTTATAATATTGGAGTTTTCTGTTCTTTTGGAAGGGGTTTATACAAAACTGGTGCAATGCCTTAAATATGTTTATCATAAACACATATGTGTGCATTTGAGAAAACTTTATTGATGGTATAAATTTGACTTTATTGTTATTTCAATTTATATGATTTATAAGAAATATTACAAAAAGTATTTTTATAAATATATAAGCATAAATAGTTTAATATAGAAACACTGACATATACATTAAATGTGTTTTTAAAGATAACATGTTTTTTCTTCCAAAACTTAGCTAAGAGCTTAAAGAAAAAATTAATCACTAAAGAAATTTTTTATTTTTTCATTTCTTCACGGTCCTAATTTATAATGTTCTTGGCCAGGATTTAAAATATAATCAGTATTAGTATTCAGTAGGATTCTGAGAATCAGCAGATATTGTCCTAATATTGCCTCAAACTTTGGAAATCCATTTTATTACAAAGAATCCAAAATATAGTAAGTAATGTATTTTAAAGCTGTAGTTAAATTTCTATTGTATAAAATAGCAAAAAAAAAAAAAAAAAAGAAAAGAAAAGAAACAAGTAAGTTGAATTACAACTAACAGATTGAATCTGCCTGATTATATATGGGTAAAAATAGAAACAAATTTAGAAGGAGAAAGAAGACTAAAAAAGGTATAGTTTTGTATAGTTTTTGTATTCAAGATGCCTTAAATAAAATATAGAAGCTAATACCTAATTTAATAGAAAACAGACTAAATTATCTTTGTCGTAAAGGTATAAATAATTCCAATCGATTATAAAAGATGGAATTATTCATCTGGGTAAGGAAATAGAATCTCAATAAAGAGATTTGGGTTCAAATTTAGAAAATAACAGGTTTTGCATAAAGAGGAGGGAAAAGAAGAGGTAAGTTTTAGAAAAGGCAATTTTTGGAAAATACTATATACCTCTAATTTCAGAGAATAGTAAATTAGTATCTGGCTGAAATTTGGAAGAAGAAGCTAGACTAAGTAAGCATCTTAATCCAGCCATATAATTAGCTGTCTGGTCTGGGACAACTTTTCAGATCCTCATAATACTCATTGTCAACTTATTTAGCACAGTATTGTTAAGATTACAATTTGCCATGTCATAAATACTAAAAAAGATAGACTTGAGAATAATAATCAGAAGTATTGAAAGGTGTAGTGACATATTCCAGAAAGCCTTGTATGTAAATTAAGGAATTTGTTTTTTAATCCTCACTAAACAGTTGTGAAAGGAATAGCTTAATCTAAACTGTGTATTAGGACAATAACCACTATATGAAGAAATATAAACAAACCAAGAGATTGGATTTTGAGTGAGCAATTAAACAAGGAAATATGACAAATTAATTTAATGCATTCTTTCAGGTGAGAGTCAAAAGGTGACTTTGAGATTTCTAGTGTAAGTGTTGGAAAGGATATGACAACTTTAAAGTACTAATTTACAAAAATCAAAATAAATCTAAGACTTCTACAAAAATGTGGTTTTCTAAAAATCTACCAACAGATGCTAAAGTATTTGATTTTAGTTTTCTTTAGAAAATCAAAACCTGAAAGCAAAAAAAATCAAAACCTGTATAAATTTCAACATATTAGAGATCTAAGCACAATGTTATTATGCTTTTTTAATTTCAAGTTTTTATTTAAATTCTAGTAAGCATAAGGTAAAATCGGTTTCAGATATAGAATTTAGTGATTTATCACTTACATATAACACCCTGTGCTCATCACAGGTGCCCATCAGAGGCAAGGGAAGCAAAGTAAAAATGAAATATTGGGACTTCATCAAGATAAAAAGCTTTTGCACAACAAAGGAACAATCAACAAAACTAAAAGACAGCCTAGGGAATGGGAGATGATATTAGCAAATGACATATCTGATAATGAGTTGGTATTCAAAATCTATAAAGAACGTACCAAAGTCAACACTCCAAACCAAATAATCCATTGAAGAAATGGGCAGAGGATATGAACAGACATTCTCCAAATAAGACATCCAGATGGCTAACAGACAAATGGAAAGATGCTCAATATCACTCATGATCAAGGAAATATAAATCAAAACCACAATGAGATACCACCTGACACCTGTCAGAATGGCTATAATTAACAACATGGGAAACAACAGGTGTTGGCAAATATGCAGAGAAAGGGGAATTCCTTTGAACTATTGGTGGGAACACAAATAGGTGCAGCCACTCTGGAAAACAGATTTCTCAAAAAAGTTAAAAATACAGTTACCCTATGACTCAGCAATTGCACTACTAGATACTTAGGCAAAGGTTACAAAAATACTCAAAGAGTGACTTTAATTTAAAGAAAGGAGATTTATTGTAGCCATGCAGAAAATACCACCTTCACTGTTCAATCTCAAATATGATTATGATACATCCCCATGTGTTGGGAACCATTCTGAACTCACTAGTCAAGAAAACTCCTTGTGAGGTAAAGGCAAATTTGCAAGGTCTCTTGCCATCAGATGACTACCGATATCCACCCCCACTCAATTGTTTCTGCTTGAGCACTGACTACCCCCCAAAGCACCTTGTTGACTGGTATTTGGAGTGACTTATTCTGGCCTTGATATGCTGATTTCACCTTGTGAAGGAACCTATTGTAGGAACTTTTGTGATTATGGGAGCAAACATTGAGTTTCCTGAAAAATCTTTCTTAATACTTCTCCTTGTTCACAAAGAACTAACTTTGCCTTTGCTATGCTAAAAACATTGTCTTGTATTTGAATGCTAAAGATACCTTCCTTCCCCATATGATAAGCATCTAAATCACCTACTTCAATCACTATTGATAAAGGTGATGCAGGAGTCTTCTACAAATCTATGTTCTGGGAAATTTTTACATATCAAAGAAATTTGTCATCAAAAATTATTGTCTAAGGCAAATGCCGCTTCAGTACTGTCTCTCAAGCACTTAAAATAAAGCTAAGTCTCAGTCAGAGCAGAGATGGCTTCCTGGAGACCAGAAAGAATCTCAGGGCTCTCTCACTCCCTCTCTCGCTGACACTGTCCATTCTTCAGGGACCCCTGGACCTGCTGGAGCCTGACTCCGGCACCCATGTTAAAAGTTACTAATTCTTAGGAATATTAGATGACATGATTCCATTTAGTATGTTTAGAAACTTTCTCATCCTAGTGTTTATTCACTGGTTATTTTTTCAAGCCATTACTTCCTAACAGAAAATATGAAGTTATATATGACATTTGCTGTGGATACCTATAAATATCTCAAAATTAGGAAATTATTAACTATATATTAGATGCAAATGAATAGAATGGTATGAGAATAAGCACGATTTAGGGAAAATTCCCAGCTTTAATTGTACTTAATCTCTTCAATTTCCCTATACTAAAAATGTAACAAAACAGCCTTTACTGTTAGCTTAAATTTCTCTGCTTCATTATGGTCTCTGACTCAGATGCCAGAGAGATATCAAATGGTCAAACCTTTGCAAAATAAAAATTAAAGAAAAAATGAAAGGGCTGCTGAGTTAAAAATAAGTTACAAACTCATGGATGGTAAGTTTTATGGATTCATTGAACTATTTACCAATTCCAAATATAAGTCATTTTAGGAAATGGAATGCTTAAGACTAGATTCTTATAGCTATATTTCTTCATTTATTTTTATGACTTTGGAAAGATTATTGACCTCTTTTTCTATGTGTCTTACAGGCTTTATGGCATAAGTATACTGAACCTGAAAGCAATGAGTAAAATGTGAGTTTCTATGCTTATGTTAACGTTGAAAATTATTAATAATGCTAATAATTGGAAAGGAGTCACAGAAAATGGTGAATCCAGATTCAAACCAGTTTACTTTGTAAAGTCAACTTTGTTCATCTTCCTAAAAACTGCTATTATTCTTCATTACCCTGAAAGGCCTTGAAGATGTGAACTTTTGAAACATTCCTAAGGTACTGTTGATGGAATAAGAATTCAGTGCGTTTGTGGTTCTCTGGTTTTAGCTCATCTTTTCTCCACTTTACTAAGCTTAGCTACATCAGCTAGAATATATAAGAAAGGAAAGATTGAATTAAACTAGGTTAATTGGATTAAAACTTCAGGTGGGAAAAAATATATGAGGATCCAATTTGAAGAGAGAGTGAAAGAAGCCATTATTATAATGCCAAGAGTCGATCATGTGCCCAGTAAAGTACCTGGTCCTTAAACCATCTTTTAGTTTTCACAATTTTCCAATAGATGCTGTTGCTAACAATCTCTTTATAGACGGGAAATCTGAGACCCAGCAAATATCATTAGTTTATTAAAAGTTACCCAGCTAGGACATAGAAGGCCCAGAGTTCTAATGTGGAAATATCAGAGGCATTGTAGAATATTTGCATGAATTTAAGTCAGTTTTCAACTAAAATTACAAGATTACTCTCACAGGTGGGTTGTCTGGTGACTATGCCCAAATTTTTCTTCTATTTTTGAATCTCAGATAATTATTCAGCAAACATAATATCACTTTTACATGACTAGGATTAAATTTAGAATCAGTGCCCCCACATTAAAATTAATCAATTGTCAAAGTAAAATCTTTCTCTGTTGGCTTCCTATGTAATCCTAATAAAGAACTGAAGTGAACAGCACAATTCTTATGGTATTACCTCTAAACTGAGCCTTCATGAATTTTTCATTTCAAGGTCTTCATAGTTTTATCTTCTCAGCCACTGTATCCCATTTAAAAAATTAATATGAACTAGGTTAGTAATACAACTGTACAATTATATTTCAGCATGTGTACTTTTCTGGATATCCATTCTTGCCTATCATTAGTATTGGCTTGTGTGATTTAAAAATATTCAACATTAATTAGAGCCCTGAAAACTGGCTGTGCACGCTAAAGTATAGCTACTCATGACTTCCCAGAGATTTTCAAGCACCTACTTTGCTCTTATATGGCTCTTTGATTTATCTTTGATGCATCTCACCATTTATATAAAATTTAGAGATTGATTTATCTATTAAATTTCTGAAGGAGGTAAAAGCAGTTCATCATTTTTCTTCTGCTTAAAAGTTTTAGATCTACGTTAAGATCATTTTCCATTTCTCTTGGGCCTTTTTAAATTGTGTTCTAAGGTGAGAACAATGAATTACCTGACAGAAAAAGGTTTTACCTGCACTACCAACCTTCCAGTGCATGATAAAAGGATCTTATGTAGTTTTTATGCAGCCCATAATGGCTGCTGGCAGGCACCTGTGACAGACAAAGGCCAGATATCACCTCTATTTCACAGATCTCACAAAACAGCAAGCGAATTAAGGAAAGAGATAAAGTGAAGGATGAGAACTCCAACTCACTTCATTTAGAAGGGACATGGCTTACATTTGTCTTTTCACCTTTGGAAAAAAAGTTGCAGAATTGCAATAAATAACTTTTCACAAGTTGAAATGGTTTGAATATTACTTGAACTGGTAAGAACTGTGATTCAAAATTAAGACTCTTACTATACGAAATGAATTAAGGATGAGCCTTGGAAACATTAGGCTAAGTGAAGGGAGCCACATAAAAGGCCATATATTATGATTCTATTTATATGTAATGCCCAGAATAGGCAAATCAATAAAGACAGAGAGTGGATTAGTGGTTGCCAGGAATTGCAGGTAAGGCAGCCAGTGAGAACAGGTTTCATTTTAGGGTGATGAAAATTGTTTAGAATTAAATAGTGGTGGTGATTGTAGCACTTTAGTAAAACTACAAGAATTGGACACTTTAGAAGACTGAATATTATGGTATCTGAACTACTTTTTCTTCCAGAAATGGCCTCAGACACACTTTGAAGATTTTAGAAGCTAAAAAGTCTACATGAAAGAAATATCAATTTGACCAAATGCTAGGTAGTCTAAATTTAATAAGAGTACATATTCTGAAGATAATTATTTTCAGACACTTGAAATAGACGTAAAGTAAAATATTTCAGACAGTAAGCAAAGCATGAAGTCGTAGAGTTTTCACATATATTTCTTTTTATCGTGACTATGAGGTTGAAGCCCAGTAGTTCCTAAACCCTTAGCCTACAGCACTGAAGAATTTACTTTTACAAGACACACATATAAAATAGCTAACACATTAAAAAATAGAAAAGCAAGGTGGATAAAAGTCAAACAATAGGATTTCTATTAATCTAATTTTATTCTCTAGTATGGAAATATACTCCAATGACTTAATATTAATTCTGAAGTAGATAATTCCATAACTGAAAGAATCCAGCTTTTCTCTCTCTGTCTTTTGGAAATATCTAAACAGCTTTGTTTTAAAGAAATGGTACAATATTTTTTACAGAATAAAACCATTATGTTTATATGCTAATATTATAGCAACTTAATGTGATGTGGTTTAATATAATGTTTATTGAAAGATGATTCTATTTATGGCTTACTGAGAACTAAATCCACCATCCCTATACACACACACACACACACACACACACATTTCAAATGCAACTATAAGCATAGTAAAATAGCAATGTAGACATTCAGGCAACAAAAATATATAGTCCTCATACAAATTTTTGTGTTCTGTATTTCTAAGTAGAAAAATTCAAGCACTGTATACAAATTGAATTGCACATGAAAATAAATGTTTTACAATTTAGTTTACAGCTACTTAATTTTATTTGTTAACCTAGCTCTTTAACAACAAAGTGGAAATGTGATTCAAAATCAGGTTGTAAAGTGAATAGTGAAAGAATTAAAGGGAGAAACATCAAAGGAGAGTAGTAGAAAGAATATGACTATTTTTACCTTGAAAATATGGTAATAATTTTAGATACCATTTACTGAGCATTGATTAGAAACCAAGTTTTGCTTATTTACAATATCAAATAATCAATCCTCTTATCATACCTATAATTCATTATAGAAAGTTCCTATCTAACCAATAATTTATTATAAAAAAGTCCAACCTGAGCTATAAAGCAGTTAAACTTTCTCAAAGTCACGCAAATTAATAAGTTAACATTTAATGTTAAGGTATGGTAAGAAGTTAACATTTAATAAGATTAGAACATGTCAGTTTGAATAAAATCCACCATATCATACTACTGATTATGACACACACGTGTGCACGCATGTGTGGAAAAAAAATTACCAAATGTCCTCCTCTCCCTGTAAATGTGGCAAATATAAGGATGCCTGGGTGGCTCAGTTGGTTAAACATCTGACTTTGGCTTAGGTCATGATCTCACAGTTTGTGAGTTCAAGCCCTTCCTGAGGCTTTGTGATGACAGCTCAGAGCCTGGAGCCCATTTTGAATTCTGTCCCCTTATCTCTCTGCCCCTCCCCCTCTCATGCTCTGTCTCTCCTTCAAAAATAAAAATAAAAATGGTAAAAAAAATAAATAAATAAATGGGGCAAATATTTGTAAAACATACTCTGTAAAATTTGGTAATTGAATTATGATTTACAGAGCTATTTTATAATCACTTAGTTGACCACATTTAAATTAAAGGCAAATAATATATTTAAGCCATCTATTACCTACAAAGTTGGAATGCAAAACAAGTTACTCTAGCATAGGATAGAGCAGCATGAAACACCATGGGTAGAACATATTTACACAGCAGGGTAACATGAAGCCATTTATTTCAGTTGAGATAGTGTTATATAGGCCATGTAGTTACCATAATTTCCTGTGAAAGACAATATTGTATAATAACTCATGAATGAGAATGATGATAGTATTATGTAGAATGTAATCATCAAATTTGAAGGAAAAATGGCATCTTTCTCAAAAGGAATTATACATTAATAATGTATATATTAATTGATGTATATTAAATTACAAATACACTCCTGTTGGAAGCAGACTGGTTACATACACAGATTCTAGGTATCTCTGTATATCTTGTCCTAATATTTGAATATGGTAAATACAGTGCTCAGTGTTTTTTAGATTTAAAAACATCACAATACATCTTCCTCATAATCTGTATAAAGTGTTTATAGTTATAAACATCAAGTTTTATGTCTGCATTTTAACACGTTATCTTTTCATTATTGTTCTTAGGACATTAATGATATGTTCTACCATGGTTTCTTTAATCATCCATTAAAATACATTCTCCATATACAAAGAAAATTTTTCTGTGTATACTACCATTAGAAAAACTACATTATTACTTTAATGTATTTTATGCAAAAACCATTCGAGATTAAAGGACGCTAATGAGGGGTACCTGGGTGGCTCAATTGGTTAAGCTTCTGACTTCAGCTCAGGTCCTGATCCTCTGGTCTTTGAGTTTGAATCCCACATTGAGCTCTGTGTTGAAAGCTTTAGCTTCCTTCAGATTTTGTGTTTCCCTCTGTCTCACTCCTCCCCAGCTCTCTCTCTCTCTCTCTCTCTCAAAAAAAAAAAAAATAAAATAAAATAAAATAAAATAAACAAACATAAAAATTTTTTAAAAATATAATGCTAATAGGATTCTGGGGTGCCTTTGTGGCTCAGATGGTAAAGCACTGAACTCTTTTTTTCAGCTTAGGTCATGATCTCACAGTTCTGTTAGTGACATTGAGCCTGGCATCTGGCTCTGCACTGCCAACACAGAGCCTGTTTAGGATTCTTTCTCCCTGCCCCTTCCCCCTCTCCCACTTTCTCTCTCTCAAAAATAAATAAATAAACATGAAAAAAGTGTTTTAAAGAATGCTTTGATACTGTGATAAAAGTTGATGTTGTAAAAAACTGATACAATAACACAAGTGTTTTTGGCCAGAATTTAAACAAAGCCGAACTAAGACTAACTCTCATAAATATTTAAGAAAATTAGGTCTTGGGGTGCTTGGGTAGCTCAGTTGTTTAGGTGTCTAACTGATTTACATTTCTTTTGGCTCAGGTCATGATCTCACAGTTCATGGGATGGAGCCCCATGTCAGTCTCCACTGCGAGTGCAGAGCCTACTTGGGATTCTCTCTATCCCTCTCTCTGCCCCTCTGCTATTTGCATGCACATTCTTGCTCTCAAAATAAATGAATAAAGTTAGGCCTTTAAATTGCACATACAAAAAACATTGAAAACGCATTTCTGGAAATGAAGTGATAAATCATTTCTTTCAGAGTTAAGTTATTGCTATGTTCTGATGTGATAATAGAGACATTGACTGACTCTAAGCTTATAGTAAGGTCATGTTTTTATGTATAAAATGGAGAGCAGAGCATTTATTTTCTGAATGTCAATGACACTCAGTTTATGTCTACATTGGTTGTCTCTGTTTTTGTTAAATGAATCAGTCACCATCAATGGAGAGAGGTACAAAGAGTGAGAGAAGAAAGGGAGAGAGGGAGAAAAAAAGAGAACTGAAATTTTAATAAACTCCACCGAACCAGGCTAAACCTAGAGAGCATATTGTTACAGACCATATTTCTCTCCCAATGTATCAGAGCCACTAGTCAAGATTTGCTTCTTTATGAAAGGTAACATTGAAAATGAGAATAGCAGTGTTCATCATGTATAGCAAGGGTAAACAATAGGTCCTCATGGGATCCCTGAGTGGCTCAGTCAGTTAAATGTCCGACTTTGCCTCAGGTCATGATTTCACAGTTTGTGGGCTCAAGCCCCGTGTTGCGCTCCTTGCTGACTGCTCAGAGCCTGGAGCCCGTTTCAGATTCTGTGTCTCCCTCTCTGCCCCTCCCCATTCACACTCTGTATCTGTCTCTCTCTCTCTCAAAAATAAACAAACAGAAAAAAATTTAAACAAAACAATAAGCCCTCCTAATACAAATCAGTTAGTCAAGGAACACAAATTTTCTTGTTTATTTTTGTCTCTGATGGCTGAATTATTTAAGCCTAGTGTTACAAGGCATAAACTTTGTCCAAAGAAAGCAACAGAAATACAAAGAGAAAAAGCATTTCCTAATATATCTGTCTTTTCTAATTCCAACAAGGTGACACTTGTTCCTTATTCCTTGTCATAATCACGGTAGGAAGGGATTTTATGTGAAAGAGTTAAAAATGATGGTGAAGAAGTCATTCATAGTAAGATGAGTCAGGGCCTCTTTGCATGTAACAATGGGTTTCACTCCATACTTCTTAAAAAATTTTTTAATGTTTATTTATTTTTGAGAGAGAAAGGAGACTCCAAGTGGGGGAGGGGCAGAGAGAGAGGGGGACACAGAGGCTGAAGAAGGCTCCAAGCTCTGAGCTGTCAGGACAGAGCCCAAGGCAGGGCTCAAACCCACAAACTGTGAGATCATGACCTGAGCCAAAGTTGGATGTTTAACCTACTGAGCCACTCAGGTGCCCCTTCACTGGGTACTTCTTAAATTAATGTGAAATGAGTTCTGAGGCTCTTATAAAATGTTGGTACACTATTGTCAAATTACATTTGTATAATTCTCTCAGTTGCTACTGAAACACAGTTTTGTAAAAATATGATATATGTACAGGTATAAATTTTAATAAACAGCATGGGAACTTTCAAATTCACTTACATATATATATGTCTATATACATATATATGTCTATATTTTTGTTAGATAATATTCATATATAACTTTTAAATTTCCAATTTGGAGCCAGACTGACCTTTTAAATATATATAGATATAAATATAATTGTATAATTTTAATTAAAATATCCTTTCTGATTTTGTACCTATTTAGTTGAGAAGATTATCTATGGTAGAAATATTATCAAACTTACATATTTTTAAAGTTTTTAGGTTCCTGTTTGAGAATTTTTAATAATTTATGGAGATTACATGAGCATAATGAATATTTAATAACATAATTGATTTATTATTCACTGTCCAATATGGTTGTTTAAAACTTTATTCAGTTTCTAGTTGTTTGATAATTTAGTCACATTTTTATACATGTACTCATTATACCATTGGTTATTGGCAGGGAAGAGTCAAAACTGAAGTATTGGTATAGATGTTCATATGTGTAGCAAACAGCAATTGAAATGAACCAAGTACTACTTTATGTAGAAAGATGTATATATTTCACACAAAGATATTTAGAGCTAGATAAACTATACACAAAGGATAACATGTTATATGATTCTGTTTAGATAAAGCTAAAAAACAAGTGAAAGTCATCTATGGCATTGAAGGTTATGCTAATGCCTGGAACTTGACCTAAAGATGTATCTATAGAGTTAGTAATGCTCTATATCTTGAATAGCATATAGTTATACAGATGTGAAAATCACCAATTGCATATATATATATATATATATATGTATTTTTATGTATTAAACTTAGTTTAAAAACATGTAATAAAAGTATTAGAAGCAGAGTACTGTAACTTTTTAAAAAACCTTTCAAAAATCAAGTACAGTGGCTTTTTGAACTTAATTGTAAAAGATACAAAAGATTTGTCTCATGTTGTGAAAACACTTGATCAAATTTAAAAATATGGATTTTACCACATGGAATATTAAACATAATAAACACATCTAAGTGCTATTTCTAATTACTGTTAAAATTATATTTATGAAGAATATAAAAAATTTTGTTAAGCTTTTATTTTTAAAATATTTTAAATGTTGATTTATTTATTTTGAGAGTGAGATAGAAAGCAAGCAGGGGAGGGGCAGAGATAGAGGGGGACAGAATCCCAAGCAGGCTCCACACCATAAGCATGAAGCCTGATGAGGGGCTCAAACCCCACAATGAGACAAACAATGAGATTAACACCTGGGCTGATATCAAGAGCAGGGCACTTAACCAACTAAGCCACCCAGGCACCCCAGGATGTTAAAGTTTTAAAGTGAAATAAAGCAGCACTAAATATTTAGTAACCTACAATAAAATTTTAAAAATGAACACAATAAATTGTTATCTTTATATTATATTAAGATGGCTTACTTTTCTTTTTCTACTTTAAACTTTTTTGTATATTTAAATTTTCTCAAATAGATTTGAGAAATTTATAACCTAAAACCAAAAAGGTGCTCACTTCCATTTATCTAATGAATCAAAAACAGGGTTTTTATGTGTAAAATGTCTCCTACACTGGAAAATATATATAATTTCTTACCACACATTATTTATAATACAAGAATTTGATGAATGACTAAGGAATACATGATATGCATCTAAAGAATAACAATATGGTTATCATTAAATTTTACAAAGGCTGATAAAAGGATTAAAATTAGCTTAAAAAGTATAATTTTTCTTTCACCATCATTTTCACTGTTGTTATGTACCCTGATGAATTATATTATTTAATAAATATTTTAAATGCATAATATGCACTTTTTTAAATGTTCTTTTTTTTCTTTTCTTTTCTTTTTAGAGCACAAGCTGGGGAGGGGCAGAGAGAGGGGGACAGAGGATCCTAAGCAGGCTCTGCCCTAACATCAGCAAGCCTGATGTGGGGCTTGAACTCACAAATTGAGATCATGACCTCATCCAAAGTTGGACACTCAACCAACTGAGCCACTCAGGTGCCCCTATAATATGTATTTTTTTGTTGAGAAACATTTATGAAATATCAACTAGCTCTCATATGCTAATGGTCTATTAAAGTCCATATCACAATAATTATCATTCCCTAATGAAGGCACATAATCAAAGCTTTATTATGAGGGTAAGTATGGATAAGCAAGGTATAGACATTCCAAAATCTCAAACTGGAAGAAAGTGAGTATTAAGGGTTCTTTTGCCCCCAAGACCCTTGTAATCACTTTTTTTGGATGGTAACAAATTCTTGAGTTTTACTTTTATTATAAAGTAATGGAAACTAGGGAAGTTATTTCTTGTGCTTAATTGGTCAACAGCCCTACAGACTTGGTGCACTAGCTACTGTATCTGCATCAGAACACTCACAGTAGGTGAATTTTTCATAAATTTCTTGCTTGAATGAAGGTCAGGGAAAGAGGACAATCTCCACCTCTGACCACTGTACCCCAATCCATAGACATCTGTTTCTGACAGCTCATAGTTAGGTTGGGATGACCCATGTAAACAGTGCTTATAAGTTATTCAAATAGATTTTTCCTATTGAATGTTCCTATTGAATTTGTTTAGGGGACAAAACATATATGCAATCCCAGGCTTCCTGCCTTTCGATTCTGATTTAACCAGGTATGGTCTTGGCAAGAGGATTCAGAAATCCTGCTTCTAAAGTAGTTAATCTCAACTCTTGTTTCTTTCTTTCTTTTTTCTTTTCTTTTCTTTTTTTTTTTTTTTAATGATGTTGAGGAGTACTTCAGGACAATGAAATAATTGTTTGGGGGAATAAAGCCAGGCAGTTGCTAAGAATGTTTAAATCTGAGAGCACTGTTTTTCAACATGCTACCACTGGAGTAGCAGCATAAATGTTACCTAGGAACTTGCATTTAAAAAAAAAAATCAACTTTATGAAACCTCTGGAGGTGGGCCCCAGTAGTCTATGTGTTAGCAAGCTCTGATGGTAAGTTTGCTCCATGGTATAGTTTGAGAGCTACAGATGTAGACTGGCACATAAAAAGTGACTCTGTATTTTGTGTGGATATTGGATTTAAACTTACCACAACAATAAATTAAAATGGGTCCTTGACTAAGGAATTAAATCCACTGTAAAAATTCTGCTTAGAAAAATGATATCCATATATAAAGAACTAGGCACAGGTCCTTATAAGATCCCCTATTTATAAAGGTCTACAACGCTGTTGTCAGTAGGCTAGTATAGAAAAAAGAGATGACTAAGTTAAGGTGTTGTTTTAAATTTATGGAACACTATTCATATTATTCAAGCTTTTCTACAGCCACTGTTTAATTTTATCCTCAAATTCACCAAGCAAGTGGTCTAGAAATATCAAATATATTTTTATGGACTGGAAAGGAGACTGAAGTTTTTAATGAAATTACTTAAAATCTCATGGTAAAGAATGAATAGGGCTGGACTTTCTGATTTTGAATCTGATATTCTGATGTAGGTATTTTAAGAAAAAAATGAAAGGGAAGATCAATTTTTGCTCAACAGGCATAACCACTCATGAAATTTATCATGTGTATGTGTGAGTGTGCCATTAGATTCCCCACCATTACAGAAAAGGAAACTGAGCTTTTATGTGAAGCTCAGAGCTATAATTAAAACAATCAAATTCAGGATCTCTAAAAAGATTCTGAATAGATTGCAGATTGCTTAAAAGCAGAATATAATCAAGCAAATTCAGGGAGGATTTAATAAAAACTTCTCCTGTCTTAATTATATGTACCAGTCCAATGGAGAGCCTGCAATAAAAAGGGATCATCTTGTTTTGCTTTTAGCAGAGACTCATTATCTTGCCATTTGTCATAACAAATATTTATCTTAAAATTTGTATGTGACTGACCTTATAACTTTTCTCTCTGTGCAAACTATCTCCATCTGAATTTCCCTTCGACAACAACAAAAATAATTCAAAGCTCATTGGGTGTCCAGTTATCTCCATTTTGGGGTCTGTATACAAGGATAAGTGATAGACTGTGCCCTCAATTACCACCACTTGACTTCCATAAAAATATAAATATAATTTGCTTCAACTGTGTAGAAATAGAAATATGTAAACCAGGTTATAAACTAAACTAAATTGACAGCATGGACCGTGTATCATTCTTTCTATTCACATATTACATTGCATATGTTACATTTTTTTAAAAATTAACTTGAGTCCACATCAATGTATGTAGAATTTTCATGACAGAAAAAAAAGATATTGCCTTTCTTGGCAAAGACAGACAATGAACAAATAATTTAAGTGTCATAAATGTTGTAAATGTGAAAATACAAAAGGACTATGGATCCAACCTAGATAAAGCAGGTTAGTCCTTCCAGAGCGAGTTACATAACAGCTGAGACCTAAAAGTGAGTTGTTAGATAACTAAATGAGTAAGTATGAAGAAGAGATTTTGTTCATACAGAAGAGCATGTTCAAAAGCATGGAGAACGTGACTTGTTCTCAGAACACATGGGCGAAAAGCAGGGGTGGAAGTGTAGGAGAAGTCCTGTTAAAAGTGTACTGAAGAAAAAAGAAGAAGCCATTTACAAGGCCTTGAAGGCCAGAGATAGGCCTTTACCCAAAGGTGAAAAAGATGAAGAAATAGGATACACTTTTATTTTTAAAAAATGTTGAACATGGATAGGAGAATAGAAATAAATTGAGAGGCTTTGTGGGATAGGAATGAAAACCAGAAACATCAGAGCTTGAAGAGGAAAATTAATTAGCTCTGAGGAAAAAGGAAAATGTAGAGACAACGATGGGAGAGTTATCTCCAAGGGATTTGAAAGTAGTGACAATAATGTGATGCATGTAACATAATATCTAATATGCAAGCTAGACCTGTGCATGAGTCTCCTTTCTTACATATAGTTTGCAACTTCAAACTGTATACCTGATCCAGGAGGAACACCTTAATTTTTTTCCCTTCTATACTTTTCTCGCCTCTCAGCCCACATACGATATACTCTCTTTCTAGTCTTTGTGAAACTAGGAGACTAATCTTGATTTATAGCTCTCTTTAATTTGCAATTTTTTGTATTTGTGAAGGTAGTCCATGAATCATTATTGTTACAGAGTTGAAAGTGCTTTTCATGACATAGTTAATACCATACATTTGGAATTGTTTCCATCGTATTTAGGAATCTCTTGTGATCAGAATGACATGAACAAGATGGTAAAGGGATCTGTCGGACATTCTAGCTCATGATCCTTCACCTGCACAACTACAGAAATTCTATGTTGCATGGTAGATGGGAGTTAGATGCAAAAACAAAAACAAAAACAAAAACAAAAAGACAAAACCAAAACAACAACCTTGAAGGCTACACTCCAGCTTTATAAGCCAAGGCAAGCTGTTTAAACCTAAGCCTCAATGACTATCTGAAAAAATATGGAAAGAACATGTGCTTTTAAAATAACTTCTTTCAAGTATATATTACCAACAGTGCTTAATAAATATTAAAATTTTCCATAAAAATATTTGAACTAGTTTTTTAAAAAAATTTTCAATTGTTCATTATTATTTGTTGAGAAGTATTACATTTAGAAGAACACATCACTAAAACATTAATTAATGTTATTATAAACAAAGATCACTGGATTTAAGGGCACACTAGTAAACATAATTTTGCAGACATAATCATGTATAATTTAATGACTTGAAGTATGTTTTATTTTAAAAATGGAAGTCTTAGTAAAAGAATCTTATCAAAGAGTGCCATGATATCCCTGTAGTACCTGATATGTGCACTGTGCTCCATTTGCAATTTATACTTATTATCTAAATCTGAAAACAACTGTTATCACTGCAAACCATAAAGAAGTAACTGAAACATTTAGGGTTTGAGTGACTCTTTCAAGTTCACTCACTTAATGCTTACTGGAAATGAACTTTTGAACAAGGCTTATTTGGTGCCACAGACCATCCTCTCTACATTTCCTAACATTATCAATCAAGAGAAGATATTCCACAAAACCTTTTCCATTTAATACAAGATCGAACACAACTTCCAACCAAGAACTTGAGAGATACACTTCCAGGAAAAATAGCACTCTAAGTTGCTTTGCTACAGGCAAGTAATGAAGTCTTTGTTCAAATCTTCAAAGTCCTTGTGATTGATTTTTATCCCCCTATAAAAATGAATTTATTTACATGACTTATTAAGTCCAAAATCTCTTTTCCTTAGAAATTATAAATATGAAGAAACTATGTGTTGTGGTGACTTTTCTTCCCCACTCTCTTCTGTGGGAATTGGACACAGAAGTCCAGGCTGTGAGGTGTATATTCCACAGGCTACTCAAGAACGTAAAATAATAATAATAATAATTTATCATCCACCAAATTAATGCTCTGCAGTAGTAAGGAAGATAAACCAATGGCACACTTGATTCTACTGGCTCTGACTAAATTACTTCAAGACTCAAAACCCAGTATTGAACATGTTATAAGTCCCAGATGGTCCTCCGATATCACTACCAAGTTACAAAATCCTTTTATATATTAAGCCAACATAAAATATTTCTGACACGCTAGACATAGGTGAAAGTAGCTTCCATTTCATTGCTATCTCTCTGGAAACTGTCAAAGTAATAAAACGCAACTGCCGTCTAAATTACTCTGTGACCTATTTGCTTTGGGCAATTAAAAAATATAAAAACGATTACATGTCTTTTATATTCTGTTTAATTTTTAGACACAGTAGCAACACTGCCAAAATATCAGTATAAAGTAAATTGGAGAAGAATCATTTACACAACCCCTCGTTTGGGACTGTGTACATTATGCATGGTAGAAGCAGGTGTTTGCAAGATACAAGTTCATGCACACACACACACACACACACACACAGGTGCTAAATAATTAAATAGTTACATTTGGTATGCTGTACATACAGCAGTAGCACAGATGAGTTTGCAACACTAAAGGCTTTTGGATTGTGGTGTTATATTCTGGTATTTAGATTGTTGATGGATTTATAGTGTGGGAACAGGGAAGAGCTAACTGTACTGATGATTTTCAGATTGCACACCCCCGCTATTTCTCATCTGCTGAAGTGAAAATCATAATATTGCACTGAAGCTGAGCATTAAATTCTTCAGTTCATGTGCATTCACTTCTCCCTTGATTCCTATTGTCCTCTCTTTTAATGTTATAGCACATGATTAATTTATTCACTCACAATTACACTAGAAACAAAGCTCAAATTTAAGAGGTAACTTGTTTTAAAGAGGAGAGGTGAAGAGACTGTCTCTAGATGATGAGTTCAGTCTGAAATTTAGTTAATAAGAACTTTATGGTGTTCGAGTTCTGAGCACATAGTAAAGGAAATCTTGTTTAAAATGGAGTGGGGGGGGGGTCCTGAAGGGGGCACTCTCTCACGTATCAGTTTTTGTAGTCTGTGTAACCATCAGGAAGAATAGAATTCTTACACTGAAAAGGTTCCCATAGGAATTTTATTTTCTCCTTTTAAAAAAAGTAAGGCAGATCTCTATGTGCCCGAGCAAAAACACACTATCTACCACTTGTAGCCAGTGAGAAACTGCCACAGCTTCATTATTGCTCTTCTCCAGTGAACTTCTGTTAAAAACAACCCTTCCCAATTTCCTCCTTAAAACTTACTAAAGCTGACCTTCCCTTGGCCTTGTCAAACTTGACTGTTGTTTGCCATAGTTTGCTTGTCCCAAACTGCAATTCCTCTGCTATCTCCAAATAAACTCGTTTTGCTAGCAAAATAACTGGCCATTTTATTTTTAGGGTTGAAAGTCTTGCATATTGTAAAATATCTATAAAACCATTTGGTGATTATATTTGTGTATATATTATTATAAAAAAAGACAGAGGGAAGTCATACTTGTAAATTTATGACAAATAAAATATGTATTTGAATGGGGTAATTTGACTTTCCTAAAGATTTAGCATTTTAGCCATATTTTCTATTATTATTAATCTGAAGATTCTGGCTCCTATTATTATTTATCATTATAAATCTATTTCAAGAAATGTGGGTTTCAATGGAACATTACATAGCATATAAAATTCAATTATTTAATCATCATATAATTTTTAATAAAATAAATCTGAAATCTAGGAATTTTTACCATAGCAAAATAATTTAAAAATCATATTTCAATTTGATTAATGATGAAATTATCACAATATTAGTATCTTTATACAGTTCTGTTTTTATGAAGTTTATCCGGGACTCAAAGTTAACAGATTGCTATTCATGATGTTGATCATTCTCATTCTTTATATATGTGTATATATACATACCGATACATATATATTTATAAATGTAATTTTTAAAAATATATACATTTACATATATATGCATTTCTTGATTCCTCTCATTGAATACATAGATTTACAGCAATCACACATAGAAAACACAACCACATAAAACCAATTGTCAATTGTCAATTGTCACTTTTATCCAGACTTATCAATGTATTTTTTATTACCTTTTTGGTAGTGTAGATTCTGGGAATATTGAGTGATACAAGAGGTATTTCTTAGTAGGATTTTATGTTCTACTGACATTCATCCGTAATACTATGCTTTTTTTTAATTTTTTTTGCTTTTTTGGTAATTTCCTTATACTTACTTATTTTCAAAGCTATGACTCATCATTCCTCTGTAGTTTCAAATAGTATCCAAAGTAACCAGACCTATCGGCATCTTTCTGTTAATGTCATCTACATTGTAAGTTCCATGGTTTTACCGGCTAATACTGAGAGAGTAATGTTGGGTTGTGTATCGTGTAGCATTTTGATTTCCCTTATAACCCAGCACTTTCTTCTGATAACCACTCCTCTGGACCACTACTTATTACTATTCATCTCTGTTTGCAGTTATTATGTATAAGTATGAAGATTAAGTGTACCTCTTACTGAAAAACTGCCACATTCCTCAAATACATTTGTAAAAAAGCAGTTTCTAAATAACAAGTATGTCAGTAGTGTGAATGGAGAAAACATCTTGTGGATGCCTTTAAATGTCAGTGAAAACATGTGCGGGTGTTTGGGTGATGTGGGGAACTGGCCGGATGTTCCTTTAAATCTGGCTCATTAGTCCCTTTGAATGCCCTTCTTTTGTATTCACTTATTTTTAAATTGTTTCCATAAATGTGTGGATATTTGTTTTCCACTACAGAAAAGTCCTACAGAATTAAAGCATATTCTCAGGATTAAGAATTACAAAACAAAAATAAATATTTTTTTAGGGAATTTCTGAAATCCTAGAAAGACTTTTTAAGGTAGTAAATTTCCCCCCGAATGAGACTTTTTCCTATTTGCTTTCCCAGTTTGAGCAACACTAAACGGTGCTATAATTTCCCAGATTTCCTACAATACTTTTTTGTTGTTGTTGTTCTATTTTCACTGTTGTTTTGAGCATGGTGCTGTTTGTTTGACATATGCAAGAACTGTATCTGATTACTCACAGAACACAAAACAATCTGATGGAAAAGTTTGAAATTTCTAAACAATAAAGTATTGTAGTGCACTGATACTGTATATAGGTTAGGAAATTTTCCTTATTGGCATGGTCTGTGTATTGATAAATATTTTAGCACAGAAGGTACATACCTCCTTACTTATTCATTCATATACAAATATAAAATAATTATGGAATATAAAGTCACTGCATTTATAAAAATACATAAGCTTTCTTAGTGGGAAAGAGAAATAATTCAGCTCTCTGCGTAAGAAACAAAAATGCTTATGTTTCTTTTCCTCTTGCATCGTACCACCAAGTATAGTCTTAGGGTTAAAGAGAATTTAGGTCAAATTAATCTCACAAACCTGTTTGACATTTGTCTCCTGACACCCTGCTTTGGAAAAGACAAGATCATGTCCATTTTATCCATTCATTTAACCAATGTATGTATTGAGCATCTATTTCATTTCAGGCACAGTGCTAGCTACCAATGACCCTGACATGGAAAAACCTGATATGCCCCTTTCCTCATGGAATTTGGTGCATGTTCCCTGTGGAGTTCAGATGGTACTCTCTGACAGGGCAGCGAACTCCACATGACTTTAGCAGTCTTTTCTTTACCCCCTTACTTCAAACCTCTTGTATTTTAGAGATATATTTTATTATAACATTTTTAGTAATAACTAGGAATAATTTTAAATAGTAAATATGTGATTAAAAATATGCCTTATTATCTGTCCTGTCATATTATAATTTAACCAAGAAATTTGAGTAGAGTGACGTCTATGTATCAAAGTAAGAGAAATGTACAGTTCATCTGGAAACCACTGATAACCACTTATAGAACTTTCCCGGATTGGTTTATCATGTACAATAAACTATAAAGAAAGCTTTTCTAGGTATTTTTAAGTCTCAGTTTTTCTTTTGACAGGAAATGCTAATGGCATTTGCAATTTAGCATAGCTATTAACTGATATCAGTCCAGTTCCAGTGGGATTCCAATTCCCACTGAAATCCATGCATTTCCTAATACTAACACTGTTCCATCTTTATTTAAAAATCTTAAATTGCACCATTTTCATCAGCAGCACTTTGCTTGGAAGCAGTTTTCCCAGCAGTCCCTTTTACCACATATCAATCAACATGATTAGTCCTGCCAAATACTCAAAGAAATAAAAGAGCAAAAATAAGACCAACCTGCCAGGTAATACTTTGTAGTTCAAATGATTTGAAATCTCTGTACTAGTGATCATTGTAGCCCTGGGAATATTTAGAGAAAAGTAGTCTTGAAGCTAAATTTATTCAAAAAAAAATCTTTAAAGAAAAATCTACTTTCACTTTCTTGAATACCCCTTTCTACAAAAAAGTTAAATGGATGGTGATGAGCTCCTAAACCTCAATTCCTAATAATTTAGGCAATGCAAATTGATGAGCACTTATAAAACAAACTTAAGGAAAAATATATAAGCAAACTGTCCCAAATCTATTTTTTTCTATATTCACTCTCATTAAACATAACTCCCCTGTAATTTGCATACCAAAATGAGATCAGTTTCTAACTTGCAAATGTAACAATTTGCACAGATAAAATAATGTTCTAAGTATTTTAGACAATTATTTTAAATTTTTTGTTTCTTCATTAGTACTATGGTATCAATAATAATGCTAAAGAAATTTAGTAATAGTTTGTCATTTTTACCTAGACTTTCTTTGTAGCTCAGTGGCAGACAACAGTTTTTAGTATAACTTAAAATTTAAGACTTAAAATGTAGTATAAAACTGTAATATGTATCAATCTCAGATGAAGCTATGGGGAAGAGTACACATGAGGACTCTACACCCAGCTCAAAGAGTTCTTACTTTTTCCTCTCCAATATGGTGTGATACGTGATCAAATTAAAGTGGATGGTCTTTTCTATTCAAAGTTTTATACATGAGATTCTTCACTCTAGAATTTTTCAATTTTTCCCCTATATCTATACACCTACTTTAGAGATGGATATGCTATATGTACATACCAGGTCGTGAAGAAAGATCTGTATCTGATGAAGCAGGATGTATATTACATTGAGATCCTAGACAGGATATTCAGTTGAAAGTATATATGAAAAGGAAATATCAGTGTCAGGTGGCAAAAGTGCTAGACAATAGAAGATACTTTCATTGAATGCCAGACACTATCATTCCTTTCCCAACTATACACCTGTACTACCCCCATCCCCACTTTAATGTATGTGTTGGATGGGCTATGAATAGTCTGAGACTCTAATGAGTATCTCATCTTCTTGACATTTATTGGGATTTATTAAACCCCAGCCTAAATCAATCAACATATAGTATTCTCGCAGTGAAAGGAATGAATACAATAGAAGCCAACAAGAGTTTACCACTGACTTCCCAGTTTCTACTTATAAAATCTAGGCAACATCCAACCCTTTCCTGCTGAATAAAGTTGCTATTGCTTTCAGTGATCATACTAAATCTACCATGACTGTCAATGAATGGGACCATGGAAAGAGTATGGATAAATTGTGTTACTACTATGCCATTAAATCATCAGACCCTATGCTCACTGTAGGATTTCTCTTATGTGATTAAATATATATTAATATTGTTCAGAGTAATTTGAATTAGACTTTCTGCACCTTGAAGCTAAAATCATTTTAAATAAAAGATTGCTTCTAAGTTTGATTGAATGCTAGCTTGATCTTGATTCAGTAATTGATTCACCCTTTGGACATTTATTAAAGATCTACTCAATCAATAAAGACTACATTTGGCTTCCAATAAGTGCTTTATATGTTTATTTCTCTCTTGTATAAGCACACTCTAGATGTAAGTGGTCCCAAGATGGTTATTGTGCCTGGTTTATTAACTCCCCAGGGAACCAAGGACTATACTGTTCAGAATTCTGCCATGTTCTGAAAGGGTTTGCCACACCCCCATCTCATGTTACAAAATGGAACATATGCAACCCAACAACCAACAGGAAGGAGGAGATGAAAATGTCAAAATGTATCTTAAGGAAAATGTCTGGAAGCTTCCAGATTACATTTCTGTCCATATTCCATCTGATCTCAACTTATCTGCACAATCACACTGGACTCCTTGGGGAAGGGGAGGAAATAAAAAAAATAAGAAATATCATCTGTATTCTAAATTGGAATATATAATTTTAGAAAAATGGATATTCGGGACAACCAAGAATTTTTGCCACTACCATTGTATGTCAAAAACTGTTAGCCATTGGATATTAACAAAATACATAATTTACAATATTGACAAGTATATTCCCAGCAGATAGGATAACCATGCCTTATTGCACAAACCAAAATAATTTTAGTGTCAAAAAAGGCACTGTTAAAAATTATGTTGGGTAGATCAACATAAGTTGAAACTTCTTATGAACATTAGGCATGTAAGGAATCTTCTATGTAGGTACCATAGCCTTTTGCACTTGTTCTACCTAATTAAACATATTATATTTGGTATGTAATTTTACTTACTCAATTGTATACTCATGGTATTTTAAATTTTAAAAGCTAAGATAACTTTTATTAATGGATAAATATCACAGGAAAATTTATTAATTTAGACATTGGAGGACATTTTGAAAACTGTAGATGAATGTGTCTTTACATTTTATTCTGTATGATAACAGTTGAACATTTCCTGTTTTATTTTTTTTTTTATTTCTTTTTCCTCTATGGTTAAGCTGTCAGTTATTAATCTTGGTTTTGGTTACTATGCTTTTAAGAGTCATTCTAACACCCCCGTATAAAATTGTTGTTCTAAAGTAGTTTGCCCTGGGCTGAACCAAAAAATGAAAAGGTTACTAAAATAGCATGTAAAAAAAATGCCACAATATATCCAACAGAGAAACGTGCATGAATTTTAAGGCATGAAACTTTAGACAACTATTTCAATCTTCATGCCTGTGAGTGCTTACTTTAATTTTCAATGATTGCTCAAGACACTTCAGATTATTAAAGGAATCTGTGCATATAAAATATAAAACTATGTCCATTTGCTACACATCATATCGCATTCAGTCATTAGGGGCAAATTGCTAATTCACTCATCATTGCCTTCCTGTAATATATCAAGTATATTGTCACTATGAACTCAGGGAAACATAAATTAATCCATGTTGATCATAGAGGCTGAATGGTTATACAGGTGGTGGAGGGTTGAATGATCAAAAGAAAGATGACAGGGGCTGAAGGAATAAATTGTAAGAGATAATTCTAAGAAATATAAGTTGCTAGTAATGTCTCTGAACTGGAGGCAATCAGCCTATATCAGCTACTGCACACTAGAAGAGGCTATAGCAGTAGTTCTGTGCACACTAATAAAATGGTTGGTTGGCATTGACACAATCAAAACGTGTTCAAGTCCAGTAATATCTCACTGCTACTACTGCTCTAAGTAATGCTAGCAAATGCCAATACAATAGTTACCCCCACCTTATCCATGAGAGCTACATTCCAAGAACCTTCAGTGGAACCCTGAAACCATGGACAGTACCAAACCCTATATATACTATGTTTTTTCTAAACATACATACCTATAATAAAGTTTAATTTTTAAATTAAGCATAGGAAGAGATTAACAACAATAATAAAAATAGAATAATTATAACATACCATAATAAAAGCTATATAAATATGATCTCTTTCTCTCTTAAAATATTATATTGTCCTGTACTCCCCCTTCTTGTTATGATGATGTGAAATAATAAAATGCCTATGTGATAAGATGAAGTAAGATGGGTGATTTAGGAAAAGCACTAGGCTACTATTGACCTCCTGAGGATACCTCAGAAGGATGATCATCTCCTTCCAGATCACGGCTGACCACAGGTAACAGAAATCAAGGAAAATGAAAACACAGATAACAAGGGACATTGTAACTGCTATGCTAGAATCACGAAGCTCCTCTTTCTCTCCTCCCTTCTGATCTATCACCAATGATTCTTATTGGCAGAACCCGTTAGAAAGGCAGCCAGCAAGATATGGGACAAATGCAGTTTGTGAATCTTCAGTGTTCTAAAGGACAAATGAGAGCAAAAAATAACAAAAACAGAGAACAAAGTTAAATAAGCAAAGACAAAAATGAAGACCAAAATTTGAACTTGAGAAGATTAACTATATAAATAGAAAGTGATGATTGATCTTATCCGCTCTTGGATAGATGTATGATGCTTGCTTCTTACCCTCAAGATTGCTCTGCAGGCTCTTCAGAGTGGAAATTTGAGAGTAACTCAGAGACACTTTCATTACTCAATTCAATTTAGTTTTTACTTTAGTTAATTAAGAGAATACTCAGTACGAGTCACACAGATATATGAGGCACATGTATACAATTAAACTGAAATCTCCCATAATTCTCTGGAATGCTGACATGACCCAACAAATTCACTTGTGTTCTACAATGAAATTATTTTTCTGCCTTTAGGATTTTTCTCATTTGGGGTAAACACATTTTCTTCATTTTTCTTTACCATTCATCTAAAATACATATATACATTGTATTGATGCACATACTTGTATTAATTAGGACAACTTAGGTTTTATTGTGCTAACAAGCAACACCAAAGTCTGTACACACAAAGGTTTATTTCTTGCTGCCTTCCATCTGGTGTAGGCTCAGATATCTGTCCAGATGACACTGCTTCTTGCCATCTATGTGGCTAATCAGCCATCTAGGCTGCTCAGATCTTAACATTCCTCCTCCACCTTCGAACAAGGTCTTCTTGCATTCCCCAGTGGGATACAATATAAGTGAAAGGTCTCACAAGGGCTTTCCTATGCCCATGCATGGAACTGATTTGTTACCTCTAGCCACAAATCACAAAGCCAACTTAAATGTAAGGGGGCCAGAAAAATAAGAGGTCCTATTTCTTTTATACTTAGTGTTTGTCACTAAAAGTCTCAAGGGCTAGGAATATAAAGAAAGAAATAAACACATCATCTGATAAAATGTTCTTGGGGAAGAGACAACTTAAAGTAGTAAAGTCTGGAAAGACCTCCCTGAAGATGTGATGTTTGAGTTCAGATCCCTATGGAATGTGCTTTTGTTTGAGATACTATTTACTACTGATTGTGACCCAGACTCTATAGTTACATGCTAAACTATGAATTTTTTATTTACTGGAGATGCAAATAATTTCTGACCAGAATAAATCAAAGTCATCATATTTCCTCTTAAAGCATAAATACTGTAAACATAAAATTCTGAACATAATTTATATATAAGCTGGCAATTTTACTCCTTTTTATTTTTTCATTCTTATAATGAATTCTTAAAATGTTTCCTTCTCTGCAACAAGTATGGTTGTCACTGTACTTTGACAAAAGAGCAACATAATACAATGGCAAAAGGATCATCTTTTCAATAAATGGTGCTGGAACTAGACATCCACATGCCTAAAAAGATGAGGCTAGAATAGACCTTATACTTTTCACAAAAATCAGCTCAAAACAGATCACAGACACAGATGTAAAGCACTACTATAACACTCCTATAATATAACATAGGAGAAAGTCAAGGTGACCTTGGGTTTGGCAAAGACTTTGAATATAATACCAAAAGCACGATCTGTGAAAGAAAAAAGAAATAAATTGGAACTTCATTAAGACTCTTAATTTGTAAAATATACTGTTAGACAAGGAAAGGGCAACCACTTATTAGGAGAAAATATTTCCAAAACACCTATTGGATAAAAGAATAGTGTCCAGAAATACAAAGAAGTCTTAAAAGTAAAGGAGAAAATAAATGGTCCAATAAAAACTGGGCAAAAGATCTGAAGAGCCAACTCCTCAAGGAAGATATACGGATGGCAAATAAGCACATGAAAAGATGCTAAATATCTTATATCTCTAGGGAATAGCATATTAAAACAACAATGAGATATCACCACGGACCTATTAGAAAGGCTAAAATTCAAAAACTCAATAATACCAAATACTGGCAATGATAGCAGGTGACAGGAATGCTCAGTCATTTCTGGTGAGTGTAAAATGGTACAAACACTAGAAAACAATTGTGGCAGATTTTTTATACATCTAAATATACTCTTAGTATGTAATATGACAATTGTACTCTTTAGTATTTACCCAAATGAGGTGAAATATTATCTCCACATGAAAATCTGCACACGGAGGCTTTATTCATAGTTGTCAAAAGTTGGAAGCCACTAAAATATATTTCAAGAGGTGGCTAGATAAGTAAACAGTGATACATCCATACAATGGAGTATGACTCAGCCCTAGAAACACCGATCGCTATCAAGCTACAAAAAGACATGAGGGATCTTAAATGCATATCCCTAAAAGAAAGATGCCAAATATGAAATATCTACATACTGTAGGATTCTAACTACATGACATTCTGGAAAAGGCAAAACTATGGACAAAGAAAAAAAATCAGTTTTTTGCTAATTTTGGAGGGAATGGGAGGGATGAATAGGTGAAGCACAGTAGTGTTGGAGCAGTGAAACTATTCTGTATAACACTGTAATGGTGAATAACTGTCCTGAACACTTGTCAAAACCAATAGAATTTTCAGCACAGGGGCGCCTGGGTGGCTCAGTCAGTTGGGCGTCTGACTTCAGCTCAGGTCATGATCTCGCAGTTCATTGGTTTGAACCCCACATAGGGCTCTGTGCTGACAACTCAGAGCCTGGACACTGCTTCCAATTCTGTGCCTCCTTCTCTTTCTGCCCCTCCCCCTCTCGTGCTCTGTTTCTGTCTCTCAAAAAAGAAACATTAAAAAATTTAAAAAAAAAAAGAATGCTCAGCATAGAATAAACCTTAATTTTAAATATGAATTTTAGTTAACAATGGATCAATATTGGCTCATCGATTTTAGCAAATGTACCTCAGTAATGTATGATGTTAATAACAGTGGAAATTAGAGGAAAGGTGAGGTGGTGTGTATGGTAAATCTCTACTTTCTGCTAAATTTTCACGTAAATGTAAAACTACTCAAAAAATAAAGTCTTTTGAAAAATATTCTTTGTATGAATTTTACCACACTGCTTGCACTTCCATAAATGCATTTTTTTAGATTTCTGACACATTTGTATTTGGATAAAATCAAGATTTTATAAGTTTTGAAAATTATTTTTTACATGTTGGTCATAAAAATATGCAGAAGTATATAGAAGTAGAAAATAATTTTATTGCATATATTTATATAACTACATTAGTAATTATATTAGGACAAAGACCCTAAAGGTAAATCTGAAATATTAGAAAAAAATTTCCCAGAGCTGAAGAAATACATATCCTGCATGTTTATAAAAACTGTCAAGTACTAAGTGGTAAGAATGAGAAATGATCCACAAGACACAGATCATGGGAAAATTTTTGAACTATTAGGAAAAACGGAGAATATGGAAAACTTTCAGAAGTAAGACAAATTGCCTACAAAGGAATGAAAATAAAAGTAATGTTGACTTTCTCATTACTAAAATTGGATTACATAGAAAATGTTTTAAGAAAAATTGAAAATAATCTTAATTCATAAGAGCTTGTTTTATTAGACATTTGGTGTTAAGTACAGCCATAATAATTCAAACACTATGACACTGATGGGAGGGAAACTTATTTGGAATTTAGGATTCTGGATCCAAACCAAACAAATTTTAAAAATAAGAGAACAAAAATAAACTTTGTGAGAATACGAGGACTCAGAAAGCTTACTCCTATGCATGCTTTCTAAAATATGACTATAAAATACACTCAATGTATCAAAATCTAAAACCTGTCAGATTCATCAACAGAGTAATATTATAATAGACATTGATATTAATGAAATTAAAATTTGTACAATGAAATATAAGATATTTTCCATATAATTGATAATATAATTATTACACCAATGTCTAATAATAATAGTTAATACTAATTGAAGGCTTACTGTATCATGTGTTATGCCTTTGAACATATTCTGTTATTCAGCTCTGATAATACTCTAAGATAGGTAGTATTTTATATCTGTCTTATAGATGAATAAACTGAGGTTTATTGCCATTAATTTGGAAAACTAGAATTCAAACACAAGCAGTCTGATGCCATTGTCTTCTTAATGTATTATAATTAGATTGTTTTAAAAAACTGGGAAAGTATGAACAATTATAGTACCCTATAATGGGGATAACATCAATAACAATCATAGGGATGATAACATTAGATGATGTTTGAAGAAATTCTACAAATGACATTATTTGGTGTTTCTAGAGCCAAGTGTGTGGCTCTACATTTTAAAAATAATTGTTAATTTACATACTTTATATTAAATATTTATTATTTAATATAATTAAATATATTATATTAAATATATTAAATGTTTGAAGAAATTTTACAAATGACATTATTTGGTGTTTCTAGAGCCACACATTTGGCTCTAGATTTTAAAACTAATTGTTAATTTACATACTTTATATTAAATATTTGTATTAATTTATTGATAAAGAAATGTAGATACTAAAAACAATAGATTATTCAAAATAGAATGCAAAATAATATATATTAATTCATAATATATTTAATAAATATATGCCTATAGGTAGGAGATGAAAATCTAAAAGAGTGAATGTTTATGTGAAAATAATTGAGTTCTATAAGGAAACTAAAATATGTATTTGAAATAGATAACATTTTTTGATTGCTTAATGTGTCCCAAATGCTGCTATTTTTCTGAGAAAGTAAAAGTAACACTTTATTGGACATCTGAAAGTAAGTTTGAGAACTCAGCTCAGACGTCCTGACAAACGCCTGTAATTTTTTATCCTTCAATTTCAAGTGAAGCTCTCACATCTCTTCTCCCATTCCACCTCTTCCTGCTCCCGCCTCATTGTACCACCACCTCTGGCCTCTTCCTCCAGGGAGCAATCCAGCAATTAGGTTAGAATTTGCAAAAAGAAGTCAGAAGGATGTTGTTCTCTGAGTAATTACTAACCTCATCTAAGAAAAGTCTTGTCAGTTTTAGGATGAAGAAGACAAAAACTTTAACAAAAGATAGAGGGGAAAAAAGTACATCTAAATGCAGGATTAACACATCAACAGCTTCATCTGTCTGATGATTTGTGTTTTTGTCCTCTTCTCCAGAACCTGCCTCTCTACAAATCTCTAAACTCCAAGTTTAGGTAATAGTTCTTTGATCTTTTATATGCACCTGTGAGAAGTTGTCAAACTTTAGAGTACTTTAAAATCATGAAATATGTCCATCAAAAAAAAAAAGCAATTTCCTGGGCCTTTCTGTAGAATCTGATTCAGAAGATTAGCTTAAGTATCTGCATGTTTAACAACCTCTCTGATGGCTCTTGAGTGGATGGTCTCTGGCTGTATTTTGCTCCAGAGTTTCACTAGAAATTTCTAGCTATTCTTTATTCAAATATTTTAGATCCACGGCTTTTAATGACGTCTCATTGTTTTAACTTAAAATATTAAATGCCTTAGCTTGGTATTCAGTGGCATCTGTACTCAGCACCTCAAAATTAATCACTCAATCATTCATTCAGCCATTAATCAATCCTTTCATTCATTAAACAAACAAGTATTAAGATCTTATTATGTTCTAGGCATTATTGTTGGTTCTGCAAATATAGCCATAAGAAATCTTGACCACAAAGAACTCTTTAATAGATTGCACTATTTTTTCCCCAATATCCACTGGCTCCATCTATAAAGCTCCATCTATCTCTTTTGTGTTCTACCTGTTGATGAATATACCCACTTTTCCCTTTTGTATCAGAGCTAATGGTCCATAGGACTATCTCTGGCCAATAAGATGTAGGAAGAAGTGACACATCATATTCAATCAGAAATTTTAAAAGCCACAAAACCAATATACCCCAGGTAACCCTGTTCCTTCAGCCTGAGTTTTAGAATAATAAGAAATGGAATAGAACCTACAGTAGAGAACACAAAACAGTAGTGAGAAATAAACTTCTGTTACATGAAGCCAGTGGGATTCTTAGGGATATCATTTTTTGAACACTTTATTTGCTTACAGGCAACAGAGATTTATTTCTCACAGTTCCAGAGGTCTAAAGCCCATGTTCAGAGCACCAACGTTGCATTATATGGTGAGCACCCTTTTTTTGGTTTATAGCTGATGGCTTCTTTGTGTCTTCAGATGGTAGAAGGGCAATATAACTACTTAAAAAATATGTCCCAGGAAATGTTGCATAAGAGATTGTTTTCAAACTGCAGGTAGGAGGTATTGGGGGCTGTCTTAAGTAGTATGTTACAAAGTCCTATTGTCAGTTCTTTTCTGCTCAGCATTTTTATTAATCACTTTGATGAAGTCATTTTGGTTGCTGATGACACAAATCAGCCAGAACAAGAAGAAAAAATTGACACCTGATGGGGGTTGCTTTTCAGACAAGCCAAATAAGGAGAAAAGAAATACCTACCTACCCAAACAAAACAAGGCACAAATGTGCAATTACACATGTTCATACACAGATAAACATACTCTATACAGTCTGCATTCCCAATTTAGTTATCCAAGGGTAAGAAATTACAATGAAAATGAGTTTTCCACTATGCCAAAACAGATGTAGCCAGAGGCTGTGGTAGGGGAAGTAGGGTGTTATCAGTTTCCAAAAAGTCAATTTGTTTCATGATTCTGAACTTTTACGCATGGAGCTTCAGTTGACATTTGGAAACTCTTAAATTGTCAATCAATGTGCTGCTTTTAAGGAAACATATGGAGGTCTTGAACCAAACAAACTGTGTATCAGCAAGGCCTTTCCTTTCCAGAAGGAGAACTCATAGTTAGTGCCCAAGTGACTCTGAAAAACATGTCTGCCTCCAGCTTTCTCAAGAAATCCTTTTTCCTTTAGATTAGAACTGGACCTCAAAATTATCTGATGGGAATTATGAAGTAAAACAAACTAAAATTAAGCCATGATAAATGTAGCATCTGTATTTGGATGTAAAATCCCACAATAAAAATATAAGCAAGGAAGGGAGGCAAGGGTAACTTTGGACCAAGAAAAAAAAATGTTCATCGCAAATATATATGATTTTGTTTTAATGTTTGGTAGTTCACAATGGATCTACAGTATTAAATATTTGTATAGCACCTACACTGTAAATAGAATTGTTACGGGGCGCCTGGGTGGCTTAGTCGGTTAAGCGTCCGACTTTCGCTTGGGTCATGATCTCGCGGTTCGTGGGTTTGAGCCCCGCGTCAGGCTCTGTGCTGACTGCCAGCTCAGAGCCTGGAGCCTGTTTCAGTCTGTGACTCCCTCTCTCTCTGACCCTCCCCTGCTCACGCTGTCTCTCTCTCTCTCTCTCCTAGAAATAAATAAAACATTAAAAAAAAAATAGAATTGTTACAGAGTAATACAAAAGCCAAGTAACATATCATAAGAGGAGTATAAAAATATAGTTTTGAAAAACAATATAATAACCATCTTCAAATATTCAATGGACTTACACATGGAAAATAAACAGATTTATTTCATATGCAAAGGTCCGGGGAAAACTATAAGGAACCTGATTTTTGATCAATCCAAATGAGGAATGTTAAATAGAAAACAACAGGCAAAAATGGCGCCACTCATGCTGAGTCCTCAAACTGAGGTTTAATATCTAATCCATCTGCAGTTTCAGCCTCTTCCAGAAATGTAGTTATAACTGGTCAGTTAGGAATTTTCTCGAATGATGCCAATGGAGTAATCTGCCATGTGAGCCCTCTCCATCTCTTAAAGGACAATGAGGTCATCTACTGAATAAGAGCCCATTTTTCTCCTTAATGAAAAGCAACCTTGCCAGGAATAATCCTTTTCTTTTACTAATAAGGATGCCCCACCTTCCTTCCTATAAAAACCTTCCATTTGTACAACTCTGAGCTTCCCTCTAGTTGCCAGATGGGATGGTGCCCGATTCATGAATACTTTAATAAAGCCAATTAGATATTCAAATTTACTTGGCTGAATTTTGTTTTTTAACAGGAAATTGACTAGAATTAGAACAATCTATTAATAGGTACAGACTATGTCAAGGGAAAAACACAAAGTGACTTGTTCAAATAAAGTTTAAAGAAGCCTCTGCAAAAGATTTTGTAGAAGGGATTAAAATGACATCATTAAGGGATGCCTGGGTGGCTCAGTCAGTTAAGCATCCAACTTCTGCTCAAGTCATGATCTCATGGTTCACGAGTTCAAGTCTTGCCTTGGGCTCTGTGCTGTGAGCAGCACAGAGCCTGGTGCCTGCTTCAGATTCTGTCTCTCTCTCTCTCTGTCCCTACTGGCTTATTTGTTCTCTCTCTCTCTTTCTCTCTCTCTCTCTCTCTCTCCCTGTCTACCCCTCTCTCTCTCAGAAATAAATAAACATAAAAATTAATAAAATGACACGGTCAATTCATAAACCCATGACCAAATCCAATCATAAGAAATAAGTTATAAACCATAGGTCTGAACTCCATGAAAAATCTCTCACATTATTGTGCAGTGGAAAAGTGCTCAGGCAGTAGAACCATATTAGCCACCTTATAGACTAACTTCAACAACACCGAGCTCATTGATGCTTTGGCCTCATTTATAAGTACATGTGATATGAAACCTTATAGGTAGATACAAAGTCATCAATGCCTATGGTCTCTACCATGGCTGCCCATTAAAATCACCTGGGAGATTTTGAAAGTTCTTAATGCCAAGTCCCCTCTACCTCCAGGTATTTTCACGTAAGTTGGAGCAAATTCTTCCGACATGATGCCTTTCAATACCTCCAAGTTATTATACATGCATTGGAGCCTGAGTGCCAATGAAGTGGTCTAAATTCACTATGGTGGGATTGAATGGCAGTTCCCACTGGGTGAATTATACATAGTTTTCAGTGTTTATCAAGAAAATGTTCTCATTTGTTCACGTATTAAATAAACGCTGAGTCCTTTAGCTAGGACTAAGAATATAAGAAACACTAAAATAGCTATAAGATAGTGTGAATATAAATAGCAGAGAGATATGAAAAAGAAAAGGTAAAGATGCCAAATGCAAATTACAGTCTGAAAGGACACACATCTTGACATGGTGATTTGGATTTAAAAATCAACAAAACATTAGGGTAGAAGGGTGAACTGAGATCAGCTTGGAAAGAACCTCCTATGTTCTAAAGCATTTGAGACTTACTTATCCTGGAACAAAATGTGGTGATATTTAAGACAAGGAGAGGAGCTCACTCCTCCTGCTTTTTCCCCACTCGTATTTTTCCCCCTAACACATAGACGTATAGAAATGGCTTTTAATTATTTTTTGGCATGAAGTAGGTATTCTTTAAACACTTTAGAACACCCAAATTGGAAATTCCCTTTAGTCTATGTCTCGAGAGAGAATACAATCCTTGTGTCTGTTTTCTAACAGGGCCTGGAACTGATGACTAATATTATAGGAAGATATCAATGGTTATCTAGAAACAGGAAATACGGAACTTGGGAAAATTGAGACCTCAGAACAGATTGCTGCCCTGCTACATTTCAAAGGAAAAAAATCTAATAAACAACTTATTAACAGAATTTAGTTATTTTAAGAACTTAAGATGTTAATAGCCTTGTCTAAGAATCTATTTATACGTGTTTTAATTATAGTTAATGCTATTAAATATTGAAGAACTATTATATTATAGCTAATGCTTATTTGGTGCTTCCTGAATGCCATTCACAGTTATATTGTTTTACATTATTAACTGATAAACAAATAAAATTGTACATAGTAAATGAAATTAAAAAACTAAATTATGTATATTAGATTATTTCAATCATTCTTGACTATCAGGATACATTAAAACTATAGCAGGCAATACAGGGAGTATTAAGTAAAATACACATACATACTTCTGTTAATGCTGGCTTAAAATAACCCTAGAAATAGGCCACATGCTGCGTTCAAATGAGGTCATGGTCTCAATTCAAGCTTCTGTAAAATACATATATTTTTAATCCTTGGCATCCCTTGTTTGTATGTGTGTAAGAGTATGCACGTGAATAGCAGTGATTTGATAAGATTATGCAGACATATGGCAAGAAGCTGGGCTTCTTGGCATGTTTTGGCAGAATGACTTTAGAGATTTTTGAGTTATAAGTGAGCAAAAAAAAAAGAATACTTTTTAACTTTGTAAAACATTTGGATTCTCATAACTCTATATAATCCAAAATAACAGCAGTTATAAACTTTATACTTGGCAACCTTAACATTCTTATTTCAAACCAAAAGAAGCTTATGTTTTGAAGTCTATGGAAATGTAATCATCTGCAGTCTATTTTCAACACAGGCAGAAGAGGAGTTTAGTTTAAGACCACATCTAGCTAAATAATTAAAATTGTTGCAGATACTCTGATTCGTTTAGTATATAACTAAAATGAGATATAAACTAATGATTTCTCAATTAATATACTCATTAATTTACTCATCTGCTAGTTTAATGCTATCATTCCAGAGAAAATTTAGTTGAATGTTCTATAATGTTTTACAATTTTTAATCCAGTTTTTCGTAGCCATAATAAGAAAATTGTTAATGATATGCTTCTTATTACTCAGGTTTGATAAATATGCTATATATTTTTTAAATTTTAATATGAAGATCACAGTGGATAATCTGTTTAAAAAGCCAAATTGTTGGGGCACCTGAGTGGCTTAGTCGGTTGAGCGTCTGACTCTAGGTTTCAGCTCAGGTCATGATCTCACAGTTCTTGAGCTCGAGCCCCATACTGGGCTCCATGTTGACAGCATGGGATTGTCTCTCTCTCCTTCTCTCTCTGTCCCTCCTCCCTTGTTCATGCGCGCTCTCTCTCTCTCTCTCTCAAAATAATAAACTTTAAAGAAAAATTGGATCCTCTTATTTAAATAAATAAAGCCACCTTGTTAATGGTTTCTGAAAAGGAAAAAGAAAATCAAAACAAAATGCGAAGTGTTTTCTTTTACTTAAAAAGTTCATTCTAAATGCACTGAGTTCATGTATTTTATTTGTAGTTCCTAGGTAGTAGACAAGGCATTACATTTTTACACTGTTGGTGGGAATATAAATTGGTGCAACCATTATGGAAAGCAAACAATATGGAGGTTCTGAAAAAAAATTAAAAAATTAAAAATAGAACTCTCATATGGTCCAGCAACCCCACATCTGGGCATTCATTTGAAGAAAATGGCAACACTTACTCAAACAGATATATGTATCCCAATATTCAATGCAGCATTTTGGCTAAGATCAAATGTAAACTTCAGTTATAAAAGAAATAAGTCATGGAAATGTATTGCACAGCATGGTGACTATAGTTATAACTACCCTACTATATATTTGAAAGCTGCTAAGAGAGTAGGTTTTAAAAATTCTCATCACGAGGAAAAAATTGTAACTTTGTGTGGTGATGGAAGTTAACTAGACTTACTGTGGTGATCATTTTGGAATACATGCAAATATTCAAAAGGCATTACAGGTCAAACCATATTATCACAAGTATAAAATAACTCTCAAAAACTATTGTCAACATTGGTTTTCAATTATAAATGTGCTTTGAAAATTTTACTACACAGAAGTGTTGACCTCGTTATAACACAGTCTGACTCACGTACAGATGATAATACTTACTTGTTTACTATTCCTGAAAAAGGGAAATTGGAGAGATTTCTCTCAGTCATAATTATTACATGATTACAAATGAAGAATTTTAAACAATTTCAGATAACATATGGATGTTTTGTCTTTTCTTCCCTTGACCAATTTCTACAAATTTCTGCATGTATCTATTTTTTCAAAATGAGGGATGGATTCAACTCTCATGACAGATATTTTAGTTTAATTTTTACTGAAAAAAAATCCAGAACATAGTATTTTTTAAATTTTCATTTGTAATTTTAAAAAAAGAAAAAAAATTGTGGTTGTGTTTATACCTGTATGTATAAGTATATGCAAATATTTATACATAGGTATTATATATACATATATAATGTTCTACCATTACTTCAAAATTATTTCAATCACATCTTTTTAAAGAATCATCAACATTGAGTACTTAAATAAAATTTTCACATTCTTATCTGTTGAAATGTTATACATAGTCATTCACTTTCATGCTCACGATATTGTTTATTGGAAATTAATGAGTTTCTAAGAACTATGGCAGGTTTAAACCCAGTGAAACTTGCTAAAAGCACAACTACCTTTGGGATCAGATACTAGCAATAAAGTCTCTGAGTTTCATTTCCACAACTAATACTCTAACCATATCTTATTATATAATATCTTTCAAGGAATTAATTCATTTAATTTATAACAGAATTTGAAGTCTAAATAACAGTCAGATCAATTTATAATATTTTTCAATGAGTGACTTCATTTCACTTAGAATTTCATGTCTCTTACTTGAAGATGAAACAGTTTTTTAAATATTATTTGACATTTTAGTATAAGAATTAAAACTTTTTAACATAGGTAGCTATTTAGGTGCAGTTTGTGCTGGGGGAAAAAGATCCCATCTCTGACTAAATTGACGGTTTTGAAGTTGAGGTGTTTGTGAGAGAGAATTGCTCTTTATGGCAACTCTGTGTTTAAAGCATTGGTGGTACACTAATTAGCCTCCTGTCCTGGTTATTGATGCAAAGAATACAAAATACGTGCTAGTATTCATGATGGTGCAATTTGAAGCTGATGAAGTCAATGCAAATGTCATGTATGGGATTTTTCAGGGAGAGCGGAGGGGCTGGAATAGTGACAGAGTGTTCCTCTATGAAAGAAGTGTTTGTGTACGCTGCTAAAATGAACTACTTGTTGCTGTGCTCAGCTGGCCCAAATCCACAAATTTTAGACCTCACATGTTCTTAGCTTCCCTTTGTTTGGTATACTATACTGTATTTTTAGCATTTACAGAGATTCCTGACATCCTTCAAACATCCAAAAACACAGTGATATTGTTATTTTTGTTATTAATTCATTCTAGCAGAGTTAAGTCAAATTCCAAAACCGTAAGGACATGTGAATATATTGTGGATACTAACATGAAATGAAAATATTTCTTTTGCACTGATCACCTATTTTTTGTAGAAATGCATTTTTGTATTAATATGCACATTTATATTAGTCTCTTTTCTCTATCTTTTGAAAATATAATGTGGCAATGCTTTACAATTCACAACATCGTAATTTGTGAAGTTTATTATTAGAATTTTAAAAGTTTGTTTTACCCAGAAACAGTTACCAAGCAAATCGTTATGCACCCTTATTTTAACTCCAAAGTAGAGTTAAGCCATGGTTTAAATAGAAATGTGTGTGTGTGTGTGTATTTTTATAAAAAATATGATAGTTATAGAAAACAACCTCTTCCTTATTATGTAAGTTCATGATTTTTAAAGTGAATAGGACTTTACCAGTTTTAACTTAAAATGGTGATATTCCTAGATAGTAAACCAGATAAGAAATGTAAAGAAAAAAATCAGGTACCAATCAAGGCAAGAAATTCATTTTAGATATTAAACCAGACATAAATCATATTTGAGCAGCTAATTTTATTTAAGCTGGCTATGATAAAATTTCAAAAGCAATAAAAATCTTTTATTAGCTAAATATGGGTCAGTTATAAATTGTTAAGGATTACTGAGCCAGATATAAATTGAGAATGTATTAATCTTAACTTTGTCATTCTGAATTAAGCATGTTACTAAAATTGCAGAAATGCTTGCATTTTTAAAGGCCAGAGACAATATTCTAAAGAAATTTTAAGAGAATAGTTCCTCAGTAGGATAGCTCATTAATAGTTTATATTAAATAATCACCAATAACGAAATATATTTATGAAATGAGATATTTTCATTGGGAAAAAATATATAAAAATTTTGAGTAAGATTGTACTACATTACATACTGATATAATATTGTAATAAAAGATCCAAAATATTTTAAGTTAAATCAAATATTAGAGAAATTAAGTGATGAATGTACAAAGCTATAAAACTGTCACTAAAATATCAATTAAAGTTAAATCTGTGTAACTCTTTCCCTCCAGATATGCAAAATAGAAAACAAAATATACAGTGATTCTTAAACTTTAATTTGTACTAAAATCACCTGGAAGGCTTGTTAAAAGACACATCACCCAGCTCGCCCCCTCCCCCAAGTTATTGATGCAGTGGGTCTAGGTTAGGACCTGAGAAGTTACATTTCTAACAAGCTTCCGTGTGATGCCTATGCCGCTGACATGAACACCACACTTAGAGAATTCTCAGATTAATAAAAGGAAAAGGAGATACTGGCACACACGATAATGACAAAAAATGCAAAGCTAAATTAAATTTCTCTATTCTCAAGAATATGATTGCATTTTAGTTTCCATTTATTTTTTAAGCCGTGCGAACCAAGTAAGACACAAACATTCCATGACTTTGTCCCTTCCTCCACTCATGGGCAGTGGCTATAACGTTATGGTTCTTGTCAGGACTGCAAATTTCAGACAAAATTAATGAAGTGTTAATAGTCTAATATCCTATCTCATTCAATGCTCATCTTCTATACTTCACTGCCTAAATCAGGCTCAACTCTGGCCCTATTAACACACATGGGGTAGGGGAGTATGCTCTGCTTTCTCACTGCTTTCTCTTCTCTCTTCGGTTCCATTCTCCTTAACTAGGTGGGGATTGGAACAAGACAAGTAGAAAGGAACAAGTGTCTCTCTGGGCTACATAATTTTTTCACTCCTCTAGGTGATCACTGATGTTCTATGTAACAACGTTCTGAAGGCTCACTATCTCACTGTATACATGGGTAAACTTACAGACAGGAGTTATGCAACGATGGTGATTCCTTTGGCTTGGCTTCTTCCAACCCTTCAGCTACCATCCCACAGTCTTTTGTTCGCTTGGCAGCCAGCAGACTTGGCAGCCTTCCTGATTGAGATACCAGCAACATGCCTCAAATTTTGTTTTCATGTACTATAAATACTAAGGAAAGCTTACGCATCCTGGCCACATCAAGTGATGGTTATGCCTGCTGCTCCATTTTGTGTCTTCTTCCTGCCGAAGATTTTCACTTCAATTCTCTCCCCAGCACCTGCTTAAATAAGCATATGTAGCTTATAGTTTAAGGAGTAGACCTTCAAATCGAGAATGAAGGCAACCCTAAAACTCTGTGACTAATTTTGTTGGAAACATTCTTACTTGACTTGAAATGGAGGGTTCAGAAACTGGATTAGAGTCAAGGGAGCAGGGGCAATTTAGCCTCCCTTATTAAGTGCTGAAGTGGATATCTGGCCTCCAGTTCCTTGCTGCTTGATACTTCTTAGTCCCCAAGTTTAGATTCCACCATCAGTTATGGACAATTATAGAACTGTAACTGAGCATTCTGTTATTATTAAAATTATATGATAAAAATTCAATCTCAGAACCATGCTGAGAACAAAATCATGAAAATCTAATTTAATTTCTCAAAAAGTTTGGTAGGAAAGATGGAGAATTTTACAATTACTTTAAAATTAGTGATTTGATGAGAACATGTTAAAATTTAGGTAGAATCTGGGGCGCCTGGGTGGCTCAGTCGGTTAAGCGTCCGACTTCGGCTCAGGTCATGATCTCATGGTTCGTGGGTTCGAGCCCCGCGTCAGGCTCTGTGCTGAGAGCCAGCTGGGAGCCTGGAGCCTGTTTCGGATTCTGTGTCTCCCCCTCTCTCTGACCCTCCCCTACTCATGCTGTCTCTCTCTCTCTCAGAAATAAATTTAAAAAAAAATTAGGTAGACTCAAAAGGAAAATTCAATGGTGGGAGTAGTCTGTTTACATAATGCTACAGAGTAAGTTTTTTTCAGCATAGTTGTCTATGAAATAGAAAGAAGCAAATGATTTCAGATAGACATTATGGAGACAGCCTGGTGGTGACTGGTGTAATAAAATCTTTAGCCAGAAATACCTGGCTCTAGGTAGAATTAATATCTAGTTGTTCGGGTTACTGGCCTGCTTCAGGTATTCTTTTTTTTTTTATTTATTTCTAGGAGAGAGAGAGAGACAGCGTGAGCCCGGGAGGGTCAGAGAGAGAGGGAGTCACAGACTGAAACAGGCTCCGGGCTCTGAGCTGGCAGTCAGCACAGAGCCCGACGCAGGGCTCGAACCCACGAACCGTGAGATCATGACCTAAGTGAAAGTCGAACGCTTAACCGACTAAGCCACCCAGGCGCCCCTCCTGCTTCAGGTATTCTTAAACCCAAGTTCTTCCAGTGACAAACTGTTAGTGAATCACCAAGCTATTTAACTATTCATCTCACTTTCTAATATGTGAAATAGGAATACACTATTCCATAGTACTGGTGTGACAATTAGGAGAAATAACACACGAAGTGCTTGCATAGTGTCAATATGAGTACTATTAGTATAGTCCAGCAGGGTCTACTAGAAGTCAATTGAGGACATAATTAAACTATTAGGCCTGAATTTTAAAATAATGAGAATGTTTCACAGAGATTTAAAGGCCAAGAAAGTAGGACTCAAAACAGTGTGCAAAAGAATCACCTGGAAGGGTAGTGAAAGTGCAGATCTCTTCATGATTAGGATGAAGCCAAAAACAGATTAAATCAAAAGCTATTCTGTTCATTGTTTTTCAAATCACACTTTGAAAATGGGGAAGAAGAGTCAATGTTCATTAGGGGAATACCCTGAGAGAAGGGAATAAAAAAGCATGGGACAGGACTGGAGATGAGTGGCACTAAAAACTTTAGCATCAGCCATATGTTAAAATTAAAATTTGAATTATACCATCTGATGCACTTGTTATCCTGTACATATGTTTAGAGATATTTGGATCCTTGCACTTTTCATCTACTTTCCAGTCTATTGTCTCTAACAGTTAGGGTAGGTATTGTAACTATTGGTATTACATAGGGTTAATCTGCTATATACTCTGTATCCTGTTTTTTGTCATAGATTCTACTGAGCTCATGCTCTCAAGGCAATGAACTCAAACATGTTCTAGGAATTGGGGAAAAATAAAGTGAAAATATTTCTTATGTCCCAATCCCTTTCTTTTAAGACAAACAGACTCCTTAATTGGAGCTAAGCTTTAGGGTTCTGTTAAATAAATGTAACAAAAGTCATTTCTTCCAATTGTGTAAAGATGATTATGATTTTTGGTTATTTTGAAGTCATTGACTTTACTACAGCTTGGTAAAAATATTCTATTAGGACAATCAAGAAATCTCAAGTATTCTAAGAAATATTCTAATTATTAATACAATTGAAGAAATTTCAGGCAGAGCTTTGCTTCTCATTTATTTCAAGCATTTACTCCTAATTTATTTCTACCTCAAATCATAAATGGAACAAGTGATTTAATAAAGTTTTAATTCCTATATATGGTAAATATATAGGAATGAAATTACACCCTTAAGAAAGAATTCTAAGAGAGGAATTACAAGTTTTCTTTTTGACTGTATACTTTCCAATTTCAGGTAATCTACATTCATGACAAAACCATCACGAGAACTGACATTTATTTAGTAGTTACCTGTGATTAGCCAGATATTGTGAAGGGTCTGAAATTTTACCCTACTAGCAAGCAGCTAGTTAGCCTGGCAGAATTTTATATTTATATACTGACAGAAGAACACGAGGTCCCTGGGTCAGAAGCATGGATCATTTCTTATTTGCAACAAAAAGGAGCAAAATCACACAGTGGTTCACTATGTCCCAATTCCTACAGGGAGACATGGTGAGAAACTGTCACCACAAGAGAGGATCTCTGAAATTTTAAAAGATTCTGACCTTTATTAGAGTTGTTTGTAACCTTCCTATCCTTCATTTCAGATATAGTGAAACTACTCATTATCTAGAATGTAAGCAAATTTCCTTCATGGGAGAATAGGATGCCATCTTTAGGTTAATGTCTGATAATGTAAGCAAATAATTGAAATGAGGGGAAGAAGGCTTTATCTTCAACACCCTAGAATGACTCCAAATATACCATCTCTAACCTCCAATTCCACCTGCTCTTCAAACACATCCTTTGCTCAGAAGTCAAGAGACCACACAGGAACACAAGTAATCCCTGGGGAACTGTGTCTTCACAACATGCAGCATGATTTTAACACATTTTAATTTTAACTATTCTGATGGTCTCTTCCCCCCTTTTTTATAGGTAAAGGAAACAAGGATAAATACATAGAAAAGAGGAGATTAAGTCACACAGAGAGACACCAGGGATGGAGACCATGTGAGGACACATCAAGAAAGTGACCTTCTGCAAGACAAGGAGAGAAGCGTCTGGAGAAGCCAACCATGCTGACACCTTGATTTTGGACTTCCAGCCTTTGGGGCTGTGAGAAAATACATTTCTATCATCTAAGCCACCCAGTCTGTGCTATTTCATTATGGCATTCCTAGAAAAAATAATCTATCAAGCCTCAGTCAGCTTGTCCTATGAAAACAAATTCTTGTAGAAGTTCAGAGATGGAAGTGCTGGCCATGTCATAAAGAAAAAGTAGTTACATTGTAAAGTACTTCAGCAGGTAAACTCAAGCCAGTCACTATATTCAAGATTAGGCTCTCTGTTTGATGTTCCAAAACATTAATATTATCAGATCCTGGGATATTTTAGTCAGGGGACCAGGATTATTCATAAAGAATACAATGAGTAATCATTTGCTGGCAATAGGAAGTAGAGAGATAAAGACTATCAAAGAAAGTAGAGAAATGAGACTTTTTTTTTTAACCACCAGTTCCTTAAACACAGTAACTATAGGCTGAGCACTTTTCAATTACCTGAGACCTTCCTTAGGTCATACAGTGCCTCTCTGATAGTATGTGCAGTAAATCCCTAAAACCAAATGAATCTTTTGTTATCCCCTCCTGGAAAGTCTCAAGCAAGCTGTGCTACATTATAGAATTAAACAGTGTTCGTAACCCAAGACAATTAAATCATGATTTCTATGTGGAATGTGAAGACTGCTATATTCTAACTCTTCCCTGGCTGACTAAAATGCGAAGGAAGCATTGAGACCACTAGGCTAGTATCTTCCAAGCTACATATCTCCCTCATAGATTAAGTGTTTCCCAAATATCAGAGGCTGTCACTTTTCCAGTATGTGGTGATATTCACATTGCCAGTTTGTGCTTCTGTTCAAAGACTCACCTTGAAATATGATCAGTCAAGTCCTGGAGGTCTTTTATTCATCAGGGATTGTAAGGGATTTATTCTATTTTGAGAAGCCTGTTGCAAATGTGGCAGGGAGATATACACTAGCTGAGGTACGTTTCTCCCTTGTATCTGTCGATCCTCTCAAATGAGGCCTTGAGACAGAAGAATGACATTGCCTTAAGAAAAGATTATAAAAAGAAGAACTGGTAAATACTAAGCTTTTAAATTAAAAAAAAAAAGCCTTCTGTATTACTGTAAAGCAGAAAGATATATGATATTGAATCTTTGCTCCTGACCATACAATCCTGTGAACTGTGAAGAGAGAGGGCAGGATGGTATGTTAGGATAGAGACCCGGAACAAGGTAGATATGATACTTAGATTATAATTTCTAGTTGCATTTTTATTTTCCCTTTTTGTTTTTAAGCCCTAGTCTTTTGGAGGGGGTGTTGTGGGTGGTACAACTCTCTTGATGTTTGGAGAAAAGATTTTAAAGAATACCCAGTGTTGCAACTTCTAGTTAAAACCTTCTTTCAGTCATCACAGTGACACTGTGTGTCCACAAAACTGAGAGCATAGAATTCCTCAGATTTCTGTACTTCTTCAGTAGTGTGGGATTAGAACGGACACCTACAGTCCCACTTGCCCACCCCCAAGAGGCACAGAAACTAACCACGACAGAGAACACATTAGCAGAAGTTTTTACAGGGCCTCTCACTGTCAGTTTGAGGAGACATAGCAGAAGTTATGGAGAAAATATCCAAATGAGTCTGATGTGGGCAGTGATAGCAGTTTACTGAATATTTTGCTAGAGGATCCTGAAAACTCCACAAAGGGAGGAGTGGGCAGGATGGGAGAGGAGGACTCTGTAAGCAAGACATATCTGAGAAAAGTTACTAAAGTAAGTTAGTTATTTGATAGAGTTTCAGTTAAGTTTTTTTGTTTTGTTTCATTTTACCATATCAAAAAGACTAAGGACAACTTCCGGTTATAACCAGAAGAGGTAAAAGGAGCTCAGAAAATGGTCTCCCCCAAAGCAAATTGGGGCCTGTACAAAGTTGTTACAAATATCTACTTCAAGATTCTGGAAGTTTGCCAAAGGCCAAAAAACAAACACAAACAGAAGCATTTTCTTACGATGTACCATTGAATTTGGGGCAACAACAGTGGGAGCCTGTGTCATTATCGCTGGGGGCGCCATCTCAGTCAGCATAAAGTTCTACCAGAGCAGTGCCAACTGTGAAAGCAGGAAGTTTCACTGGAGGAGGAAGTACACTTAATTTGTTTCACAGAATGGAAAGTCCAATCCTAACAATACTTTCTAATAAAAGTAGCAAACTCACTTGGAAACAAATACAGAAAGCCTATAGCTCTGTTAGCTTAAGGTTAAATCATGCCTGGAATGTGTGGAAGTCCCCCAGCCAATCAAAACACTTAGCAGAGTGATGCTAGAAATTACGGGCCAGAGAGACTTCAACAAGCTCTTCCCTAGTCCTGGCTTGATGGGTAGCTATATGTACATAATGAGGAGACTTAAATGGGCCCAAGATCTTCAAGAAATGACAGTGATTCCACTGGACTACGCACATGCACATGGGAGATGGGAGAGGCCTGGGTGGAAAGATTTGAAAACCGCCTGACTTTGGAAATACTTTCCAATCAGGTATTAAAAGCTACTGTAAGAGAGTGGAACTCTTCTTAGCTTTAGGTTTGAGCAGACTCTTTCACAAACCATTGGTTGCCTACTAAGCTAATATAGATAGGTACAACCATTGGGAATTGAGGCTAAAAATGTAAGAATAAAAACAACTGAGCAGAGGCATTAGTGACCACACACTGCAGAGGGAGTCCATATTTAAGCCCAGGAAAGTTACAGCGTAAAGCAAAGGAAAGCAAAACAACAAAAATCAGCAATGGCAATAACTCTCCTCTAAAAAAAAAAATCAGAATCCAGAATCTGTATTACAGCAAAAATGCTATAATATGTTGTGTAAAAGGTACAATTTCTGACAGAGAAGAGATATGTGAAGAGGGGTGCCTGGGTGGCTCAGTCAGTTAAGCCTCTAATCTTGGCTCAGGTCATGATCTTGTGGTCTGTGAGTTCAAGCCCAGGGTCAGACTCTGTGTTGACAGCTCATAGCCTGGATTCTGTTTCAGATATTGTGTCTCCCTCTTTCTCTGTCCCTCCCCTGCTCATCCTCCTGTCTCTCTCTCTTCCTCCTAAAAATAAACATTTAAAAAATAAATAATGAGACATGTAAAGAAATAAAAGAGTGTAAGCCTTATTCAGAAAAACTATTACTTTCTAGAAACTTCTGATGGACCCAGATACCAGATTTTACAGACAATGATTTCAATGCAGTTGTTAGATATATGTTCAAAGAATCAAAGGAAATGACCCTTAAATTATTAAAAATGTAAAAATGCTTTAGCAAAGAGGTAATATAAATAAACAATAAAAATTCTATAAATACACCAAATGAAAATTCTAGTGTAAAAAATTAAAAATTTTAAAAACTTAGATATGCTTAACAGCAGGTATGGGATGGCAGAATAACAAATTAATGAACATGAATATGGATCAATAGAATGTGCATAATCTGAAGAACAGAAAGAAACAAAGATGAAAGAAAAATAAATAGAAGCTCAGAGACCCAGACAACATCAGGCACACCAACACAGATACATTCGGAGGCAGAGGAGAGAGACAAAGGGCAGGATTAAAAATGAAGAATGACAGTCAACTGGCCAAATTTAATTTATAAAATGATGCCATAGAAGTTTAAAACCTAAGAGATCCATACCCAGATATAGAAATAGACAAGCTGTCCATAGCCAAAAACAAAGGGAAAAAACGAAAGAACAACAGAAAACAATTTGCCATGCAGAAGACAACACCAATAAGATTGATTTTTGAGTTCTCATCAAAACAACTGGATGCTGGGGCTCCTGGGCGGCTTAGTCGGTTAAGCGTCCGACTTTCGCTTAGGTCATGATCTTGCAGTTCGTGGGTTCGAGCCCCGCGTCGGGCTCTGTGCTGACTGCCAGCTCAGAGCCTGGAGCCTGTTTCAGAGTCTGTGTCTCCCTCTCTCTCTGACCCTCCCCTGCTCACGCTGTCTCTCTCTCTCTCTCTCTCCTAGAAAAAAACAAAACAAAAAACAACAAAAAAAAAACAACTAGATGCTAAAAAGCTAGAGAATGGCATGTTTAGAATACACGAACAACCAAACCTACACCCTCCCACTCATCCACACACACACTTCAACCTTCAAAATAACTGAAATAAAGGAATTCCTGGATAAACAAAAGCTGTGATAAACTGTTGCTAGTATACCTGCCATTCCAGGTATAGTAAAGGACAGTAAAGGTGGCTGACAGCCTAAAAGGAAATTATACCAGATGTTGACACAATACACAGAAAGAATATGCTATACCCAGATCGCAGTATCCTCACCGACCAGAGACCACCAGGGAGACCGAGTCACGCACGCAAAGGTAAAGGGCTTTATTACGGGCTTAAGCCCGGGCTCCCAGACTTCACCAGCGCAATGGGTCCGTGCTGAGAGCCCCGAACAAGGGCAGAGTAGGGTTTTTATGGGGTTTGAGACGGGGGAGTTACAGAAGTTGTGACATGGGAACAGTGATCCAATCATAATAATTCAACATCATTGACAGCGGGTTTGACCATACACATTGTCTAGAGTATTCGTTACTTTTGGCGGGATCCAATTACAACATTTAGAGTACCTTTAAATTCAACCAATTACAGAGCGAGCCTAGGGCCTTGTTCGGCAGCTAACAGGCTAACTTTAACATTAGGTAACAGGGTCCTATCTATAGTTTCTATCTCCAGGCCTCTCCCTTAGTAATGTGGAGGGTGGTCGCTGGCCTTTCTTGATTGGGTGTTGCAAGGGTGGTTACTCCTGCCCTGGGCAATGTGTAACTGCCTGATAGTTCCGGGAAAGCTGAAACTCAGGCCTTCTAGTTCAGAGGGGAAACTTAAAGCAGGTCATGGAGTCAGTTTGGTTTAGACGTTTAGACTTGTGGCCTTACAGGTAAACATAAATTATTTTATAAATATGTCCCTCTTTTATCTTTTAATTTCTTTAAAAGACACATGGTTCTACAAGGCAATAATTATAACACTGTATTTTTCAGATCAAATATATAGATGTAACATATATAAAAATTATAGCACAAAAGAGGGTGGGATAGAGTTCTATTAGTGTGAAATTATTGTATTTAACTTAAATTAAGCCACTATTAATGGTTGGAAGGCAATTCCCCACGGGTCTCTCACTTTTCCATATATTGTGTCAGCAGAGACATTTTTACCTTTGGTTTGGACTACCCCTTCAAGGACATTTGTATAACGAACAGCCTTGGAAGATAGAGATGGTATCTTCCCATTGGGGCAAAACAGAGGGGAACTTACGTGGCTGTATATAAGATCTCAGTAAGCTAATCATAGGGTTTCCTTTCTGTAATGAAACTCACTGTGTTTGCAAGTGCCACTTGACCTTTTGCAGTCTGCCCTGTGGGAAATAGTCCGCAAAGAACCAGGCATGGGAATGCCAATCCTTCAGCTTCCACTATTGCTTTGAGTAAGAAAGGCCTTTGCTTCATTCCTGTGAGTCACATGTCCTCTGTTAGTACCCATGATACTGCTGCAGGCTGTTATTAAAAGTAAGGCAAAATCTCAAAATATCGACAGTTCTTGAGATTAACTTGAAGTAGATTGCAATATATTAAAATACGTTAAAAAAGCTAAAAAAAAAAGTCACTAAAAAATCACCAAGGTAATGAAAATGGGCACTAAAAAAATACTTAACATAAAATACAAGACTAAGAAGGAACAAAGGAAGAAAAAGACATGAGAAATATTTTTAAAAAATTAAATAACAAAATTGTAGACAGAAATTCAAACATACTGATAATTATATTAGAGTTCTGGCTAGTTATGCAATCGAAATGCAAGATGATCAGTGAATGTTGTCCACAAGAAATACATTTAGGCCAAAAACACCAACAAGTGGAAATAAAGGGATAGATAAAAATACACATGTCAAATAGTGATCGTAAATGACTGGGAATAGCTATACTGATATTAAATACAATATAAGTTAAACACAAATACTACTAAAGTCAGAAATATTTCATAATGATAAAAGATCCATGAGATAACAATTGTAAACGTATATGTATCCTAGTATAAGGATATGTTAATATGTGAAGCAAAAATTGATGGCGCCGAAAGGGTATACAGACAACTCATAATTATGGCACCAAAAGGGTATATAGACAACTCATAATTATAGCAATGCCACATCCTCACTAATTACTAAAGCAACTATATAAAACAACAGCATGGATATAGAATTCTTGAGCAATATTATTAACCAGTTTGACCTGCTGTTTACAGAACACAGCACACCAAAAAAGTATAATACATGTTCTTCTCAAGTGTATGTGAAATATTCTCCAGTATATGATATTTACTATGTTATAAAACAAGACTCCAACTCAAAAGGGATGAAATAATTGAAACTATATTTTCTAAATATAGTAGGATTAAATTGGACATAAACAGAGTTGGGAAATACTCAAATATTTGGAATTCATCAGCACAATTTTAAAGAAGTCTACAGTTGAAAAAAATTAGAAAATATTTTAACTGAAACAAAACAAAAAAATACCAAAATTTATTGGATCCTGCTAAATAGTTTGTAGATACCTATAACTTTAAATGTCTCTATTTAAAAAGAAAGATCGTTTTTAATACAAAGAGCAACAGAGAAAATACTCAAAGAAGGAGAAATTGAAATCAAGCAGAAGAAATGAAATAATAGATATCTGAGAATTCAGAAAATAAATAAATGAGATCAATGAAAACAAATTCTGATTTAAAAAAACACAAAAACTGACAAACTATTCTTTAAGTAAGATAAAATGGACAAAACAAAAATTATAAAAATCAGATATTTAAAAAGCCATTACTTATGGTCCTAGAGAAATTCAAAGTTTTGTAGGGGCATGTTATGAACAATTTTTATGCCAGCAAATCAGACAATTTAAATGAAATTAGAAAATTAATACAAAGACAACAGCAAAACTGACTCAACAAAAAATAGATAATCTGGATATACCTATTACTGATAAAGAAGTTAAATTAACAATAATAATATTTAAAATCTCTCGTGAAGATAGTTCCAGCCTCTATGACAGTCAATGGTAAGTTTTATCAAACATTTAAAGATGAAATATTGCCAATCTTCACTTCTTAGAAACAGAGAAAGTGGAAACACTTTCTAATTCTTTCTACAAAGACCAAGTATCCAACGTATCAAAACAAGACACAAGAAAACTATAGAAACTATGAACATAAGTGCAGAAATTACTGACAAAACATCAGCAAGCTAAATCCCACAACACATAAAAAGTATTATATATCAGGACAAATTGGAATTTTTCCAGGAATGCAAGGTTTGTTCAACATCTGAATATGAGTTAAAGTAATACACTGATTAATATAACAAAGGACAAAAACATATCATAGGAAAAGCATTTGGCAAGACCCAATACCTATTAATGATAAAAACTCATAACAAACCATAAGGGAAATATAGTCATCTAATGAAAGCATTTATGAGAAACTATATTATTGTATTTAATTGTGAAAGACTGAATATTTTCCCCCTAAGGCTAGGAACAAGGCAAGAGTTTTGCTTTTATTACTTCTATTCAAATATTGTATTGGAGAGTCTAGCCAAATAAATAAAACAATAAAAACAAATAACAGTCATCCAGACTGGGAAAAAAAGTAAAACTGCCTTTATTTGCAGACAACATAATCTTGTATGTAGAAAATTCCAAGGAGACTATGAATAGACTACCAGAATTAAGAACCATATTCAACAAAGTAGCAGGAAAACACTACTACTACTACTACTACTACTACTACTACAATAAGCGATGGATTGGGAGAAAATATTTGTAAGTCCTATATCTAAAATAATTTTATTCAGAATATGTAAAGAACACTTATAACTCAATACTAAGAAGATAAACCAGCTTAAGGACAAAAAAAATTTGAATAGACATTTCACCAGAAAAGATAGGTGAATGGCTAATAAGCATTAAGGAAATGCAAATTAAAATAACAGTGGAATATCACTATATATCCCTAGAATGATGATTATCAGTAAGATATCGAGTATTTGCACAAAAGTGGGCAAACCGGGACCCTCATTCATTTTTGGTGAAAATATAAATGGTTCACGTAAAGTAGCACACAAGTTAAAAATAATATGTGTAGTTAAAAGGCCAGACACAAAAGAGATTAGAATCCATTTATAAGGAAATTCTAGAAAAGGCAAACCTATAAAAACAGAAATTGAATCAGTGGTTGCCCTGTGCTAAGTGTAAGAATATTGACTGACTGCAAATATGCACAAAGGAACATTTTTTGGTGATGAAAACAATCTAAAACTGGACTGCGACGATGATTGTACCACTCTGTGTATCTATTAACTATAGGACACTTACATTTGGTGAGTTTTATGGCATTCCAATTACACCTCAATAGGTGTAGGTGATTTTGAAAGAAAAGTATAGACAGTCATGCTACATGTAAATTTATTTACAAGAAAAATTGTTAAAATTATATTTCAGATTCACATGACTAAAAATGTTATCAGTGACACCACTAAAACTACTATACCGTGCCTAACAGCATTAGGAACTTCCCATGATGCAATCCCTGTTTCACATCACATCATGCTCGTCTATTCCTACTTCTTATTAATCCCACTTCACTAACACAAATTTCACTGTCCCACTCTTACCCCAATCTTTTCCTGATTCCCTAGGAAGACACCATTCTGTACATAGAACTTATGTCCAGAAACTCTTCACTAAGGGATCTTGAATCTCCGGATCTTCAAAATAGATTTTCCTCTGAGCATCCTGTCTCCTTCCTGTATAACCCTGTGAAGTAAATGAGCCTGTTACTCCTACATCCTAGGTATTGCTGGCTTCCTGCCACTTCCACACACTTAACTTTTATGGGTTTTTTAAAATGCAAACCTCAGTTCTCTGAGGCTCATTTATATTGTCATAATTCACCCTTATTTTATTGAAAAAAATTATCCTTGTAACTTCCTACTTTTCTTGTTAATCATATTGACTCCATCTACTTAGAGCTTCCACCTCCCCATTTATTGGGTCTTTTGATCTTTATTTTTTCCCTATCATAAGCTCCCTTCCTCCATACTCGATTTAGGCCCCATTTCCATTATTTCAGCCTCTGACTTGTCAGTATGTAGAGTCCCTCTGTTTACTGTCCTGCAACCATACCACCCTATCTCCCCCCCCCGCCCCCCTCCCAGAACACCCTGAACTTGAATTACAACAAATGGTTGGCTTCACATTTATTGCCAGAGAAAAATCGCTCAACTTTAGGATCTGTGCCAATATATACCCTGTTTTTTGTTTTTTTTTTTTTTTTTTTAACATCATCTGGGCTCTCTACAATGTCCAACAGTCATTCCAAGTTATCTCTTGGAATTATTATTGGAATTATTGGAATATATTGGAATTATTCCCATTCTCCAGGGAATTCCAAACATTATCTTCCATTGTCCTCATTCTCAATAGAAAAATTTTCCCTCAGATTTCCCTAAACAGAAATACTCAATGTTCTACCACAGATATTCAGAGTTATATTTTTATAGCAATAATAATCTTACTCTTTTATCCCCTTCCTCCTTCAGATATATTTATCTGCTAACTAATCTTTTTTTTTTGTTTGGTCTTTAGCCAACACTTTTTCTTGGATCCTTTCATTGACTACTTGAATATACTTGATTTTTCCTTCTCATTAACACACCATTCCTTGACCTCAGGTCCTCCTCATGTCCTATCCCATGTCACATCTATTTTCTTTCATGCACAAACTCCTTGAATTTAACTGAATTGATTGTCAATATGTCCCATTTTTAAAATCTTGCTTTTCTGTAAAAGTAGTCTACTTGCTCTGAAATTAGTTATTTTTGCTAAAACAAATATTAAATACTCCCATGTAAATAATTGAAAGATCTATAATCCTATTGACCATTTATCATCATGAAAACTCTATTCCCTTGATTTCTTTAAACTTCTCTGGCCACTATTTTGATTTCTTTATCTCTCCAGTATCCTTATTCTTTAAGAGTATGTTCTGTGTCCTCTTTCCTTCGCTGTCTCTGCTCTCTTATTTAGTATACTAACATTACCATTCTAATTAAGCCAATTTACCCACTTCTAATTCCCTTCCCACAAAGCCAAAGACCTCATTTCTGGTTTATAAGGAAAATTTTATAAGGAAATTTCTAAGGAAAAATTAAGAAATTAGGATTTATTTATTTTAACATCTTATTCTTTAACATATTATATATACACATGCATTTATCACTTCTCACATTTTTAATCCTACAGGAAATGTGTGTCCCTCCAATCCAAAGCTAATTCCTCTCTCTGTCTCTGTCTACCTCTCTCTCTGTCTGTCTGCTCTGGGTAACACCTGCTCTATTTTCCAGAAACTCTAATTGATCAGTTATATCTACTTTCCTCTTTATTCTATAAAGGGAGACTATCATCTTAGATTATATTTTTCTCATCTCATTTTCTGAAGGCCTCCTTGTACTTTGAACTTCCTTTTATCAAACACATAAAATGTCTCCTTTACAGACACGTTTTTTAAAGACGTATTCAACTTGCTGTGCTTATTCTTCAGCTTTTGTTTATACCTCAGAATCATGGAAGTCTGTTTTCATTTCCGCCTCTTTACTAATCCTGCATCCATGACAACTGATTTCGCTTGAGAGCTCTGCAGCATCTGAAAGGTTAGGTCATCAATTCTCTCTCCCTTGTATTTGGTAAATCATACTTTCCATTTTCTCCTTTTGTTTGGAAATCTTTTGAAGCCTCTTCTACATGCTTCTCTTCTTTTCATGACTCTTTAAATATTAGTGATCTCAAGATTAGGTTTTTGATACTTTTCTTGACTCCTTATCCAGACTCTACATGTTGATGACTTTCAATGCATCATTTATTCCAGATTCTTGACAAATTCATGATGGTTTGATATTTGTGCAACATGTATGACCCATATTTATAATTTTCTAACGATATAATTACTGAATATCCTGTAGCATAAGCATTCCAAATACATTATGTCACAGTCATTGTTTGTCCCTAAAACATGCTCTTAATATTGCCTATGTTATTAGCATATATATATATATAAAATAGAAAGATATTTCATTATATAAAACCATGATACATTATACATAATATTTAGACACACAGAGTTGCTGTACTTTATAATCTATTTAGTTTGTAACAGTCTGTATCTCTCTAATTCTTATATTCTTTTTCTCTTTGACACTCTGCCTTCCCATGTTATTGCAAAGCTTTGAGAAGTGGTAACATATGTTTTAATGGAAAGTTCTAATTTTAGGATATGATATAGAATTAGTAGATTTCCATAGGAGAGCTTTGTTTTAATCAGATTGAGACCATTTCTTTGTGGGTTAGAAATAATACAATAAATGATAGTGTATAATATTAATTTCTCTATGACCTAGTTTTAAAACTCATTTCAACAAATGGTGCTGGGAAAACTGGATGGCAAAATGCAAAAGAAAGAAACTACCATTTTATTGCACCATACACAAAAATAAATTCAAAATGGATTAAAGACCTAAAACCATAAAAATCCTGGAAAAAACATTAGACAGTAACTTCTTTGACATCAGCTATAGCAACTTTTTTCTAGGTATGTCTCCTGAGGCAAAGAAAATAAAAGCAAAAATAAATTATTGGAGTACATCAAAATGAAAAGCTTCTGCACTGTGAAGGAAACAATCAATAAAACTAAAAGGCAATCTATATAGAAGAATATAGAAGAATATATTTGCAAAGGACATATATGCTAAAGGGTTAGTATTAAAAAGTATAAAGAGGTTATAAAACTCAACAACCAAAAGCCAAATAATCCAAATAAAAATTGGGCAGAAGACATGAAGAGGCATTTCTCCAAAGAAGACATGTAGATGGCCAACAAACACATTAAAATACATTCATTATCACATCATCAGGGAAAGTCAAATCAAAACTACAATGAGATAGCACCTCATACCTGTCAGAAAGGCTAAAATCAACAACAGAAGAAACAACCAGTGTTGGTGAGGATGTGGATAAAAAGGAACCCTCTTGCAGTATTGGTGGGAATACAAACTGATGCAATCAACATGGAAAACATTATGGAGGTTCCTCAAAAGTTAAAAACAGAACTACCCTATGACCCAGCAATCACACTATTGGGTATTTTTCCAAAGAATATAAAACACTAACTCAAAGGCATACATCCATCTTGATGTTTATAGAAGCATTATTTACAATAGCCAAGATATGGAAGCAGCCTGCATCCATCGATTCGTGAATGTATAAAGAAGACTGATTTTACACATATATGCACATATATATACAAAACGGAATATTATTCAGCCATAAAAAATAATGAAATCTTGCCATTTGCAATGACATGGATGGAGCTACAGAGTATAATGCTAATCGAAATAAGTCAGTCAGAGAAAGACAAATATGCGATTTCACACATATGTGGAATTTAAGAAACAATGAGCAAATGATGAATAAAGGGAAAACAGAGAAAGAGAGAGAGAGCACGTACACCAAATCAAGAAACAGACTCTTAAATATAGAGAACAAACTGATTGTTACCAGAGGGGAGGTAGGTGGAAGGATGGGATCAATAGGGGATGGGGAAGGGAAGTGCACTTGTCATGATGAGCACTGGATGATGTATGGATTACTGAATTACTATGTTGTACAACTGAAACTAATAGAACACTGTATGTTTATGAAACAGAATTTTAAAAACTCAAATAAATAAATAATACTTAATTCATTTTATTAAAATTTAGGTAGTAAGGACATCATACTCATCTAAGATTTTGAGCAGTTGTAGCTCATCTAAGATTTTTGATGTAGAAAAGAAGGCTTTTTATTATTATGTTTATTGAAGTCTCCATGGCTATGCCTCACAAGAAATTAATTGCAGACCATTTCAAGGTAACCTGTGTTAAAGTGTTTTGTGACTATAATAATAATGAGACAATTAGTAGACAAATAGAAATCTACCGTGACTGAAATCCATTCCTACTAGTTTTGTGAGGTAGAGGGAGTAACTCAGAGACTTCACTTTATTTTCTATTTATAATCTGTAATAATATATATAATCTAAAATCTATTCTCTAAGGCTGCTGAGACTACAGATATAAATATAAATATAAATATAAATATAAATATAAATATAAATATAAATATAAATATATATAATGTTTTTCAAATCAGTGGGTTACAATTTGAGCTTTAACTGTGTATTCATTTAAAATTCTATTCATACATTATCATTGTTGAATCTTGCCTTCTATATATGCTAGAAATCAAAGGCTCTCTCACTTTAGGCTCTTAAGCATTGCATTACGAATGGGTCACAAAAATGCCATTTAGCTGTATCTGTCGTCTTTATGCTAATAAATGACAGCAGCTTTGCAGAATTTAGTATGGTTTTATATTGTACTCAGTTTCCTATTGCAAACAAAGAACTATATTATACGGTGCTAGAAAATCCTCCAATTAGGCTACCTGTAAAGCTTAATCTGAAGTTAATTCCCAGAGTTAGAAAACTCATCAGGAATATATGCATATAGTCATCTGTGCAAATAAGGAACTAGGAATTTTCTCAGCTCCCTAAAACTTGACATTCTCCTGGTGGTATTTAAACCTACTTCTCACTTTAAAAAGCAAAAATGACTAACATGTCTGCCACTATGGAATATTTTAAACTCAATTATGTCCTATGCCCAGATGACATTTACATACTACCCACCAAACCCTATATCCATCACCCCCACCCTGTGCACACTCTACACCCCCAAGATCTTTCCTCTTGCCAGCTTAGTTTTAGTTGTGCAAAATGGCTCAAAGGAAAAGAAAAACAAAAATATTCAAAGTATCCTTAATAAATAATGTTAGATAACTCAAAGTATACAATAAGTGAAATGCATCCTTAAATTTCAAATGTGGTAATATTTATTAATTAAGTTATTTTAGGAGTATTGATGTAATACCTATTTTGAATTATCAAAATACATAAATCTCCTTAATCTGTGCAAGATTAACATGAGAGCACGTGTTTATGGTTTAAAGTAGAATATAAATGTTCCACTTTCACAAAGCATACATTTGACAAAATTAAAGACTTAAGTAATATCTTGAGAGGGAAACTATAACCAATTTCGTTAACTTATTAATAAGCTAAATGTACTTATTTGAAAAACACAACCTTAATCCATTAGTTATCTGTCCTCCTTTAAAGTATAATGTATTAGCATTCCTTGAATAGATCAACTTCAAAAGCACTTTTCATATTCAAATTACTGGTTTGTATGCTGTCATATCTTCAACTCTCCATGATTTCCCTTTACTTCCTGTATTATCTTCTCTCCATGCTTTGAGCAACAATCCAGCTCTCATTATGCTTTAGCAGGACCTGGAGATCAGATGAGGCAGTTCTTTAAACTTCCTCTTTCCTTACCCTTGTAATATATATACTAAACTCAATACTTCATTCTTTTTACTTACAAACTCAGTTATTTATACCTTAAAAATGCTACCTCAAAAATTCTTGCTTCTGCACACATTCTTTTAAACCTTACCTTAAATTTTTCTTCAATTCTTGAATTTTTTTTTTCTAAGCTACATACACTGGATCCACTATAAACAGATTTGTACTTCAATTAACTTCTTCTTTGATCTATGCTTTTTCTCTATCCAGGCAACCAATGTGATTCAGATGTGCAAAGCAAATTAGCAATGTTTTAAAACCACCTGGAGTTTTTTTCAGATTTTGAAAGAAGTCTAGTAATGCCAAAGTAAAGTAATCATTGCTTGTTTCAGCTTCGTTCCATGGTAAACACGAACAGGGCATAAAACAGAGTTGGAATGAAGTAAGACAGACTTGCAGACATCCTTTCCAATAAATATCAAATGTAGTTAATCCAAGTATCATTTGGTCATTGACCTCATATACAAAAGGTTCAGTGATTTACAACAGAAGAAAACTTAAGCAAATTTTTTCTTACGTTTTAATGGGGTTGATTTGGCTGAATGCTACATAAATACTTTATCTACACAAGGATAGATTTCACACAAAATACATAAAGCAATTGACAAGAATAATTTCCAAATCAATTGACTACACATGCTTATAAGCCTTTGATTCACTATTAAGTTTAACATAATATATACTGTAATTAATATTTATAAGTAATTATACATGTATGTTAATCTATTTCAGCATCACGTGTCATGCATTAAATATCAGGAATTCAGTCCATGACAAAATTGATCTGTTTGTAACTATGATTAAAGGTAATGTAGTAAAGATGATTTTGAATGATTTGAACAAAAATCCCTTTGTTATGAATGAGTGAATTATCATTCAGCACTGTAAGCTTTAACTATAACATTATCTGATGATGCCTATCCACATGTGGATAAAGGTAACCAAATGTAGAGTTCTTTGAATTTTCATTATGTTGATCTAAGTCATCTCTGTCACAAAACTATTGAATGAGGTTTGTTGTTATTGTTTAAGTTTATAACCATTCTGATCACTGATCTGCTCTAAACTAAATCATGTTATATTTCTGAAAAGAGTGGCTACCTTGATACAATACTGCATGCTCTGCAGACATCTCAGATTTGACTGACCAGAATCCTCAGGTCTTATGAATTATTTATAATTATTAGTAGTCATCATTTTTAAGTCATCTTCCTCTTCCAATAGATTATACATTGCGCTTCAAGGCAGAAGTCTACTGGTCATCATTCCACCATTGTACCTGATGTGCCTAATAAACTGAAGTTATTAAAATATTAATATATGGGAAAACAGAGCCTTAAAAATTGTTTTAAATACACTAAAACAGATTCATCATGAGGTGATCTTTGAAAAATATAAAACTGTTCCTATGTTCCTCCTGTGTTTGTTTAGTGACCATTGCAGATTATAAAATCAGCCATATACGAAAATACTTATAAATTATCCTCTTGGTTAATTATTTTCATAACTTAGTAATTCTCAAGATGTCAAAGTAGAGAAAATCTGCATTACACATGATGTCAATGGCTGTTTTCCTTTCCTTTAGTTATTATTAACCTTCTTAATATTCTAAGTGGTCATTTTTTACAGATATTTTAGAAGATGTGTACATTAGTTGCAGTTAGTCACACAGCTAGTTGTACAGTTGTATATTAGTTGTACAGCTCTATAAAGGCAAAATATGTCTTACTGATGAATAGTATCCATTTAATCTGTTTTCTCCTCTTCCCTTCAATGAAAACAAATAAGATCAAACAAGGAATATGTAATTAAACAAGGAAACCATTAGATTGAGGTAACTTTAAAGACTTGATAACCTAGTAAGCAAACCAAACCCTAAGCCAGAGTCAATGGACTCAAATCTCAGAAAACAGAACTTAAAAACAACTGATCACAACAGTTAATAAGGCTTTCTTAAATAAGGCAACTGCTTAAGCTCTAGCCAATGAAATAGTTCCCTTGCTCTGTTTCTGAATCTTCTGCATAAAAAACCTCCCCCTAGGTTTTATCACTGGAGTGCTTCTAACCACCCTGGGCTTGGTACTGCCCATTTCCAATCTGAAATAAACTTGAAATAATTTAATATATCTCAGTTTATCTTTTAACATACCTATGACTTCTGATCACCAGGCTATTTTTCAGTATTTTTCCATTTTCAAAATCTCTCAGTAATTATAATCTAATAATTATGTCATCTTTAACTTTGAGACATTCTACTTTAATAGCATTATAAACACACAAATTCAAAATCCATATGATTTTATCCCTGAGCTTTATATACATTTAATCTCTGAATTCTAAAGACATGAGTCAGGGTGATTCATGTATCTACTAAGGCCTAGTCATTATTATTTAAAGTTATAGCACCAAAATAGGCCTCCAAAAATGTTTGATTGGACTGTTTTATAATTATTTTAGTTTACAGAAAAAAGTTAAGTTTCTTCACCTCATAAATTCTCAACATCCCCAAACAGTCTTAGGACATGCTTCCTGTTTACCAAAGAGTCTTAGTTTGGCAGAATACAGACATGTAATATCAGTTTTGAAGCTTGAACAGTGTGATTAAAATGTTGTTAATGGAAGAAATATAGGAAATAAATAAATAAAGCAAGTTGCATTGACTCTTCATCCTTCCAAAATTAATGTGATCAGAAAGACTCTTTTGACTTTGGAAATATCTTTTAGCATAGGTTACTTTTTTTTACAGCCCTGGTGACTTTTATTAACATTATGCCATTATTTTAGTTAATTCCTTTACTTAGTGAATTGTGTTACTCAAATATGTCACACACACACACACACACACACACACACACATCTCACTTAACACTTACAGAATATTTATATATGCTGGGTCTTATGCTAACTTTTGAAGATGCAAGTAGAAGCCAGCAGTCCTAACCTCCACTTTAATTCTGCCTAAGATCTAGCAGGAAAGAATGACCTCAGTTCCAGTCCAGTGACCTCTTACGTGTCTTTTAATAAGGTGATGAAAATAAATAGATATAAAACCAAGTTTTGCAAGTTTCATTTTACTCTACCAGCCCTTCAAACAGATTTGGAACGAAACATGCAAAATTGATAAGGAAAATGCTTATTTCCAACACTGATTAGCATGGTATGCTCTGAATAAGAAGAAAAGTAAGGAATTAACACATTCATCACATTGTTTGGTTAAACTAAAACTCATCTTAAAGTTTTATTTGGATTTCTTGAATAATTCATTTGTAACCATTTGGTATTTTAAATTTCCCAATGTCTTAAATTTATGGGTATATGGATGAGCATGAACATGCAGTTCACATAGAAAGGATCTGGCATGCCAAAAAACTTTTAAATAACATTGAAGAGTAGAAATCAATGTCTTCAAAATTCTTATGGGAATGTATTTCTAACCTGAACTTTAATGAACTGCAAAGATACAATCTTCTTCAAAACATGATGGTTCTCAAAAAATACTCCACAGATTATTTTCAGGAACTACTGGTAAATGTGAGGAGACAAAACTAGGGAGGAAAACAAGCAAGAAGATAAAAATCAGAACTGAGGAAACCATCCACCCAAAAAAGGTAAAGGAAATTTTCAAGATTATGAAAAAAGAAAGGCCTAAGGATGAGAATAAGAGCAGAATTAGCTCAGAACAAACCAAAAGAAAGGACTTCGGGAGAAATACCTCCACCTCCAGGACTGAAGTGAACCTGAAATTACATGTTTCCGTTATCTAAACTGAGATGTTATTTTTAATTCTTTTGTGCTTTTATGGGCAAATTCAAACACAAAAAGGGAAACCGAAAATTTACAAAGTCCCAATGGAATGTCATAAGACAGCAACTACAATGATATCACACTAATGAAACTTACATGGATATAAAGATTAAATTTTGAATATTTACCACCAAAACTTATATGATGTATAGAGAGATTGGGACAAGAGATGTGTCGGAGGTGTAGGCTGACTAAATGCTACTTCTCCATAGTTAGAATAAATTATGTCTAAAATTGAGGAAAGAGGAAATAACAGTAAGGTTTTTTGGTGAGAAAAATGGAAATGAATAAAACAAATATAAGAGTGGTAGTAGTTAACTGTAGCATGGAAAGAGAATGACTATAATTTTGTTAAGCATTATAACATTATATGTTCTTAATAGTGTGTTTTATGATAAAAATAAACTAAAAATGAAGCAAATGATGGCATATTTTTAAAGAGGTTTTTGTTTGTCTTTAAGAAAATGATGTTAGTTGGGGCACTTGGGTGCCTCAGTAGTTTAAGTGGCCAATGCTTGATTTAGGCTCAGGTCATGATCTTATGCTTTGTGGTTTCAAGCCCTGCCTCAGCCTCTGTGCTGACAGCATGGAGCCTGCTTATGATTCTCCCTCTTTCTCTGCCCCTCCCTCACTCTCTCTCCCTCTTTCTCAAAATAAGTAAACATTAAAAAAAAAAGAAAAGAAAGAAAGAAAGTGATATTAGCACATTCATATTGGGAAGGGCTCCCTGATACCCTGAATAAAAAAAGGGCATAGTTCATTTTTCATAGATACTTTTCTTACAATTTATGTTATATGCTACATCCTCAGAAATAGAATACAATGGTCTGAGTTTCCAAGCTATGATAAAGCAGTACTCAGTACTTTTAAGAACATTATAATGAGTCTCCTAACTTGATCAAAGATGCCATTTTTGCATTGCAGGTAGGGCAGAAGAAGAGCTGACTATATGTTGGCCCAAGTTTTTGCCACACTGCATCTCACTTACTCTTTGTATTGGGGCAAAACTCTCAGTAAAACTGCCAAGTTTTGCCCTTTTTAGGATTGGCAGGTGGGGGAGGAGATGTTATAAGAGGGGTGGTTGAGGTTGGGAATAAGAAGGGAATGGGAAGAGAATTCTTCAACTGACAACTATTCAGATCCAAGAGTGGAAAACTCCATGTGGCTTATTTTATCTCTTAGAAAATTAAGTCAGAGCAGACAGGGGAGTGATGGTGGGATAACATTTTTCTTATTCCAATCAAAATTTACAAAGGTGGGTAAAATATTTTAAATGCTTTTACAAGAACATGCTGAGTTTTAAGATGCTAATTTCTTCTTTTATATTATTTTCGTATCATATAAACAGCAATATATTCCCCAGAGTCTAATTCAGTACCTGATAAACAACTAAAACATAAAATGTTATATTACGTTTTTCAGCTTTTATAACACATTTGATTAAAAGTAACAGATTCAAGTGACTGTTAACTTTGCCTCTTATGTAGTTCTTGGAGGAAAAAAACTCATTAGAAATCTCACTGGAAATAAACTGTTGAAACCTGTTACTGACTTCTGCCACCCATGCAGTTGCTTCTATGACAGAGCAATGAAAACAAATGAGAAAATGAAATATAAGTTCTGACAGTCTTGTAGGAAACAGGGAGCTGTGATGTGGCAACTTACGTCATAATAACTTTCCCAGTTACAGAATAAGAGCTTACAATGCTGTCTCCCCATTTGTTTCCCATATTTCAAACCACAAATTTAAAGCATTATTTCCCTAAAGGTATTATTTTCACACTTTTTAAAAATGAGAATGAGGCTCCTTTAAGTTAAATAATCTTCTCAAGATTGCAGAAATTTATGATGTCAAATATCACGATGTCAAGCCAGTGGTCAAACAAGTAATTACACAAAGGATGCATTTTAATAGAGGCAGTGTTTCTGGCAAAACAACTTTGTGTATTCTGGCCAATTAAATCACATCTAAAATTGTTGTTCAAGGGAACTGAGGGGCTTACCCTAGGAAATAAAAATCACCATTTAATTTTTGTATATATCTATTTTCATATGTAAAATTTGCTTAATAAAATGTTATTACTAGGGGGCGCCTGAGTGGCTCAATCAGTTAAACATCTGACTCTTGACTTTGGCTCAAGTCATGGTCTCACGGTTCTTCAGTTGGAGCCTCGCATCCGGCTCTATACTGACGGTGTGGAGCCAGCTTGGGATTCTGTCTCTCTCCCTCTCTCTGTTCCTCCCATGTGATTGTTTCATCCACTTTCCCAGTAGCTGACTCAGTGTGACATCTAAGCGGCACGTGAGGAGCAGGAAGAGAACACATGTGGCTCCCTGAAATGGATGTGCTACTTTTGCACAGAATTTGGTTTTAATGATTATATGTAGACAACGCATAAACAAAGAGACTATAAAGCAGTCACTGTAGTCATACCAGAGTGGCAATATCTTACGCAAATAGAAAAAAACATGTTAAGCCAACATTTCACATTCTGGGAGGTAGCTTGAAGTTATAGGAGTGAGGAGTGTTTTTGTTTAATTCTAAAAATAGCAAACAGAGAAGGGTATGGTAGTCCACAAAAGGCTCAACATTTTGAGTAAAATAGAATTGGATTACCAAGAAATGCACTTAAGTAATACTGCACTTAGGGTTAATATAAAACCCTAAAAATGTAGGAATAATAAGTGCGAAAGATTAGAAAATAAAATATTTAAAATGTTAAAAAAGGGGGGAGGACATATCCTGTTTGAAAATCAAATAATTCATAAAGAAGTAGAATTATTAATGTAAACAATTATAATAAAGCAATGTTGTATTAGTGCAAGCACAGCCAAATATTTCCATGTACTGGGATAGTGCCAAGACAGGCTCATATATATATACTATATTCCCATATTTATATGGGAAGATGATGAAATATGAGTATTATAAAGCAAAACTCCTTTTTATCTGAAAATCTACTTCAATATTAAAAATAATATAAACAAGGGGTGCCTGCGTGGCTCAGTCGGTAAAGTGTCCATGGTTCTTGAAATCAAGCCCTGTTGGGCTCTGAGCCGACAATGCAGAGCCTACTTGGGATTCTCTCTCTCCCCTCTCTCTGCCCCTCACTGGCTTGCTTGCATACATACTCACTCTCTCTCTCAAAATAAATAAAATAAAATATAAATAAGATAAAATTTTATTTATCTTATTTTTAAAAATTATTTAAATATAATAAGATAAACCATACTTTTAAAAGTCTTTGAAAAATTTGGAAATTTTGAGATATTAAATGTGGAACTGATTTTGTACTTTGTGCCTTAGAAATGCCTCAATTTCACAATGTTGGAATGAACACAGAAGAAGAGCATTGACTAGAGGAGCCTGGAGGGCTCATTTAATTAAGCATCCTACTCTTGATTTTTGGCTCAGGTCATCATCTCACAGTTGGCGAGACTGGGCTCTGCTTTGGGCTCTGTGCTGGGTGTAGAGCCTGCATAAGGTTCTCTTTCTCTCTCGCTCTCTCTGCCCTTTCCCTACTCACTCATTCTTTCTCTCTTAAAAAAAAAAGAATAACATTACTAGATAGAAGTATTTTGAAAATAAAAAAAAATGTGGATTGGAGTTTTATATAAATTAGTAAAATGCTTGCATGTTTTTTAAGACAAAAAGGCCACCAAGGTCCAATAAGCATGACTGTTTTATACCAAACACGGGGGAGTGAAACACAACCATGATGGAGAGCAGAATTGATCTACCCTGAACAATGTCAAATCCAATCACAAAGATCCAGCAGAAGTTTTTGTGGAAAAGAAGAAACTCTGTGTTATCATCTGGCTTTAGAAGTCTCTGTAGAGATCAGCCTTAGACAGATTGAATTTCAGGCAGTCCCATAGGCTTGTGAATGCCATGAAACCAAATCCTCCCTGTCCCCTTAGATGTAACTTATGCTTGATCATTTGTCTGTGGAACAAGAGCCAATGACAATTACATGGAATCCTGGATTTCCTAAGGAAAGCCTAAAAATGTTGATGAACTTACTTCTTATGTACAAATTCTGACAAACTGATAATGATTGATTGAGAAAGCACATCAAGGAGAATTCTTCAGTTAGTTCTCTGTACAGTTAGAAAAATGCAGTTATTGATTAGGCAGTGTTCATGATGTTTACTTGCCAGTTCTGAGCTATATTATTCTGAAACCTAGAATTTTTTAGAGGCCTTAATAGTTAACAGTATCAGAAAAGCATACGCATACGCAGTATAAGGGAAACCAATAAAGTCTTCATCTCTGAATTTCAATCATACAGCAGTACCACTATTTACAGGTTCATAAAAGCAAGAATATAAGCCTCTACTATTATGCAAATTCCATTTGGAATGGCTAACATAGAAAGGTATTTCAGTTCCCTTTATACCAAAACTACTTTGTATATGGTTAGACAGCCTCTTAGCAGAATCCCCCAATAACAGAACTATGGATTGCTTTATTCCAAACTCTTCTCTATTAAGATTGATATAAGGTAGTCAGTACAGATGAGCACTGTGAGAAGGACCAAGCAGTGGAATGAAAGAGCAAGTGAAAGTAATCTGCAGGTGAAAGCCAAAAGGAAATTTTCCCTCTGGTTGATCTCAAATACTTGGACTGACATCAATGGAACTCAACATTCCGTGGAACTCTTTTATCTGTAAAATAATCAATTGGATTTTTGTACTATTTGATCACACTCTTCCAATATTTTGATCCTATATCTCTCTAGCATGTCTGTTCTTTTATCTCCTTTTGATTTTGTTCTTTTGATCCCTCTCCTATCTCATTTCCCCTTTTGCTCTACCTTCCTTTTCTATGTGGATTATCACTTAAATCACTGTTAACAATTTTCTTAACTACTTTAGACGTTTGCTCTTCATGCCACTGTAGATTGATAACAACTGTAGTTGATTCAGACACAGACTGGAGAAACAAATCTCACCAGCAACCCTGACTGGCAAGTTAATGTCTCTAATCACATTCAGGATCCCAGCCCTGCTCTGAACTAACTCCTCCACTCTCTTCACCTTTAATGGGGGCACTCTTTTCCTCAATCTTTGCCACTTCTTTCTGAATTGAAAAATAAAAAGTCCATTCAATGAGAATGTATTCATGTGTCCCCTATCAAAACCCACAAATCTACTCTTCTTTAGGAACTTGACGATTTTTGGTGGGTCTACATGCAGACTAGTGAGGATACATCATGTTGGAGGGTGGTCTTATGTCCTCCAACACAACCCATCTTTGTCAGCCATGTTGCCACATCACGGCTGTGTTCCAGTCAGGTGGTTGTTTCTGGGAGCATTTTATCTTTGCTTATAAACCACTTCGGTTTCAACTATCCTGACAACTGTAACATTCTCACCTCTGCATTGTGAGTATGAGGGGAAGGGATGGCTTAGTCATTGGCCTGGGACAAAACCCACCCAGTGTCTTCTCTTATCGGTGGAAAAAGACTGTCTCACCTCTCCTGTCCCAATACCCACAGTAACCGAAATAGCCCCTGCAGTATATTACACAGTTACTGTTTGAACTGAACACAAATTGAAAGCAAATTAATTAATCTGACCACAATCTAATGGTAATCATAGTTACAGGTCCTTATCTAAATATTTCAGGTATTAATACAAATGAAAAGTAAGTACATGTAATATTTAACAGTTCTGAAATTAGAAAAACAAAATTGGGAGGTCTAGGTGGCTCAGTCATTTGAGTGTCTGACTTTTTTTTTTTAGGTTTATTTATTCATTTTTGAGAGAGAGAGAGAGAGTGAGAGAGAGAGGGGGATAGAGAGATTCTCAAGCAGGCTCAGCCATCAGCACAGAGACCCATGCAGGGCTCAAACTCACTAACTGTGAGATCATGACCTGAGAATCAAGAGTGGGACACTTAACCCACCAAGACACCAAGGGGCCCTGAGTGTCCAACTCTTGATTTCGGTTCAGGTCATGATCACATGGTTGGGGAGTTTGAGCCCCATGTTGGGCTCTGCACGCTAAGAGCCTGCCTGGGATTCTCTCTCTCTCCCTCTTTCTCTTCTTCTCTCTCTGCCCTCCCCTGTTCTTGTGTGTGCTTTCTCTCTCAAAATAAATAAAGTTTAAAAAAGAAATAGGAAATTATTTCAATCACTATTCTGAACATTTTCTCTTAAACAAATTGTGCATAAAACACATAGTTTTGCCATAAATGCCAAATCTAAGCATTTTCAGCAGAACCTCAACTCTTAGTTATAAAATGTATATTCTACATAAAGTCCATTTTTTTTGTATATTCCAGAAACAGACACTCTCATAAGGGAAGAGGGGTTGTGCTTCTACTTTTATCAAAGTGATTAATCTAAATTATCTTTAAAACTCTTAAGTAAATATATTTGAGTGGCTAGGCAGACAGTAGAGTAAAATCACAGAAAAATTGCTTTCAAAAATAAAGATTCTACTTTTTGCAACAGTTTTTCATCACTTAATATTCATTGTTTACTCTTTCATTGATATGTGTATATTAAAATTATACTGAGTAAATACATATTATTGTCCGACTTAAGGGAAAACATACCATGATAATTCAATTTTTTAAAAGAGTTTATCAGAAAGAAAGTTATAGTCTTTATTCTTTTAAACTTTCTAAATCATGTTGATTTCTTATTGCACTTAAATAATATGATTTAATTTACATTTGCTATTATAAGGTACTTAGGAGAGTCATTTCTTATTATGCAGAATAGATGAATGTATACAAAATGACAAAAATATATAGGTTTTATCTGTAATTTTTACTTCTAGAAAGAAAAATACTGAATTGATGAATTAATTATGTATTAATTATTTAGATATACTGCTGCATTCACATTTTGGCAATCCATACTTCTAAAATCTGTTACATATTTAATACCAAAATTTATATCAACTACTGACCAGCTTAATTTTATGGCCTCATGCCTGACATAGCAGCTGCTCATTTGAATTTTTTTTTTAATGTTTATTTATTATTGAGAGACAGAGAGAAACAGAACATGAGCAGGGGAGGGGCAGAGAGAGAGGGAGACACAGAATCCAAAGCAGGCTTCAGGCTCTGAGCTGTCAGCACAGAGCCCGACGCAGGGCTTAAACCCACAAACCGTGAGAGCGTGACCTGAGCCAAAGTTGGATGCTTAACCGACTGAGCCACACAGGGGATCCTGAATTTTTTTTTAGTGTTCATTTATTTTTGAGAAAGAGAGAAAGAATATAGACAGGGGAGGGGCAGAGAGAGGGAGACACAGACTCTGACGCAGACCCCAGGCTCCAAGCTGATAGCAAAGAGCCTGATGTGGGGCTAAAACTCAGGAACCAAGAGATCATGACCTGAGCCAAAGTTGGACTCTTTAACTGTCTGAGCCACACAGGAGTCCCTGCTCATTTGGATTTCTAAGCCAATTAAATTATCCTTTGTGAAATTAATTCCTGGAGCTTAATTCTATAATGTGACTCAAAAATAAGTTTATGTATTTATAGAAAGGAAGACTGTATATTGTATTAATTTCAATGCTAGTGTGTACATGCCACACACACTTTGACCTAATTCCTTCCCTTTCCCCCCCAAAACTCTATGAAACTCTGGGATATTCTTGAAACTATCTTGACTTAACTGCTATTCATGTGGCTTCCTAATTATGTGGCAATTATAGACTCACATGACACAAAACATCAAAAGGAATATTTTATTAGGACAACCATGTATCAACTGACTTAATTCTTTGTTGTTAACTACTTATTTCAAATCTCTGACAATAGTGCACAAGCCTCATCTTCTATTGTTACCTGAATGTAGAAGAGGATAGCTGGATAGAAAAGAGAAATAGAATTTGGCCATTTAAAAGTATAGCATTAAGGGGCACCTGGGTGGCTCAGTGGTTTAAGCATTTGACTTCAGTTCAGGTCATGATCTCATAGTTTGTGGGTCTGAGCCCCCATTGGATTCTGTACTGACAGTTCGGAGCCTGGAACCTGCTTCAGATTCTGTGTCTCCCTCTGTCTCTACCCCTCCTCTGCTTGCACTCTCTCTTTCTCTCTCTCTCAAAAATAAACAAATATTAATAAAAATGTTAAATAAAATAAAAATACAGCATTAAAAGAGTAAGGAACATCTTTGCATTTCATTGTTTCAAATAATAGTAAAGTGACAATATTTAATCATTAGGTATTACATATGATGGATTTATTTTTCTATTAGTTCTTTTCTATTTCTATTACTAAAACAAAGTAACCACAGAATAAATATAGGTTTAGATGTTTTTGTAAGGGAAATATCAATCACAAGTAAGGATCCACTTTGCAATGCAGAAAACATACAATTTCACAGACAAAAATAGTCAGAAAAGCTAAAGGAAATGTGGGTACTAGACAGAGAAGGATTCTAAAACTTTAGCTCTGCTTTTCCTTCTCATGGAAATTAGTGTTTAGGAAAAAGCCTTCAGTTAGGATGTGATGTGTTAGAATAAATGTAGAAACATGAACTTAGGAAGCATTTTCATACATCCTATTTCTATGTGTCAAATAACTATTGCAGTAATTACGGAGTACCTCTGGTATTTACATTTTATGTGTGATGCTGTATCAATCAAGAGAGACAGAACCCATAGACTCTACCTACCTACCCCTATTTAAAGAAATTTATTTAAACCAACTGGCACACATGATCCCAGGGCACCTCTGAAGTTTGTTGGGCAGGCCACCACGCCAGAAACTCCAGCAAGAGTTAATACTGAGTCTTGAGACATAATGACAACTTATTGTCAGGGACCCCTCAGTTCATGCTACTAAGGGCTTTCAAATGACTGAACAAGGCCCACCCATATTATTGAGAGTAATATTCTGTTCTTTTTTTTTTTTTTTTTTTAATGTTTATTTCTGAGAGAGAGAGACAGCGTGAGCAGGGGAGGGTCAGAGAGAAAGAGAGACACAGAATCCGAAGCAGGCTCCAGGCTCTGAGCTAGCTGTGAGCACAGGGCCTGACGCGGGGCTCGAACCCACGAATCATGAGATCATGACCGGAGCCGAAGTCGGACGCTTAACCGACTGACCCACCCAGGCGCCCCAGTTATCTCCTGTTCTCAATGGTAACTGATCATATAGCTGCTAAACCCATCTACCTGCACAGTAGCACGTATGCCGGTGTTTGATGAAATAACTGGGCACACAGCTTCAGAGATAAAATTCACCCTAGCAGAGGTTATGTTGAGCCATCACAGTGTATATCATATTAATAGACAAATTTTCTATATTCTATTGCTTAGGACTTCTCGTCTGAACTATTTTAAAGGTATTTAGATATTTTTCTACCACAGCACTATTACCTAAGCAGAATCTTATATATCCATTATACCATGCCTGTGATATATATGGATGGAGCTTAAGCATACCATTGAAATGTAATATTTCTAAATATAATGTGAACATTCTCATTACCAAGGTATCTGAATTAAATTTTATCACTCAGAGTATCTATTTGTCTTATTAACTAGTCTATTTAAAATGCAATACTTTTGATAAATACAAAGTATATAGTCACTAATTTTTAAATAAATATCTAGCATTTGACTTATTTCCTACAAGTAGTTCCAAATTAGTATTTTTTGTTATACGTTATATTTAATAGATTTTTTTATATTGGTGATAGAGAACTTTACCATCTTTAGATAACTACCACATAATATTACTTGCAAATATTCCAAATTCATATTTTAACAATTAAATCATATCACACTGACATATGTTGATTTTCCTGATCTGTTTTTTACCTTTAAAATACCTCTGATATACTCTTTGTTCTTATTGGAACTACAACCAAAATCTCCATTTCTATTATCTTTCTCTTTTGTTTTCCAAAAATGATCTTATGTTAGATGTAATTATATTACTGTCATTTCAATTTAAAAATCCAATGAGCAAGAGTCTATTCAAGACCAAAGTATAATGTTGTATGATAAAATAATATATTCATTAACATTTTTTCACATCATGAGTATACTATAGCCATAATGCATGGAAGAGTGAATATAGCTACATAATTACAATCATTTTAGAGAACTTAGCATTCTCTAAAATTTGACATCTTATTTCACTATTTCATTTAATAAGGACTACTTGTTACTCACTATTTTTGAAATATATTTTGTTTTTAAATATTTTATTTTTTTTGTCAGCTATATCCTCATCTTCCAGTGTTTACAGGTTAAGATGCCTTCATATTTTAAATTGCCAGTTCAAAATATTATGTAGGTTATTTGCTGGTATTGTTACAGAATTTAAATTCTTATTTTTTTTCAATTTACCTTTTTATCAGTTCTCACAGGGAGAACTAAGAGATGACCTTGGAATCTAGACAGGGAACATGAAAAGAAAATCAGTTTGAAATTGCAATGGCAAGGTTATATGCTCTTAGCAATATTCTGAAACACAAAAAAGCAAGACAGTTGTTGACAAGCAGTGAGGCAGATGCAGAAAGGTTTCTGCTATTATATATCCAGAAATGGTAAGAATTTATTGATTCTTACTTGGACATTTAAATGAGTAAAGGGGTCTTTGAAATAATATTTTTCCTTTTTGCAAAATGCTTTAACACATTAAAATAAACTCAAATGTAACCTAACAAAGGAGTATTTCTTTTAACTCTTACATACAAAAAGCAGGGTACTATACATTACTTTCTACTATGCTTATTTAAAAACTCCATAAAGACTTATCTAATAGTTGATTGAAACTTTGGATGGTTGATGATTGCTAGAAATGTCTCTATTCTTACCCATGATATCAAATTGAATGAATCCTAAATCGAAACACGTTTTATTCTGGTAATTTGCCCTTGATATTTGGCCATCTTCCAATCTTCCAATTTTAACCTGCAAACCATATCTTATACAATTATATTATCAACATCTGTCATCAGTATCTATTATGTTTCTACCCACACACTCAGAATCTACATGGAAATGCTATCAGAGTTTTAAAAATAGGACCTATTAACCATTGGGGCAGGGAAAAACTCTCTAGGTACACACAATCAATGAGAGGTGTATGACCAGGTGGTTTACATGAAATACAATCAACGATGTTAATGATTATTTGTATTTTCTGTTATCACTCAAACCCTAAATGTGTTTGAGCTACCCCCAAGTAAAAATGTTCAACTGCATGAGAGGAGAGGTTTTCTTTCTTTCTCTCTTTCTCTCTTTCTTTTTTAAATCATAGCTGGGGTCAAACAAGCATTCCATACCTCCCCTGCCTGTAAGTTTTTGGGTTTTTTTGCTTCTGTTTTCTGTTGCTGTTCTTATGACTGCTAAAATCTCGTGCTGTAATGAGTCAAGGAATACAATTTGTACAAAAGTCAGGTTAGTTGATCAGCTTCACTGCTAGCAGCACTAACTGAGAATAGGTTTTTAATATGAGTCTGCCTTGGAGTAGAGGTCTTCAGCAAACGTCTGACTCTACTTACCAAGTTTTCTCTATCAGACTCTGATTAGGCTAGGACAACAAATGAGATACTAGACACCTTACTGTTTTCTGCTGACATGTAGTTTATAGTTTTCCCTAATTTCACATTTGGAAAGATATTGAAACATACTGTATTCATGCTTGTATTAAAATTATTTTAATAGTATATGTGCATGAATATGATTTTCTTCTATTCTTAATTATATTAGAATTAAGACACAATCTTAATAATGGCCTTGAGTACATTTCAAACTTTTAACCATTTAACATTGTTTATTTAAGTGGAAACAATTCTCTGACAGCAATTTCCATACTGCTGTATGACTTCTTATTGCTGCTTTACTAAATCACCACAATTTATCTGCTTAAAGCAATGCACATGTATTAACTAACCTCAGTAAGTCGGAAATCCAGAAATCCTGATGGTCTCAGTTGCCTTTCAGCTTAGAGCCTCTGAGGCCAAAGTTGGTGTAACCCAAGCTCCTTCTCTTTTAGGAAACTATGGGAATGAAACAGCTTCCCAACTCATTCTGGTTGTGGAGGTATTTGGGTCTTGGGACTGAGGTCTGCACCCTTGCTGGTTGTCAAGAGGTTGCCTGTATTGATTCTGATGCTCTCCAGTGGCTCTTACACTTCTGTGCCACCCAACCCCACTCTAGGCAGTGGGTAGATTCCCTCTCAGAAGTCAAGTGTCTCCAACTCCCTTTCTGCTGTCTCTCTCTCTCTCTCTCTGCTTTCCTCTTCTTCAAGCTGGAGACAATTCTCTGCTTTTAACGATGATGTGATTAGATGGGGTCCACCTGGCTAATAATTCAGGATAATCTCACTGTCTTCAAATGCCCTTGCATCAACACAGATCATTTTATTCAGTCTCTTTTGTTTATTTTGATTATGTTGTACATCATCAATAGAGCTCATTTTGCCATGTAAGGTAATATTCATAGGTTTTGGGGATGAGATCACTGCTGGTATGGGTGGAGGGCATCATTCTGCCACAGCTGCAGATCATCAGGGATTGGTTTACATTCTCATTTATCCTAGCATTTGTTTGTTTGTCACATTTGCCAAAATATGAATACATTGTTTACCATTATCTAATATAGCTATCCTAAACTGAAGTTTGATGTTTTTATCTTCACTATAGACTAAGTAACATGATTAATGTTTTAATTTAAAAAAATGGAATCAGATAAAAAAACAAGTACCTGAAGTCCAATAAAACAGTAACATTTCATGTTGAGTTAAGAAAATCAATAAACTGAATATTAAATTATAAGACATATTTTCACGTCCAATTTTCTTTTTCTATTTCCTGAGAAAAAATTATAGAATCTTAAATTCCCTGATGTCTTGTTCCTTTTAGTCCCTCAACAATAAGAACTTGCACTGATGCTCACTGAAATCAATGAGTGTGTGAAGCAATATTCCTTCCATACTTAATTAATATTCTGAATGGGCACTGCACTTAAATAGTTTCTTTTTCCCATTTGTTCCCTCAGGGAACTTAACATTCTTAGGCCAGAAGAAGACACTGTAATTTGTAACTTTTAACATGTTCTTTTCTCTCTGCAACTTAAACACTATTCATAATGTAGTCCTATGTTACACACTATAAGTACTGCAATTAAAACTTTTGTCCATTACCCCAAACATATTCTTTATGCATATTCTTTAAGAATAATGTATTTATCAGTCCTGAAAGTACTGGTTTATAAACAACTCTCGAGTTTATTTTATTAAAGTTATTATTTTCTAAAATGTATGATGTAAAAGATGAGAATGTTTTCTTTATGTTTCAAATTATTCTCTATTAATTTTACTCACTCTTATCCCATTTCCAATATCTATAAACTATGTAAATATACATAAGCTCTCCATAGCTTTTAAAGCATGAAATTCTTCCTAATCTATATTGATTACTGAGATCATCAATGAGGTAGAGACTCAACTAATATAACAATATCTTGTATCTGATATTAACAGCAAGAAACTGCATGGCTCTATTTTAGGATTTAATTTCTTTGCAGTCTGTCCCTTCAGTATCCAGAACATTTCTGGAATGATGGATATTCTATGAGGAAGGCAATGTCAAGCCTGCAGACATGCCTGAACACACTGTGGTAATTTATGGCCTGCTTTCTTGGTGCTAATGTAATGAGCTACATCATATTTGAAGTTCAAGAAGATAAAGAAGCTGTCATTTCAGCATTTTGACATGTATTGCTATTGGAAAAATAAGCCATTTTCAAAAAGATAAAAGCCATGCAGAAACTTTTCTATGTTATTATATATAAATGCAAGTGGAATCAGACTAATCATGTATATTTTCTGGCACATTATCATTTAAAACTGATAATAAAATATTTAGGAAAATTAAGAGCTAATGAGCATTGAAATTTTACTTCTTTCTTACAACAGTTACATATAGAATATCTTTAAAAGCACCTATAAACATTAAGGTATTAATACCATGAAAAAGTCATACATATATATATTTGAAATTATTTTTTGGAGGAAGAAGCACAGAAGTTTAAGTCAGAAAAGTACATTTATAAGATAGGGAATTATATTTCTGAAGAAAAACCATTCTGTCTGATGGCATTATATATATATATATGTGAATATATATATACACACACATATATATTCCTTTGTAAAATCTGTTGAATAATATATTTATAATGATTTCTATAATTAAACATGTGGTAATAAACAAATATATTATTTTATCTTCCAAATATAAAACCTTATGTATGCTTCAAGCTAATTGTTATTTTCCCCTTGTCCAATTAACATTTTAATTATCAGTAAAAAAGATAGGGAACTGTGGTGACAGCTCAGAGCCTGGATCCTGCTTCAGATTCCATGTCTCTCTCTCCCCTGCCCATCCCCCACTCACACTTGTTTCTCTCTCTCAAAAATAAATAAACACTAAAAAAAATTAAAGTCTACTCAATTCAGAGTCCAGGAGGCCACAGAAAAGAGCCAGTATTTGTTTAATATATAGTGAAGACTTGTTATATGGTGTACATTTTGTACAGTTGGCATGTGAAAAGATTAACGGAAAAAATCACATTAATATTAGGTTTTGACTTTAGTTACTAATGCATTTCTTCTCATAGGTTTTGATATATAAAAGTATTCCATCCCTTCTCACCTTTCTAGAAGCCTGTGAGTTACTTGTGGGCCATTTCAACTAAAATCGAGTCTAGTCACCTACCCCTGTCAATAGCCTCCTAAAACTATAAACGCTACAATTTCCTATACTACTAAGATAAGTCACCAAATGGATGAATACAATTACATTCACCCACCATTACGAGCTTGTGATAAATCTAATCTCCTCAGCACCTCAGGTATAAAAAAATAATAATAAATAATTCTCAGTGATAGAGTTGAACAATTCACTTTGCAGATGAACTAAATCTTGTTTAAATCTTATTGACTGCACTTCCTGCCTGGTGCTCATTGCTATTATTTTGGCTATTAATCCCTCTTCCTCACTGCTTCCCAAACCAGAAAGAAGAAAGTTCTTTTAGATTACATCACAGAGTTAACACTCCTCTGATAAAGTAATATCCATATATCAGAGGGAAAAAAAGAAAAATGGAATTGAAGAGAAAATATTACAAAGATGTTGACTGTTCATCACTCTAACTGAAAATAGTCCTTTCTGATAAGGAATTCTAAACTCAGCCTCTCAACAAATTATTTTCAGAAAAGGTACTAGTGCCTACATGCTTAACTTTCTAGTAAACTTATCAAAACATTGTACAATAAACCTCTCTACATGCAACGTATATATGCATATGTATAATGTTTCTCAGACAAATTTATGAAGCAGCCTGAAGTCATCCAGTGTTAGTGTCCCAGGTTCTTTTTTTTCTAAATTCAGATTTACCAGGTCTTTTCTGAACCCCTCCTATATTGCTGGCATTGTTTCCAGCATTTTTAGGGTGTCACCTTATTTGATGTTTATGAAATGATTCGTTCTAATGCATGCTGTCAAGAGCTATGCCTTAGAAATGTCTAGAATAAGTAACTCAGTTACATTAACTATTATTTTTTGCTAAAATTTCAGCAGCTCTCTTGAAGCTCGGTGTTGATTCTTTTGCCAACTTTAAAAATTTTCATTTATAAAACTAAAGTAGGAGAAATCATTTTAGCAGTATTTAATACAGTATGTTTGTTTCACTTGACTTTTCATTTGAAAATACAAAGTCTTATGTATAGCATACAAAATGACAAAAAGACCTATGTCAATATATATCGCTTGATTGATTCAATTTTATTTAACCACCTCCAGATTTGTTTTAATATTTTCTATTTTATTTTAGATTTTCTACATCAAGAAATATGTTTAATATAAATAAAACATATTTTATATTTCTTCATAGCTCTCTGGGGACTTTTAATTGGCAAATTAGTAAAAAGTATTTATCCCCAAATATTCATTTACCAAGTAATACAAGATAAGTTGCTGCAAAATTAGATTTTATCAAATAACAAACCTCAAAATCCTATAAAATATACAAACACAAATGCATATGTTTATCACATATGCATATTATTTGTATATAGTCTTTTAAAGCACATTTGATTTACATTAAAGCCTATTTTGTACTGAATTACTATAGGCTATGGGAAATCTTCTAGATATATTGTCCAAGGACAGCATTTAAAATAAAAATAATATGGGGCACCTGGGTGGCTTAGTCGGTTAAGCCTCCAACTTCGGCTCAGGTCATGATCTCATGGTTTGTGTGTTCGAGCCCCACGTCGGGCTCTGTGCTGACTGACAGCTCAGAGCCTGGAGCCTGTTTCAGATTCTGAATCTGCTTCTCTTTGACCCTCCCCTGCTCACGCTGTCTCTCTCTCTCTCTCTCAGAAATAAATAAAACATTAAATTTTTTTAAAAAATAAACTAAAATATAATAAATATTCTATTGACACGTCTTCTTAAGTTTAGAGCATTATATTACAAATAGAAAGTCTTAAGTCTAACTTCATATTAAATAAAGAAATAATAAACTTAATAAAATTTATCAAGAAATTAGTCTTCTCATGGATATGGATGAATTTTATCAGAATAGGTTGTCATAAATTCCATTTTACCCAAAATATGGATATAATAAAGACGTCAGTGGAAATCTGCTTGCTGACATTAACCTAATATTATTTGGTTGAACTTATTCAAGCAACTTTTAGTGTAAAACACCTGGGTTATTATTGTTTTTAATTGAAAAATTCTCAACTGCCATGAACATCAAGGACTTATTTTAGTGTGCCACTGAAATTAGAAGTAATCACAGCAAAATGCCATGACTCCACACACAACTTCTCCCCACACTTGACAGGAACTTTAAAATTAGGATAAGTAGAAGGGACATGAGTGGGGAAAGTGCTCCAAATTTCCCAGTAATAAAAAATATTTCATAAAACTAGTCCATGAAAACTTGCTTGATGTGACACTCTCCCTTGTCCCTTTACATAGATTCTAAAGCCAGACTATTTGGATTCAAACCCCAGCTCCCATACTTGCTTATATAGGACGTTGGAGAGGTGGTTTAGCTTTTCCATGCCTCTGTGTTCTGATCAGTAAAACAAGGAATATATTATTAGTACCTATCCCATTTGGCCCTTGCAGATTAAATGACTCAACAATGCCAGTGTCCAGCAGGCAGCAAAGATTCTTAAGTGTTATCTGCTATGTCTTACCATCCATTTTTTTTTTTCCTAGTCATGGATAAAACCACTTTTATGTACATTTCCTTTTACTTTCAGCAAACAGGACTAGTGATATAATATTCAATTATCTTCACTGAGATTACATAAAGGCTCTGACCTTTATTTCCAAAGGATCTTGCTAAGAACAATGATATTCTTACCTAAAATGAGGAACTAGAACAGTACAAGAAGCAGGAATATACTATTACATGTACTTAGGATCCTCTATGCAATGAAAATTAACTTAATAAGAATGTCATTAACTAGACAAAATGAAGATAGTTTTTCAACATTGCAGATAATACTATAACTAATGATAAGAATGATTAAGTATTTAAGTGTACTACATTGAAGAATATAATCTTAAAGAGGACTATTTGACATATATATTTATACATGTTAAACATTTTTCGTATTTTGTATTTTTTATTCTTATTCAGCCGTTAGGCTGAATTAAAGGCCTAAATTAATGTCTATATCTTAATAATATCAAACAAAGTGAAATCAACAAAAAGTTAATGCTCTGTCAAAATGAATATTACTGATAGAGTTGCTAAATTGAAATACCTGTGTAATAATATTTTGCAATGTTATTATCTTCTTCTTGTCGCAGATGTTTCACAAATTTCTCAAACATCCAACATGGGTGTTGTTACCTCTCATTGCACTGAAACTTTCCTTTAAGTAAAACAGTATTTCTGCAATGGAACATTGACTTCATATACATTTAAATACACCAAATTGAAATGATCTCTTTTTATCTTTTGAAAATACTTGAGAAACTTAAATCTATAGGATACAACTATGAAAGTGATAGAAGGTAAGAAACAGAACTCATACTCAAGCTTCCAAACCCAATCAGAAAAAAACAGAAATAGATAAATATGTACATTGACATATTACCAAGATGTATATGATCTCAAAGGTTGCCTAGTTTAAGGAGCTGATAAAGCAAGGGGCTCTTCTTTTCAAAATCTGTTAAGTGAGACCTGATAATTTGTTGTTCCCGATCACAATCTACTTAAGTTGGAGGAGAGTGCCAGCTCTGACAATTTTGTGAATTTTCCAGATACTGCAGTGATTTTGTTCACCAGTGTTTCTCTTTTCTCCTTAGCATGTGCTGTCAAGACCACTGTCAAATTACACTGGTGGCTGTAATTAAGTTGTCAATGAATATTTGTACATCTGGCATTTCGCTAACCTCTCAGCATATATGTGATGTCACAATCAGCTTTCGAATACATTGTTTTTATGTGAAATGAGGCTATGTCTCCTGAAGTTTAATCATATTCTTCATATTTACTTCAGTTTGTGATAATAACAACCCGAGGGCATCTATCATGCTTCTGGCATGATACTAGTGTCACCACTAATAGGATGTGCACCGACTGCCTTCAAGTAGTTTACCTTTTTCAGGGGAAAACAAAACAAAACAAAACAAAACCTTTCCCCTTATATTTCTAGTATATGTCAGATAACGAGTTCTACTCATATGACAATTTTATTTAATGTACTCAGTGTTATTATTATTATTAAAGCTCCCAAACAAGAAATGGTTAAACCAGCACTTTCATATACTGCTGGTGGAGTATGAATACAATATATATTCTTTGAAATAAAATGGGGAAATTGTGTAGAGATGTGAGGAATTTAAAAAAAAAAAAAACTCTCTAGGCTAATTTTCAGACTGTTATGGGACAAACTGCATGTTAAATTTCCCAGGAAACAGCCCCCGAGATGGAAGTTTCAGACATGATGTCTATTGAAGGACAGTGACAAGAACACCTGTGAAAAGTGAGGAAAGCAAGACTGGACAGAGAAGAAATTTCAAATGCTGTAAGGCCTTACCAAAGACCTCAGCTGATCCCAGGGTATTGTGGACCTGAGATATCTCTGCAGAATTGGTTCAAATTGGTGATGCAAGTTACCCTCAGTGAGGAAACATATGCTTAGAAAATGTAGCTACCTATGGCTAAGAGAAAATCCAAGGGAGAAAATCCAAGGGGGAAGATTCAACTGTGGCCTGTCAACAAGGAACACTTCCAGCAGATATTGGAGATGAATGTATCATTATGAAGGAGAAACCTAGGCAGGCACAACAGCACCCACTGTAATGCACAGGAAGAAAGCATAGGAAGAACATCTAGGCTACAGAGGTGATCCAAGAAAGAGATCATAATACCTTGGACCAATATGGTGGGCCTTGGTGGGAGAGAACACTGATTCGGTTCTAGACATATTTTGAAAACAGAGTCACCAACATTGCCTGAGATTAAATGAGGAGTGTGAGAAAATAAGTATAATAAAAACAACTCTGAGGTTTTTAAACTGTGCAGAAGTAGACAAAACAACCATTAACTGATATGAGAAACTTGAAAGTAGAATAAGAGAAAGAAGCTTCAGGGCTCAATTTTAGGGGCACCTGGGTGGCTGAGTCAGTTAAATGTGCAACTCTTGATTTCCACTCAAATCATGATCTCACAGTTCATGAGATCAAGCCCCATGTTGGGCTCCACATTGGGCATGGAGCCTGCTGACGATTCTTACTCTTTCCTTTGCCCTTCCCCTGCTTGCACTTTCTTTTTTTCTCTCTCTCAAAACAAAAACAAAAACAAAAACCTTTAAAAAGTTTCTTCTCTCTCTCAAAAAGAGAGAGTTCAACTTTATGCATGATTTGGGGATATCTGTAAAATAATTACACAGAAACCTGTTGAAAGATGGTCAATGATTCCCTGCAGAAGTCTATACTAGATACATAATTTGATAATCATTAATATGTACTTGGTTTTTAATATCACAGGACCAGATGAGATAAGTGGAAGGGACTACGAATAAAGGAGAGAAGTCGCTTACAACCCAAGACACCCAAAGTTAAAAGGTCAGGACAAAGATGAACAAAGGGATAAAAAGAAAATTGAGAAACAATGAAGTGAGGAGAAGCCAGCTTAAAATTTTTTCCAAGCAGCTGATTGAAGAAAATGGTTCCAAAAGGAGGCATTATTAACAGGTGCAAATGCTCATGGAATGCTAAATAAGAAGCAGACTGAGAACCAACTATAGCACTTTGCAATGTATGTAGATGTCATGCATGACCTTAACAGAAACAGTTTCATTAATAAAAATGGAGGCAAAAATCTGATTGGAGTGGATTGAAGAGATATGGAAAATAAATGAAGGGATGGATAATGGGAAATTCTTTCAAGTAGCTACTCTAACAGGAGAGAAAGGATCCAATACAGTTGCTAGTAAGATAAGTAAAGACATAAGGTTTTTATGCTAGTACATAAGTAAAGACAAAAGGAATTACAGCATAACTTTATGCTAATGAGTGATCTGGAGAAAAAAATCGATGATGTAATATAGCAATAATTATTGCTGTAGATACATCCTTGAGTAGGCTAGTGGTACTGGAATTCAGTGTAGAATAACATGTATGTATGTGTTTGTGTGTGGTAAAGGTAATAGCCTCAGTAATGAAGGCCATCTACCTATAGAAGCAAGAGAGAAGGCAAAGTTTATACAGTTAAAAATATTGATACCATGGTTGAATGGGGGCTAGACTGACATCCTCAGTGAAATACTTAAGGTCATTCACTGAGATTGAGAATGACAGAAGAGATCATCATGAATGGTGTGGGACAATGACAGAGTACATGAAATAGAGAAATAGTTGGACTAATCAGCTGTCTGTGACTTTTTTCCCCCTTTTTCTCCAGGCAGTCAGCAAGTGCAGCCTGGGTAGAGTACTGGATTGAGTAGGAGTCTTGGCTATCCCAAACAAACCAGCTAAAGAGCAAAGAGGCAGTAAAAAAAAGGATTGATGAATACTGACAAGGAATTTAATCATAATAAGAAAGGAAAAGGTATAAAAGTGGGGATGAGGGATCATAAAATAGTGACAGTATCAGTGGGGTTTAATTCTCATTGGGGCAAAGTTTGTTAGAATATTTAAATACTGAAAGATTTTCTCTCTCAATGTAGCAAAGAGTAAGGAGAAACTGCTTCAATGAAATACAGATTGGAGTAAATACAACTCTCATTTACAACAACTATCTTGAGCTTTCCAATCTTAATTTACCAGGTGACAATCACTTATACTAAGAAATCTATCTCTGACATTTCACTAGTATTTTATCACTTCCTTAGACATTAGTCAAATCTCACATTTTCCTCTTCCTTGACACCTACGTGTAAAATATTTGCAAGATGTATCTTCAAGAAAATCATTTCCTTGGGGAACCTGGGTGGCTCAGTCAGGTAAGCGTCTGACTTGATTTTGGCTCAGGTTATGATCTCAGGGTTGTGAGATTGAGCCCTGCCTCAGGCTCCCTGCTTACGATTCTCTGTCTCTGTCTCTGTCTCTCTCCTGCTCACACTTTGTCTCTATAAAATTTTTAAAAAATCATTTTCTTGCCCATAGTTTTCATGTTGTTTCTTTTTTAAAAGCAGATGAAGTTCAGTGGTCCCACAGCTCCTTTACTTCAGCCCTATACTGAAGCAAACTACACTTTTTATTTCAAAAGTGCCAATAAAGGACAAGTTAAAGGATGTTGAGGGACTTTTTTCTTCTTCCCAATAGAATAGGAACATCCCCGTTGGATTTCCCGAGTTCAAATTCATAAAACCTGTTATTATTTAAATGTTTCAACTGAGTATTCTCATAAGATCAGCATTGTATATTGATGCATGTATAATAAGGTGGTGCCCCAAAAAGTTGTTAAAACAATCTGGGATTTAAAACCAAGACAGCAAGGTGTTTCCAACTAACTCTAGTGAAAATAGATTATAACGGTATATAATAATTCTCTATGTTTCATTTTGTTTAAAATATTGACTTTAAATTGTTTTCAGCTATGGTCTAAAATTAAAATGGGGCAAATTGTGAACTACCCTTACCTATATAAATTTGAGATATATATTATTATTTTTGTTTTAATTTTGCTAAGCTTTGAATTCTTTCCTTGAGTTTTCAAAATGAGCCTGATGACCTGACAATGATTCATCACGCAATTGGAAAATTCTGGTTACCAGCCAGCTCACTCTATCAACTTGGTATATGAGTAAGACCTGGAAAAAAGTAGGCCAGTTTTTCTTTTTCTCTGTGACTCAGCCTTTCTCCACTTCTTTTCTTTTCTTTTCTTTTCTTTTCCTTTCTGTGTGTGCTTGTGTTCTTGAGTGTGTGTGCCTGCTCACACATTCATGTGTGTTTCCATGAGGGCTTAAAAGGGAAAAAAAAAAAAAAAAACAAGATGGGAAAATGCTGGAAAAGTATCCAGTACATGCAGGCCAGGCAGAATGGAGGCAAGTGCAACAAAAATGTCAGCTGTACCCACATTTCCGAGACAGCAATGTCCTTTCCAGCTTTCAAGATGAATTTTATTCTCTTTTCTCATTTACCACTTTAGAGAAGCAAAATGTCATTTTCCTTTGAGAAGGAAAGGTAATATAAGATACATTGTTTACTAACGACTGAAGTCATAAATTTAATATTTTGCAAAACATTACAATAATGGCCATTTAAAAATTTTAAAGACACATGCAATGAAAAGGAAATATGTCAGATGTATTAAAACGGTTGCTTGTGATGGAAGAGGTAAATGGGAGTAAGGAATGGGATATTATGACATAATTATATCTCTAAACCTATCTATCTATGCTTTATACACCTGTAATGAAGGTGGAGACAATGGCTTGGATAGGACCAAGGATAATAGTGTACCCTGAAAAGACACATACAATTAAATCCGTTCTCTGCACTTAAAAACAACAACAACAAAAAAGACAGAAAAAAAGAAAATTTATGAAACAATTTGTGATATAATAGTAATAATAAGTCAAAATATATATAAATGCTGTGTTCATAGATAAAATAGTCAGATACTGGCAATTACATGTTATTTAAACATACCTAAAAAGAATAATTCATATTTACTTAGGATATCATACTCAGAACATTTTATGCCATCCTTACAAAAATGTCAAGTGCTAATTGGGAATTATGGTTATACTGATGCTCTGAGAAGTTAAGTTGCTCAAAGTTAGAGAGTTACTAAACATCAACCTGGGTGTTTTGAGGTGCTATAAGCCTTATGAAAGTGGCCACGTGCATGGATTCTAGCGCTGGTTCCACCAGTGATTGTGGGAGGTCTTAGATTTTATCTATCTTTATCTATAAAATGATTACATTATATGACCTGACTTATAACTCAAAATCTATCAAAGATCTTTAAATCTATTTCTCCTTTTAATAAAGTTATCATTATTGCTATTTTTGCATTTACTCCAGGAGTATAATTATTCTTCCTTACTCATTATCTTGTTAATTAGCTGATTGGGTTACTGAGATTGGTTAAATGTGAATCCCTCACACTGTTTCATCTAACTAGTCTGGCAAAGATCTGTTTAGGCTGGGGCACCTAAGTGGCTCAGTCACTTAAGGGTCCAACTTCAGCTCAGGTTATGAACTCATGGTTTGTGGATTCAAGCCCCACATTGGTCTCTCTGCTGTCAGTGCAGAGCCTGAAGCCTGCTGTGGACTATGTGTCTACCCCTCCTCTGCTTGCACTCTCATTCTCTCTCAAAAAAAAGGAAAAAAAAATTAAAATTAAAGATCTGTTTAGGCTGAAAAGAGGGTCACCTGCAAAGTCTGGCACTGCTATCCTTTTATTTATTAAATAATCTGATTCAGTTTTATACAGCAGTGGCATTCACACATATTTGTGTTGCAAAGTCTTTTATTTTTCAAATGCAACTTGATGAGTAAATGGTTATAAAACAGACCTGAAAAGTATGCTCTTATTGAAGTAGCAGAGAATGAAACTGAGCTATTGCCTCTGTTTGACTAAGTGTCCCCCAAATCCTGAGGCTCCAGGAAATCCAATTTGAAACTGTCTAATATTTGTACATTCTGTTATTTTGCATGTATAAGAACATTAAAGAAACTAAATCATTGTATTTCCTCAGTTTCAGCATTTAACACATCATTTTCAAACTGGCTCTATGTTTTTCTTTTTTTTTTTTGAAAAAAATATTTATGTTTTCTTTATTTCTGAGAGAGAGAGAGAGAGAGAGAGTCAGTGTGAGCAAGGAAGGGTCAGAGAGAGAGGGAGACACAGAATCTGAAGCAGGCTTCAGGCTCTGAGCTGTCAGCACAGAACCCAATGCGGGGCTCGAACCCATGAACCTTGAGATCATGACCTGAGACAAAGTTGGATGTTTCACCGACTGAGCTACCCAGGCGCCCCTTCTATGTTTCATCATCTATAAATAATGGTTAAAAAACATAAGATCCTGGGGGGCCTGGGTGGCTTAGTCAGTTAATCATCCAACTCTTGGTTTCTGCTCAGGTCATGATCTCGTGGTTCATGACTTCAAGCCCTGCGGGGGCTCTGTGCTGACAGCATGGAGTCTTCTTGGGATTCTCTCCCTCTCCCTCTCTCTCTGTCCCTCCCCTGCTCTCTCTCTTTCTCTCTCCTTCTCAAAAAATGAATGAATAAAACAGTTTTAAAAAAAAGATCCTTAACTTGAATATTCTATGATATTATGAAGTGGGTGTGATTAACAAATGCCAAACAAAGATTAAGTGCAAGTGATAGTCAGTTACTATTTTTGATTTTTGAAAAACTACATGGTAAAAAAAAAAAAACATGCTGGAGACAAAATATCTGTTGATTATCACTGATCTTTCATTTACAGCCGGCAACAAGCTTGATGTTCCTGTATATTTGCTAAGGTCTTACATATGTCAGGCCCTTCTCACAGTGAATGTTGATGCCAGAAAGGAATCATAAGGAAGAAATCCTCCACTTACTACCCATTATTACAGCAGTACCCTGGCTGATGCAAAAAAAAAAAAAAAAAAAAAAACACTTTTTTAGCACTGAGTTAAAAAAAATGTTTTCACAAGGCACAAACTGTTTTTCATATACTCAAAGATATAGACATTCAAGGTTAATTATGTTTTCAATACATTGTTTTATTTTGTTAGGAAATGTCCTTTTTATTCTGAGAGTCTTTATCCTAGTCTCTTTCAACATGTTGAGTCATGTAAGTCATTCTAACTTTTCTGTATCAAACAATTCAACAATAATATTAAATTATAAAAAGATGAAATTACAAAAGGAGCATTTTTAAAAACATTTTTCATGTAATGGGAAACACTCTGGTCCTCCTAGAGACCAACTTCTCTCTCTTATTTTGAAACTTTTACTTTTTTTAGTAGCTTAACAATCATACGTGTGTGGCACTATTTTGTTACATCCAATTCACAAATTTGATGTGTTCTTTCATAGCAATCTAGTCTTGCGAGGTCATGTAGAGGGGCTGATTTTTTCTGTAAATGGCCAAATAGTATACATGTTAAGCTTTGTATGCCAAATAGTGTCTGCTGCCACTACTCAACTCGGCCACCGAAGGCATGCCAGAGCGGCCACGATAAGATGCGAACCAAAGTACATGGCTGTGTTCCAATAAAATTTTACTGAAAAGACAAACACCAGGCCAGATTTTATCCACCGATCAATTTACTGACCGCTACTTAGAGAGTCTTTTAAAATCTGTTTTGTATAATTCTTCTACTAATTTATTCATTCAGAGGTGCAGAAGGAGGAAAAACAAAGCATGATAAGGGAAGAGTAATGTGCGGCCTAAATAAGTGCCACTGTCTACATTGTGTGGTTTAGTAAGTAACAGTTCATCAGAGATTTGTGATCTGTAAGAGACTGAAAGGAATAAATTTGTAGAAGTGAAAAGTTACCTATTTCAATCTTATATACATAGATATAAATTGAAAGCCCTATAAAATCAATCGGGCTTTTCCTCACAATTCTCTCCACATAAACCTGCTTGAGGGAAATGGTATATTCCTCAACAAATGAAAATCTATGGGGAAAACAAAAGCAATGCCCCTGCTAGTGCCAGGCTGCATTGCACAGCGGCATATTATATCACCCTCTGCCTTCTATTGGCAATTGTTTTAGAATCTGCATTTCCCTGAGCTGCAATTTCCTCACCTATGAAAGGAAGAGACCGGTTTAGATGATATCTAAAATCCCTTCAAGTTTTAAAATTCTATTAAATAGCAACCCATTTTTTACCTGATATCATCAGAGATCCCAATGGAAATTCTCTGTCCCTTTTGTTTTTGTAATAGCAAATCTCATATTGCGTTTGCCTCGTGTCTAATGCTGTCATTTCAACAACCCTAGGCTGACTGCTGATTTCCGTTTTTATAATGTTTTTATATTTTAAGTATATTTTTTGCTTCTGTTGCCAAAGAAGAAAACATAAAGGATTAACCTTCACTTTTCAATTAAGTTTTTAAATAATGCGACCTGAAAACTTTTCCTCTCAAAAAATACCCCATGAATGAAAATTACATATTTTTTTTTAGCTTTTCTCTTTGTTGAACTACTTTTTGGATCTGTGGAGGAACATCAACAAAGGAGGCAGTCCTTGAAGCAAAACAATTGACAAATAGCTCCTCTAAGCAGCTGACAAAGACTCTGTTGTACCACCACACAGCAGTTGGAAAGTTTAATGAAGAAGAGAAGTAAAGAGCCAAATAATTGACTTTTTAAGAAACAAATCCCTTGAAAATTATAAGGAAGTTGTGGCATCATATGCTACACACATAATAGGTTAACTTTATTAACCTATTAATGACTAAAACCAATTTCTTAATAAGCAGAAACATTTCAAGCTTTAAAGTATAGGTAAGATACTTGCCCAACTTCACAAGGGCAGCTTTAAAAAGGAGGGAGGTAAACATTTTTTAATGTTATTTATTCTTGAGAGAGAGAAAGAGACAAAGCGTGAGTGCGGGAGGTGCAGAGACAGAGAGAGAGGGAGAGCGAGAGACAGAATCTGACACAGGCTCTGGGCTATGAGCCATCAGCACAGAGCCCAACTCAGGGCTTGAACCCAAGAACTTCAAGATCATGATCTGAGCCAAAGTCAGACGCCTAACCAATTGAGCCACCCAGGTGCCCCAGGAGATAAAATTTTTAAAAGGCCAGAATAAAGAATAAAATGTACAGGGGTGCCTTGGTTGCTCAGTTGCTTAAGCCTCTGACTCTTGATTTCAGCTCAGGTCATGATCTCATGGTTCGTGAGTTCAAGCCCCACATTGGGCTCTGTGCTAACACTGCTGAGTCTGCTTGGAATTCTTTGTCTCTCCCTCTCTGCCCTTCCTTTGCTTGGTCTCTCCCCCCTCCCCCATCTCTTTCTTTCAAATATTAAAAAAATATATATAATATTTTTAAAAATAAAAATAAAGCATAGAATGTAAAATCCTAGAAGCACTTTTCTTTATCATGTCTTCAAATGTAGAATTTCTGGTTGTGAAAAATAAGCACCATAGATGGTAACAAACTAAAATTTTTACCTACTACTGGGGCGCCTGGGTGGCTCAGTCAGTTAAGCATCCAACTTCAGCTCAGGTCATGATCTCACGGTTCGTGGGTTCAAGCCCCGTGTCGGGCTCTGTGCTGACAGCTCAGAGCCTGGAGCCTGCTTTGGATTCTGTGTCTCTCTCTCTCTGACCCTCCCCTGCTCACGCTGTCTCTCTCTCTTAGAAATAAATAAAACATTTTAAAAACTTTAAAAAATAAAATAAAATTTTTATGTACTATCTTCTTTATGAACTAATTGTCTTGTGACTAAAAATTGTTAAGTTTATATGTTTTGAGTGGAAGAAAAGGGACTATGGATAGAATGACCTCAAGTAAGCAGATACATAGAATGAAGACTCCGGTCGTCTGTACTTTCAAATACTATGACAGATATGAGCCAAGAGACATAGAAGTAAGTTGAAGATTGTTTTTAAACATGACGGGTGATGCTGAGACAGAGCCAAAATTGGTTATGAGAGCCTTGCTTCAAATTCTGGCTCTATCCCTTTCTGAACACTCAACTTTGTAAAATTTATTGAACCTTGTATTAGCTGTAAAGTTGGATGAACCATCTGCACCTTATACTTAACAGCTGCTGGGGAGTTCAAAAGAGATTATACACACACACACACACACACATATATGAGTTTAGAAAATGGTAAAATGCTGTAAAATTGGAAGTCAAGCTTCTCTGGAAGCACAGAGAAAGAGAAATGAACTGAGAACCTGCAGAATTGCCATGGCTGCTACTCCTAACTCTGCCTCTAACCAGGTGACTTTGGGTGAGTCATTTGCTCTGGATCTGAAATCTCCGTGTTGGAAAAGATAAATGTTGCTTTAGATAGTCTCCATGCCAACTTTGGTTTGAACTTCTATTATTTATAACAGAAAACCTTTCCTCAGGGTCTGATTTCTCTTGTCAGCATATCTTTTCCTTGAGTGAACTCATGTATTGCTGATCGGCACAACTATTCATGTTACCATTTAATTTTAAACTAGAATCTTTGACTACTATGTTATAACCTTTGACTACTACATTTTAAACTAGAATCTTTGACTACCTATAACATAGAGCCCTAGTCTATATCTCTAGTTCTAAATTCTTTCCAAAGGTCAAAAATCTTCTCCTGCATATGCTAGAAATATATCAAATATGTGTGAAATTAATAATAATTTAAATTTATTAATTTAAAAATAATTAAATCACTTTCTTCTCCATGTTCATTTTTTAAAAAAATTTTAATGTTTATTTATTTTTGAGAAAGAGAGAGAGAGAGCATGAGCAGGGGTGGAGCAGAGAGAGAGGGAGACACAGAATCTGAAGCAGGCTGCAGGCTGTGAGCTGTCAGCACAGAGCCTGATGCGGGGCTCGAACCCACGAACCACGAGATCATGACCTGAGCCAAAGTCAAAGGCTTAACTGACTGAGCCAGCCAGGCACTCTTCTCCCCCATATTCAGAAATCAAAACAAAATATTCTTTCTTTGCAAGTCCTTACTCAATTGGTGGCACTAAAAACTATCTTAAAACTTGGTTTAAAATAAGAAGAGAGAAAGAGAATCAATCCATCATTCCATAAACCAATTAATTACAAGTCCTATATAATTTTTCTTCCAATATTTGCTTGTTATACATTTTCTAAAACGTAATATCAAAACAGGCCACTTGGAAAAACCCTACAGAAAGAACTAACTGGAAAAGAGAAATATAATCCTATTCCTCAAGCCCAAACATTGTTAAGTTTATAGTATATTATTATTTTCTACACCTTTATAAATATATAAGCATTATAATATTATGACACTAAACTAACATTTAAATGCTTGAGAAATCTCATTTCACACATAATTAAACACGAAACTGTTTTTGTGACATATATATGAATATATATTTCCCAACTCATTCTTTTCAAAAGTCACATAGTAATTCATCCTAAGAATGAGTAATTACATTGTTTGCTATTTTTATAATATTTAAAAATTATTAGACTGAATATATACCTTTACATACTGAAAAAGCAAATATATATTCACACTGATAAATATATGTATACACAATACCTATACACAAATATTATATACATTTGACCTTTGTTTTTTAGAAGGTAAAGCTTCCACTTTTCAAAAATTAGTTTTTCACTCTCATTTACTACTGCCCTAATTCAGAGGCTTATAGTGTCTTTTCTGTGTCACCATGACAATTTCTTAACCGTTGCCAATGACTACAAGCTTTTGGTCTTTAAACCTGTTTTCCACATCACCAGTCAAGTGTTTTATTTAAAACAGAAGTGAAAACATGACAGTGCTCTGCTTAAATGCGAAGCCATCTTCCAGAACCTCATAAGATAAAGCCAAGGGTCATAGATTGTCTACGAATCCTCCATGATTGTGTCTTAATCTTTCTTGTATTCTCCAGTATTGGCCAATCTCATCTTTCTTGCTGACTCCAAATTCAATTATAACGTTACTTATTTCCACTGAATTAGGCAAGACGGGGTACATTTTCATGTGCCTACAAAACCTTTCCTATATTTTTGACTGCCTTACTTTCATTTTCCTCTAAGGCTTAGTTCAAATATTATATTTACCAAGAGGCTTTCAGTAAACCTTCCAACTTGGCTCTGTAGGCATTTTATGCATCCTTTACTTACAGTCCTATCACCCCCTTACCCTCTCATTTTAAAGTTCTCAAAGGGCAGGTGCAATATGTCCTGCTTACTGCTTAGCATTCTGTAAAATATCCAGTCATAGCCTGATGAACTTAATGGAGTTTACACCTAAAGATTAATAAAACCTTAGGTTAACCTAGACTTTGCCAGTTGTGAATTGTCCCAGCTGCAGAATTAACGTCTGTGAGTGGCAGTTGATGGTCATCTAAGCCTTTGCTATGTTTGGTCTCTCTAAACTCCTAAACCAAGCCCCTTAGCTCATCAAATGGTTCTCCTACAAAAGTCAGAGCCAAGACCAAGCTTACGGTAAAGAATCTAAGCTTTTTAGAGGCAAAAGACTACATTTATACCTTTGTATTCATTTTTCACTTAACACAATAGTTCATGTTGCTTTCACTGAGAATGAGATACCTATAATGAGAAAGAGGGAAATAAAAATGACTTCTTGATAGTAAACCTGTAGCATCTTTAACAAAATGGGCAACAGCCTAGGCTTATATGATAGTAGAGAAATCTTCCAGATTTATTTGATAGAAAATAAACCACTAGTCAATAAGAAAAATATTTTTTTAATTAAAAAGAATAGCCTTAGCAGTAAATTTAGCATTGCCCTTCAGTATAACTGTCTAAGGAAAGTTTCCTTAGCTGTGGACTTCTACACTAATGCATCATTAACTTTTCAACCATTTCTTTTCCTTTTTCAGATCCCATGTTCACAAAATGAGGAATCTTCAAAATAATCAATAACCAGTATAGCTTGGGCACAATGAATGAGTGCCACACTCAGTATGAGTGACATCAGCTATAGACAACAGTGATGGTCATAGTAGTGGAACCTGACTGGATGTCAGCTTGGTTACTAGGTTAGTTTCCCAAGAATGCTGTGAAAAAGTATCATAAGCTAAGTGGCTTAAACTACAAAACTTTATTCTCTCACAGTCTGGAGACTAGAAGTCTGAAATCAAGGTATTAAGTAGTCTCAGTCCCTCTGAAACCCTGGGCAGAATCTTTCCTGTCTTCTGGTGGTGACAGTCAATCCTCATGTTTCCTTGGCTTAAAGTGGCATCACTGTGATCTCTGCTTCTATCACCATATAGTATTCTTGTGTGTGTCTCTCACCTCTTTTTATAAAGGGCAACAGTCTTATTGGACTAAATGGCTCACCCTGTCCAGTATGACTTTATCTTAAGTTAATTACATCTTCAAATACTCTGTTTTCAAATAAAGTCACATTAGTAGACGCTAGGAGAGTCTACTAGGAGAGTCTACTAAGAGTCTACTATGCTAGGAGAGACTTCAAAGTATCTTTTTGGAAGATGCAATTCAACCCATAACAGTTAATAGGTAACTGTCTTCTTTCACTGTCATCTCAGATATAACTTACTCCTTGGAATGTATTATCACATGGAATTCCAGAATTGTTATTATTGAGGGCATGTCTGCAGTTTATTGAAAGGAAAAAGAAAAGGAAAGTTTACCAAGAAATGATCAACATGGATAAGCCATCTAATATGGGTACCGAGCAGTAAATATCTTAGTCTACAAGGTTCAAGGACCTACTTTGGATGTTAAAATGTTCTCCCAAGTATATGTTCTGTTGAGAGGAATTTCAAAAACAGAAAAAAAAAAAAAAAACGTGTTAAGTTTCTATGCTACATTCACAGTAAGGATGCAAATATTTATTGCCTATTTATTGAATATAACAAATACGATTTAAAAAGCTATCAGTAAAAAAGGAATTCTTGCCCTCATAAGAAGCACTATGATGGTAAAAGTCAGAAATGTATGTTCCATAAACTACAGTGTTAAAGCTTCACTCACACCCAAAAATATGCCCTTAACTTTCTCACTCATTGTGCCCTCAAGTTGTCACAGAAACAGAATGAAGATCTACCCATTTTTCCACAATATAGGAGTTCTTTATTTTGTTCCACACTATATCAAAGATATTCAGTTAACAAGGACACAGGCAATGATAAGAAAAGAGACAACCAGAGTTGCTTGGAGTGCCTTTTCTACCTACACTTTGATTTGGGTTCTGAGAACACCAACCCCTCCACCTTCAGGATGCCCATGAAAGCCAAAGTTTAGGGAGGCACTCTTTCTGATGGTAGTTGGGGTATCCTGAGTTCTGTTTGAATTAAAAAAAGACTAGTGAAGAATTCCCAGTCTCGAGAATGGTGACTAAGTGCTATGAAAGAATGAAATTTATCTAAGGCATCTGTCCATTAGTATCTTTGCTTTTGCATCTGGAGTAGATGGAGTTTTCAGAGATGCATAGAGAAATATTAAGGTGAAGAATAAGCAAATGTAAATTTATGAATAGCAAAAGAAAACAAATAAATATAAAACCAAAGACCTGCTAAGCATGGAATGGAAGCCCACACACGGTGGAGTAGTGAGCTCTGGGTTTAATATGATTTGGCTCTAGGCAGGCCTTTTTTCATTTGTCCCAGCTTTGATTTTGCTGAACCATCCTAATTCGGCTATTAAAGACAGGTAACACGTTGTGGTAAATGTCTGAATATTTATATGCTTTTACATTTGGAAGAAGCTTCCAATACCGAACAAATACTTAAGAGATTTACAAGGGGAGTTTTTGTTTAGCAGAAATGGAAAATCGAGGGCTTTGCTATGTTATCAAAGGAAATTATTGCCTTGTAAGCTGAGCTCCTTGCAGCATTAGAAAGTGATGGTACTACACATTAGGTAAAACAATAGAAATCTTTTCTGAAAATATTAGGAGAAACAGCTTCTGGCATCCAATGTTGCTTTGCAGCGTGGAAGAAAATTATTGCAGGCATTATTTATAAAACAAGCTTTGTAGAGAAATAACCTTTCAGGACTCAGGAGCATTAAGTAGTACAAAGCAACTGGTAAAATCTATGTCAAGCGTTCCAACTAATATTAGTGAGAAAGCCATTGCAATAAGCAAAATATCTTGATTCTCAAATAGTTGCGATGTTAAAAGTGTTCTACACTCCACATGTAAAAAGCTATACCTTGTATTAATTAACCTAAATATTCCTTGTCAGGCTTGGTATCAGAGTAGCAGGAGCTGCCAGAACCGTAATTGTGTGTGAGTCCTGAATTCTCGCCAGTTCTGGATGCAGGCTCATTAGCATATTCATAAGTCACAGCTTTGTGCAGGTGCTAGAATGCTGCAAAATGTTTTGTGACTATTTGTTGCAGCAATAGAGGCAAATAGTAAATTACCCTTAAAAAATACCATTATATACCACAAAACACAACATGCCATGCTATAAAATAACTGCAAAGCCTTTTTTTTTTTTTTTAGCAATTATACCACAACAAAAGAAGACATACTTTTTTTCCCGAGCAACGTAAATGATAGGAATCCAGAGAAGAGGACACAAATGAGATACTTGTACATTCCATGAATTAGAAATAGGTTTTAGTTTTGTTAAGTGATCAGTTAACATTTTCTAGATAGATAATATTCCATGTTCAAGAGAACAATTGGAATTCAGAAATTATATTCCTACTAAAATTGAAGACTTTCTTTATTTCTTAAATTTCTTATTTGTATTAAGTAACATGCTAAAATATAAATTCTTTAAAAATAGAATTAGGGGCACGTAGGTGGCTCAGTCGGTTAAGTGCCCGACTTCACGGAGGTCGTGATCTTGCGGTTCATGGGTTCAAGCCCTGTGTTGGGCTCTGTGCTGACAGCTCAGAGCCTGGAGACTGCTTCAGATTCCATGTCTCCCTCTCTCTGTCCCTCCCCTACTCGTGTGCGCTCTCTCTCTCTCTCAAAAATAAATAAACATTAAACATTTTTTTAAAATAGAATTACTTCCTAATAGTCAAAATCCTCCTTTAAGTGCACATGCATGAGTACACACACACACACACACACACACACACACTTTCCATTTTCTGTTCTTTGCATTTATGGAGTCAATGTCTTAGCTGCTCTGACTAAAATCTAAATAAGGTGTTCTGGGGTTTCTTAAATTGAATAAGCCTATAAGAAATGCTGCTGTATCCAAGAAGACTCTTTGACTGCCCAGGGCCTATCCTCTCAGAGAGTGTTTTTTGAATGGTATCTCTTGGTCTCTCTTGTTGAGACCTTGGTTATTTTATGAAATGACATCAGTCAACTTGGTTAACTTTAACATTTCGGTCCCAAAACATAGCACTGTTATATTTCTATAATAAAGGTATATAATTGACATTTGTGTCTTGAACATTTGTATACCTGTGTGTGTACAATTGTGTTTGAGATCTTTATCTTTAATCTTAAATCTTCAAATAGATATGTGTCTATAATCATATATACACACATTTAAATCTATATTTATTTAATTTATATTCTACATATATATATAAATCTCAAAGACATTAACACACATTATACATATACATATATGTGTGTGTATGTATATACATATATATATATATGTACACCTGAAATTTTTATACTCTAAGGATGCAGTTTCCCAGATGAGGGTAATTATTGATGAATATTATACTTACATAAAACAATAGAATGAAATAAAATACATACTATAATCATAATTTAAAACATAATTTTTAATACTTCAATTTAATTTACTATACATTTTAATTCCTAACTGGAGTTTGTATCACCTAAAAAAATTTAGAAATTAAAAGGAAAAATTACAACACTGAGTTTAACATCTTTCTTATTTTTCTTATAATGTGTAAGTATCTTGTCTTTGTTTTTGTGATCTTAATTACCTTTCTATGTGTGAGACACTATTAAATGATCTGGGAATAAAAGATGAACAAAACACAGTCTCTAAAAGAGCTCACAGTTTAGTAAGGGAGACAGACAAAAAATTAGCAAATTTCAAAATAATATAACACATGCCATGATAGACTTATGCCTGGGGACCTTCTCTTCATTCTCACCTTTCCCAGTTGTAAAAATGATCATCTCAATTTGAAATGTTATGTTAGGTGATCAAAACTTCAGGCAGACAAAAATAAATAGGGTAATTTGATCTTTCCATCTTCCTCAAGTTTGAGTCATCAGACTGCAGAAAAGTACAAGCAGACAAGGGAACATCTTAAAATAAATGTCAGGAACAGCTGTAGATTCTCTACTGGCAATAAGCCAACTAGGTGTGAAAGTCAGGAGAACTTGTGAGACTCAAGGTGCATAGTCGTCATAACTGGAATTTGTTATGACCGGATAACTAAAACACTAATGAGAAAGGACTCATTTCGGTAACATTACTTGGAAAATTTTCAAATTGACAGAATATTTTCCTCATTAATGTAAGTACATTTTGTTGTCTGCCATTTGCTGCATTTTTGGAATGAAAGGAAAAAGGAAACATATTAGCAATATGTTGGCTTTGACTCTCACAATAGTCTCTTTGCCTCCCCTTCTGATTTCAGAAATCTGCATCATAAAAATCATAGCTCATACTCTTTTCTAATTCAGATTTGTTTTCAAGTGAGAAAAGTAAATAATATTCTTGCAACTGACTCATCTTTTTCATTGGACAGAGGAGTACATGGAAGTTTATGGTGTCTCTATCTACTTCTGTCTCTCTGTTTCTGTCTCTGTTGTCTCTCTCTCTCTTGCATATGCATGGGTGTGTGCGTGTTCACGTACACGCACACACGCGCACACACACACACTCCTACACAGCTTTGAAACAAAAAAATGAAAAACAAATGGGCACCAGTTGTATAATCAACACGACCTCATTGGTCAATCAGTAGGTACCACACAGAACTTAAAAACCCGAAAATATATTATTTTCTTGATTTTTGTATAGGCTTAGTGTCAGAACTTTAGAAGTGGGACTCAAATAAAAGCTAAAACCTATGTATCTAATATTTTGTCTACTTAAATAATAGGAATTTTTCTTTGAAAAAATTCCAATGAATATTACAATAGTTTTGTGATCAGCATTTAGATGGAAAGGTAAATGTTCCATTTTAATACTTAGCTTATCTCCTTAGATTTAATTTTATGCCTTGCCTCAGTCACCATTATAGTAAACAATATCAAGATAAGTCTACCAAATTGTCTATCATATGCTTTACAATACAGTTTGGAGCTGAAATGCTAAAGTTGATTTTTGGGTAAGAGCTATCTAAAGCACATGGAGCAGCTCTTTCCTCAATTAGCTATCTTTTCTTGACCTTTTAAACAGACTCCAAATTATATAAACATATTTTAAGATTCATTTTTTTTCTATATCCTCTTCTTGCTTATGAAAATTCAATTTTAAATTGGTAATTTAACATTATCCATTCTCTCTGTGTTTTGGAGAAAATAACCTTTTAATTTTTTCCTTAGAAAACAGAACATTAATTCAAGATCCTCCCTATTAAATATATTATCATAGTCTACAACATTTCTTTATGAGTAATATAAATGCAAAACATGAATCTGCCACATCTCATTGATTCTCTCTTCCTTATTTCTCTTGACCTCTATGTGCTTCAATATGTGCTTCCACAAATCAGAACTTCCTGGAGCAAAACTTTCCTGCAAGAGTAAAATGAAAGGAACAAAAATAGGATGCCCGTCCTATTTTTTCTATAGAGAACACACACACACACACACACACACACACACACACACACACACACACATCTGATTAGAAAGCTGTACTAAATAAGTGTTATTAAGTAGTCCCTAAAAATAATATTAACTGAATTACTATAGATTTAGACCTTTTTATCCTGAGCTAAGTGCTGTCTTCAAGGGTAATGTGGTCACTTATTGAGTCTCATTTGACAGCCTCTGGGGATGCTGAAACTCTTAGGATTTGGAGTAAAGGTAGTGACTGATTGATGATATTATTTCTTCTGCAGAGATCTGCACTTAAAATATCTTTAAGGAAGTAGGTTGTTTTTGTTGTTTTGTGTTTATGGTGGGGGTAGGTCATATAAACCCACTTCAGTTTTCTTTTTGTTTGTTTGTTTGTTTAAGTAGGCTTTATATCCAGTGTGGAGCCCAAGGTGGGGCTTGAACTCACCACCCTCAGATCAACACCTGAGCAGAGATCAAGAGTCATACATTAAATCGAGTGAGCCACCGAGGCACCCCTAGTTTTCTTACTTTTTAGTTTTTCATTTAAGCATCAATACAAATTGCCCATATAATAAATATTGAATGTCACTGGAAATTAAATACTAACTTAAAATAAATAGAAAATATTGGGTGTTCATAAAATACAAATGGCTCCCTTCCCTCGTTATTCTTGGAATCTATTCATTCATGCATTCATCAGACTTATGTGGAGCATCTACTTTGTTCTCAGCCCAATACTAGACCCAGGAATTAAAAAATAATAACACGTGCTGTTAAGAAGGTGGTAAATAGGTAAAAATGTTATAATTCAACTACAAAAATGCAATAATAAAAAAATTGAAGACATTGTAAATGAAGACAGAATTTATTTACTATCTATGTTTTATGTATCAAGAACTATACAGATCACTTTAAAATCTGCACATTTTTCATTTAATCAACAATAAATAAAACTCAATAATATTGATATAATTAGTTTGATGCTTGAGGAGAAGAAATTAAGGCTTAAAGAACTTTGAAAATTGAATTATGATTTTTTAAGTTTATTTATTTATCTTGAGAGAGAGAGAGAGAATGTGAGTATGAGGGGGCAGAAAGAGACAAGCACAGAGAGAGTGAGAGCAAGAGAGAGAGAGAGAGAGAGAGAGAGAGAATCCCAGGCAGGCTCCACGTTGTCAGCAGAGACTGATATCGATCTTAACCCACAAACCGTGAAATCACGACCTAAGCCAAAAACAAGAGTCAGATGCTTAACCAACTGAGTCACCCAGGTGCCCCTGAAATATATTTGTGAACATCAATGGTTCAGTTCAACTGAGTCACTCCAAAGTTTACATATTTTGTTTGTTTTCGTTAATTATACTTTAAAGCTAAGTAAGCCTGGAAATGTTCATAAAAGACTTGGCAGAGAAGATAATGTGTGAGATGATGTGTTATCCAGTCCTTGACGATAGCTAGGATTTCCCCAGATGGTTCAAGTATTGAAGGACATTCCAGACCAAGGGAACAGCTTAAGCAAAGAGAGGAAGTGATGTACTCATGGAGCAGTGAGCTCTGTGGAGTTCTAGCTGTGGTCTGATGTGAACTTGTGAAGAGTTGTTGTGTACGGAATTGGCAGGTGCCAGAGGGGGGTTACAATTGTTTTGTTATAAGAATGAGATTGGGAGGACTTTTTTTTAAGAACTTAAGAATCAATAACATATATTTAGGGAAAGTCAAAAAGCAATATCATTTGGTAAGTAACTATTAAAATAAACTGGAATTAGAAAAGATGGAGTGATACAGAAACCTTAAGATATGTTTCACAGCATATAGTTTGAGAAGCACTGCTCTGGAGGATTTAGTCTCTGTGTGTGGGTTGAAGGAAAGAAGATTAAAGACAATGATGTTCCTACTTATGGGGTTACATGAATCTTGTCATCAATATCACAATATGAATTTAAGATGTGAATGGGGATCTCCCATTAAACGTGTATTAAATCAGTTTGAGCCATGCTTTGTGATCACCGTGCAGCACACTTAAGGTAAAAGGAAAAGTGAGGAAGAGGAAACCCTGGAGAACATAAATGTTAAGGTATGAGTAAAGGAAGAGATACTATCAAAAGAGATTAAGAAGAGGCAGGAAGAAACTAGGAGAAATTATCTAGAATTGAAGGATAGTTTTTCCTCTGTTGCTCACAGCTTAAAAGTTTGTGTTCTCCAGGGTCTACTCTTCTTCCACTTAATGGGTCTAAAGTTCCAGTTATGGCTGATGAATAATTCCAAATGCTGCAGTACAATATTATGCTTATGGTTAACAGCATGGTTTGGTGCACCTCAAAATTTGTTAAGTGGATAGATCTTATCTCAAGTAGTCTTATGACCAAAAAACAAAACAAAACAAACAAGGAAAAGAAAGACACAGAAAACTTTGGGAAGTGTTGGTCATGTCTGACTGTTTTACAATTGTGTTGTGCTTGTGTTGATGGTTTTACAGGTGTTTTCATTCATTCAAACTCATCAAATTGTACACATTAAATATGTTCAGTTTTTGTATGTCAATTATCCTTCAATAAAGCTATTAAAAATATTTTCCAATAGAGATGGTCAGCAGTATTATATACTCTAAAAGGCAAAAGAATGAGACTCAAAGTAGGTCATTGGATTAAGCAAAATGTAGCAAAGATTTCTATAAGAATATGGATGAATGATAAATGTAGCTAATGTGTTTAAGAAATGGAGTAAAACCAGAAACCTCATGTTATGATAAAGGGCAAATATGATTTGTGGAAATAAAAGCAGATAAAGTAGACTACCACATCAAAAATTTTCCATAGCAAAAGGAAAGAGCAAATAGAACAGTGGGTTGAGAGAGAAGAGCAATGAATTAGAAAATTTTTCACTTTGTGTTTATTTTGCTTTATGATGGAAAAATTAAAGCAATTTTGGCCTCTTGAAAGAAGAAACCAAAAATGAATGGGAAAGAGAGAAAATACGATGAGGAATGTAAGGGTGGTGAGAGGGAGAGAAAGGTAGACAATGACGCCATGTGAGAGAAATTGAGCTAGGAATTGAACTCTCTGAGAAGGCATTAAGAGATGGTATTCATTATTCAGGTGAAGGGATTGTTCTGAAAAAAGGTAAAGGAAGCAAATTACTTGTTCTAATCTCAGAAGGAAGAATATAAATATTGTATCGATTCTAAAGGCAAAGAGGATAGTGAGTTGAAAACCTCTGGTGATCTATAATTTTTGATTGTTTGAAAGATGGTCATCTGCAGAGAAAAAGTGAACCAGAGGTAGAGTAGGAGTCCAAGGACAATGTAAATAAAATAGTCATTGTAAAGAATGAGAGAGGGAGGGACAAAGTTAGAGACTAGTTCCTTGAGTCTCGACCCTTAGACACAGGCCAAATAGCTTTATTTTGCTAGCTCAGAGATAAGTTACCTTGATTCAGAAATACTAAGCTAAGCATTAACCAGACTAGCACAGTGACTGAAAAATAGGCCACATCTTTCTGATACTTCCCACTTGATTAATAATCAAAATGAAACCATAAGATATCAGCTGCCCATTTCCATATCGGTTTCAGGACATGCTTTGATGCGTGATCAAATATTGGGAAGATTTGAGTATATATCAATTCATTTTTATAGGAAAAAGATCTCTTCCTTGTAACTCATCTTGTACAACTGCTCACCTTGGCCTGAAAGCTCCTGCCTCTTTCTGACCTCATCTGCTTACACACTTCCCATTACTGAGTGGCCATACAGGCTCTTACTCAATTCTATTACCTTCATGTAACACTCTGAAATCAGGTTATATTAAACCAAATTTACTATTATTTGTTGAATCAGCTTTAAGGTTAATTTCATGAAGGTGAAGAGTTTGAACACTGTTTTCGTTCAGATGACTGCATCCCTAAAATAATGTCTCATGAATATGGTTCAACAACAACAAAAACAAAAATAGAACAAAAAACGTATTATTAATGGATAGCTGAATCAATTGAGGAAAGAGCAGTTCCCTGAGAAAGAACTTCTGGTCTAACTGTAGAGTGAGGTCAATTCCAAAAGTGTCCAGAAATAAGGAGGAAGAGGGAAAAGAGGAGACAGAGGACGCTGGAAGAGGAACACTTACACATCAATGCTTCGGACACATCTTTTGGTACAGTTCTGTACATATACTGAGAAGGATCATCCCAAATAACAATCTCCAAAAGTTTTAGAAAGGAGACAAGAAGGTTAAAAAGTGGGTATAAGAGTGATGGACCAATTTGCATTTTACAAACATTGAAATTTGTAATTTGCTTGAATATTGAAATTCCTTTTTGTAAATTATGGGTGGAAGTTTACTAGGAAAAAAAGTTATGTAATGTTTAAATGAAGTTATCTGTAAATAATGCACTTTGAAAATTTTACTTTTTTTTTTACTTCTTTTCTTCCAAAAGAATCAAAATGAACTCATTACATGCCATTTACATTTCACTAAATTTCACCCTCAATTCTTTGGAGGAAGTACTAGAAAAGTTCCAAATCATCTTCATCAAATAAAGTGTTATCTGTTCATTGGCACTCATTAAATAACATTTAAGGAACAGATATTAGTAAGTAATTTATTATTGAAAGTAAGTTATTTATGGGGTGCCTGGGTGGCTCAGTAAGTTAAGTGTATGACTTCAGCTCAGGTCATGAGTTCTAGCCCTGTGTCTGGCTCTGTGCTGACAGCTCAGAGCCTGGAGCCTGCTTCAGATTTTGTGTCTCCCTCTCTCTCTCTCTCTGCCCCTCCCTCACTCACATTCTGTCTTTCTCTCTCAAAAATAAATTTTAAAAAACACATAAAGAAAAGAAGATAAGCTGTTTATGATGAAAATAAAGTTAGACTTAGTAGGCTAAGAGAATATATAAAATCTTCCTAACTTGCCATGATAGTAAGCTTTAGTCAGATTTACATTGTTATCCCTTTTACTGTCCCCATAAAGCAAATATTCTACATGAAAAAAAAAATGAATGCAGTTTTTATCCCCTTTAACAAATTTAAGCTTTTTGTATGGAAAGGCAGAAATATAGCATATAAATTCTGGTAAGTTCCTGACATTTGGAAACAGCATGCAATTGTGCAATTTTTCCTAATGTGATGACTGGAATACTTTGGCCAAACTAAGATCACATTGACCTTGGCAGTATTACAGAAGAAAATAGTCTTTGAAAAAAGCCTGCAATGCATTTTCTATAAAACAGGTAAGTATTTGGTTCAGTATCAGTTTTGTGTATACTGCATATTTCATATCATTCTCTGTGTTTAAAGAAGAAAGTAAAATCTTTTCTTCTTCCGATATTTTAAACTCAGCTGGAACCTACTAACAACACAATATAAAGTATCCTGTACTTTCTACTTTCACTGCATAAGTTTTCATTTCATTTTGGTTTATTTTCTATAAATCTTACTGTGTTCACTAAAATAAAATTCTTTTTATAAGTATGTAATACAATGAAAAATATGTATACTTTTATACTTATTGTACATACATATGCAAGTATAAAAATTTAAGTAGATCACAGTACTAATAGAAAATGTTGACCCAAGACGATTGACACAGCAATTAATCTCCAAGTTTCCTGGTCCAAATCAATAATCATTGCTACTACTTAGTTGATACATGAAAAAAGAGGCAGGTAGATTAAACAAATAAGTATGTAATTTAATTAATACATGAATTTGATTAAAAAAACTTTAAAAACATTGTATTATAGAAATTTAGAGCAAACAAATCTAAGGGAATATATTTAAAATGTTTAAAAGTAAATCCATGAATAAGCACATGCTACGATATAAAAATATTTAAATTGCAAAATATATATACACATATCCCTTTCAAAGATGGTATTCTGAACATTGATAATAATGTCGTTTGACCTAAAATGGTGGAAATGAAGTAATCTCTAAGAGTTCTTCCTGCATTTTCAATATACCTTAAAAAATAGATAATGTTTTACAAAGATTTCTGCATACATCATTTCATTTGATCCTTGCAAGGACATGTACTTTGGGGCATATTTTTAGAGGGTACAAAAGAAAGTGCTCTAGAAATCACTTGTTCAAATATGCAAAGCAATTAGAATTAGGATCTAAGACAGCTGACATTTGAATTCATTATTTCATCTGATTGATCATTCATGTATTAAACACTTATACATGAATATCTAGTATATGCCAGATATATATACTATGTTGAAAATGATAAATTCTACATGTAATTCTTGCTCTCACACAGATTAACATACTTCCTTTTTTAAACTAAGATTGTGTATGTTATAAAGAAAAAGAGGGAGCTGAGTATTTAAGTATTTATTACAAGGAAATCCAGCACAGTCTAGGTCAATAAAGGCCACACTGATGAAATGAGTTTTTATTCTATGTGTGATATATTTGATTTCCAACAGCTTTCCCAATTTCAGGTATTGTGTTTCATTTCATGCCAAGATTTTCAAGCCATCAATCCTACATTTGGCTTCAGAAAATGATAAGGTTCTTTTCTTGTTAGCTTACCATTAAAAAGATCTCTGGAGGAATATCTCCAGACACATAATCTCATTTGTATATAGTCCCCCTGTCTTTGATGAAATAAACTCCCCTTCTAACAAAAAGACTATTTGAAATATGAAGATTTCAAAATAGTGTTAAATTCCAAGTAATCTGTTGAAATTTTAGTGTGGTAAAGGTATTTCCAGCAGAGAACACTTCAAGCTGTTTCACTGTTGCTAAAAACTAAGATGTGTATGAGAGGAAATTGGAAGTTTCGAAGAGGACAGTGGGGATAGGTCAAAACTATATGTATTTTCATCATAGGTACAAGTTCAAAATGTACTGGTGAGTCCTCTGATTTTTCTGTCCATGTGAACTAAACAAGATTGATCTAATCAAATAAAAATAGGTACTAGATGGACAAGGCATCAAGGAGAGTTTGGGTTCTAATACTGGTTCTACCATTTAACAAACAGATAATTTAATGTCACTGAGGCTCAGCTTCCTTATCTGTGGAATGACAATAATAGTTCATAAGGCTAAGAAAAGTTCATGGCATAATGTGACTATTTTATATACAATTATATAGAAACTATTAACAGAAATATTACTGAAAATAGCTTTGATACAGGTTATAATACACTTTTTTGAATATCTGAAATTAAACTTGCAAAAGATCTCAAATTTTTAAAATTCTCCAATGTATTCTTTTTCCGTCAGTGGGGTTTTAAAAATGGTTTAGTTCCCATTAAATTACTAGATATATTTCCATCAAGTTGACAACTGCATCCTACAAATACCTCATTTAAAGGGTTACAAGCTGTTTCTAATCTCTTACATGTTGATCTCATATGTTGCCAAGTCATATCCCACAATTTTTAAAATATCTCAGTCCGCATGTTATTTCTCAAATTATATCGGTCACATTATCCTAATGTATCACTCTATAAGAATTGTAACTTTAAACTATCTGATATGGAAATAACACTTGTGGCAACCATGTAAACCCACTTTAAAACTATCGGAACGTCAGACAGGTGCATTGACAGAGCTATTCCCCATTTCCAGTGTGCAAGAAACATTTCCTTAGCAGTCTTCTTTTGCTAATGAGCCATACTGATGATGACTAATTTCAAAGGAATGAGATTACAAACATCAGATGTATCAGTGTGATGTGCTGGCTTCTGAAAATGATTTAAAAAAGAGGAAAACCAAAGTATATTATATTGGTCTCTAACTTATTACATCATATGTCCTATCTCAACAGCTAGGCAAAATGTACTAATACCTACATGGAAAATAAAAAGTACTCCCATATATCTGGAGGCAGAGAAAGAGTATATAAAGTGAGCTGCCTGGGGAACCCAATTAGAATGACATTGGGTTGAAATAGAAGATGCAAATTTTTCCTACTCTTGCTCATTTTCCCAAATGTGTTGTAGGTGTAGATCAACAAATTTTAAGTGATTTTAGGAGTGTACCTTACTCACTTCTTTTAGGTGATAATTCTGTGGGCTAGTAGATTTTATCGTCTAGAAAGTCACATTGGAACATACTCAATTTGCTCTCCCTGCAAGTTGAAGTACTTGTTTCTAGTTTTTTGGTTTTACCTGTGCGTCGCATCTGGGCAGGGACTGTGTCTTATGCCTGGATTGCTGGAGTGCTCAGCCAACTGTCATTTGTTGTTATTTCTTTAAGTTGAAGGAAATACACTTGATATATGATAAAATTTTTAAAAATCAAAAACTTCCTAAAAAAAAATAAAAAATAAATAAAAAATAAAAAAATGTGGAAACTAATTTGACCATAAACTATTTGTAAAAAAATATAAAATAAAAAATAAAAATTAAAAAAAAAAAACTTCCTGCAGGCAAATAAAAAGGCTTCTCCCAGTTCCAACAGCAACCACTCTTACACGATCTGCTGCTATATCTTTTCCAATGACATAAAAAAGAAAAACCTATCTCCATTTCATTTCAGATTCCTAAGCCTGCCCTAGGAATTTTTAGGCATCGTAAAACTCTGCTGAATCACTTAACATTCTGCTTCAGTTTCTCCGTAAAGCACTTTACTTTGTTTACTTTGCAGTCTTTGAATGCTTCAGCAGCTTTGATGCCCTCATGTCACTATCCATCCCTAAGCTGGGCCCTGCCCAGGGCAGAGCCATTGCGGTAAGTATCATTCCTATGCAGATGAAACAGTTGCATTCCTGGCTCCTTTGTTTGAGACTCCACTTTGTCAGTGAGTGTCAAATTGCTTCTAGAAACTGACAATAAACTGTTTAAGAAAACTCCATTGACTAGGTCTATCTCAAACACCTATCTTGAGACTATGTTTCATAACCATGCATTTTATCGTATGCTAACACTTCTCTGAAAAACATGAATCTGATTCTGTACCTGATTGAGAACACAATTATGAAATCAAATGTCTATAGTTGAACTGTAAAATAAATGTGAAGTTTCTACTTCATTTTGACAGTCTTGACTGGGCTGCTCACATTTTTCATATAAAGAAATGCTAGACCATTTTCTTTTCAGAGAACTAGGGTCCGGAAAGCTCATATTCTATTTCTTGGAAATAAAATGACAGGGTTATGTTTTCCCTTCCTGTGAAAAGACAATGTTGATGGAGACTAAGCTAAGAGCAGAGTGCAGGGCATGTACTCTCAGAGGCACTTTGTTCTGAGTAAGAAAACATACTGGACACTCTAGCCTAGTATGCCCATTTCTGAATTGCTCCTGAGGGAAGCAAACTCTTTGACCCCAAAATATGCCACTTTGGCATGTGGATCATTTTGAGCCCAAGGCAATCAAGACACAGCAGATTCAAGAAAATCTTTCACCTCTCCCTTAACTGTCTAAAAGAATTTAAATAGAGGGCCTGGCCCCAAAAAGAGAGCTATTACCAGAAATAACTTTTTATCTGAAAGACCTATCTGTGTGGCAGGGCAAAGGTCTAATTACCAGACATCTGCTCTTCTTAATGTCCTGTGAATTATCCTCCTCCCCTTTGAAGCCAGGACCCTCTCTCATTTCTTAGCTTAGGATACTATAAGCCTCAATTGACTGACTTGTCCTTGGGTCTCATATTTTTTACAGGGCTCCCATACGTACGTAATTATATTTATTTTTCTCCTGCTAATCTGTCTTACATCAATCTAATTAGTAGACCAACCAAAAGAATCTATAAGGATAAAGGAAATAGTTTTCCTTCGCTACAGTTGGTGATTCAGATGGACAAACTTCACTTGCTGTATCCTGCTTGCTCCAGGGCTGCTGTAGCCAAGAGATGCCGGGATCCCTGGCAAGTGCTGGCAGAAAGTAAGAATTTTTACCATGTCAGTGTCTGGATCTCTACCTGCAGGGCCCAGTGTAAGCAAGAGTAGTGAGTCCTTTTTCCTTTCCTAAATTAAGATTAGCAGGAGAAAATATCTGTGGAACTAGTTCCTTGGGTATCATGACTCTGGTAAAGATTTGAATTGATCTTTTTCTCCCCTGGAGTGATCACTGGTTTTCCTAGTCACCTTCTTTTATGACACTTGTCATAGTAGTAATACCATAGGGTAGAATGTAGGCATAGGTGTCTTATAAGCCTGCTATTGAAGCCAGCCTCACTTAGTGGTGAGTTCATGTTCCTCACCAGACCTGCGTCTGTTTAGGCAAACTTTGCTGTGAGTTAATGTGCATGTGAGGTAAAGGCTGTTGCTAAGGGGCATCTTAGAAGCCAAAGCTACAAAATTGGTGGGCCCAGAGTGAGCACTTAAGAGCTGTTGAGAGCCTGCCACCTAACTTGAAGATTCCCATGTGAGGGTAAGTTGGTCATCAAACGAGTTGGATTGACACTAGGTCATCTGCCAACCTCAACAACCTTTCCATTTAACAAGGTACTCTGCAAAACACAGCACAACACCCACCCCTGCAGCTCACCCCTCTTAGGTTTTAGTTTGGCTCCGATAGACCCAAGGCTTAGGTAAATTGATGTGCATAGACAAAAAGAAGTTCTCCTTTCTTCTTGTTCTATGCCTTCTCAGCTTGGCTTTGTAATCAGTCTGCACTAACTGAAAGGATTCATTTACTGGTGTGCAGCGGGGGAACAGCTGATTTGGCTGTGGATCCAAAAAGAAAGGGAGGTCTTAGGCAGGGTTCTCTTCGTCTTACTGTGCGAGTTTTCAGGAGAGTTCATCATGAGAAGTTCAGGTCCATAAAGGACACTTGTAGACTCATTCTTCATGATTTTGTTAGTGCTGGACAAGTCCCATTCCTGTACTGCTTGCCCAGCATCACAGATTGATGGGTCTATGATTGATGGTGTCTCATATACATGGGAGAAACCGGACATACCCCTTGCACTAGACCATTCTTACCTCCTGTGACAATGAAGTTACAGGACAATGCTTTTTAAAAAATTTTTTAAATGTTTTATTTATTTCTGAGAGAGAGAGAGCGTGAGCAGGGGAGGGTCAGAGAGAGAGGAAGATACAGAATCCGAAACAGGCTCCAGGCTCTGAGTTGTCAGTACAGTGCCCGACATGGGGCCCGAACCCACAAACCATGAGATCGTGACCTGAGCCGAAGTCGAACACTTAACTGACTGCGCCACCCAGAGGCCCCAGGACAATGCTTTTTTCTGGAAATAAGCTTTCTGGGTTTTGTGAGAGCTGCATCTTTTACACTCTCCTTTTACACTCTTGCATCCATGGTTAATTTGTAAATAAGTAATTGGTTTGAGTTGCTATTGAGATGAAAATAAGATCCTACTCATCAATGGGCAGATGATGGTTCCTTTGAATTGGACAAACTTCTATATTATTATTTTTTTGTCTTAGAGGGCTCTTATTCCAAATAATTGTCTGTTGGTTCCTATGGAAATGAGACAGGGAAACTGAAGGACTCCATAAAAATCTGGATTTTGCTCCTTTTTCCTGCTTCTATTCTTGTTAGTACCTGCAGTCGCCCAGCCCTCTTTACACATGCCTTATAATGCAAATAGCATAATGTCCTCCTTGTAAGGGACAAGGAGTTAATGGTTTCCTTAAAATAGATAACATCTAAGGAAGGACCAGGTGAGAATGACCGCAAGGCTATCTCACATGAAGACATCAGACCACCAGAGCTAGACACCTTAACACCAAGAGCCCCTGGCCCCTGGCCCCAAGGAGTAACATCTGAGCCCTTGTCTTTGTTTTAACCGGTTCCTGGATGCCTTAGGGGACATGTACAACTCTCAGTAAACCCCTCCAATCCCCAAACAAAGACAAGACTTAGGCTCCTTTTCCTTTCTGAGTCTCTCAGATGCCCCCTCTGTATCAGTTCTCTCTGTATCTCCAATAAACTGTGCTGTTACTCCTTGCTGGCTCCTGTTGGATTTCCATCCTACACAAAGCCAAGGACCTTCTGGGTTGGTCCTGTAGGAAACCCTCTGGGTCCCTGGACTGGGCAGGCAGGCATCAGAAAGGCTGATGTGGATAAATGTGGATAAAATGTGGATCAAAGAAGTATAACAAATAGATATATGTATAGCCTTATATATGTATGGATGAAACGGCAGAAATGAGACTTAATACAAAAATTAAGCTCCACATCCAAGGTATATTCCTGCTCTTAACATCTGGCCCTATTTCTTCAGCAAATTACCTTAGTTCCCTAAATCCCTCCACCTTCTCAAGGAAAAATAAAATCTCTTAAACACTCCCCTGACTGTTTTAAGTTCCCTTCCCTTGCAAGATTTACAGTGAGCACTCCAGGGTACACAGCATACTCATGTAAATACTAAAAACCAGGAAAATCATTTAACAGAAACACCCAGGATGGCTAATAAGGCTCAGACATAAGGCTTAATTTGCTGGGCTCTAAATCAAGCCCTGACAGCATCATGGCTTCTGATACAATGTTTTTTGCAGATATATCCTAGAACCCCACCCAAAGAATTTTTGTCCCCTAGACAAAAGCAGATCTTTTAAATTTTAAACTCCTTTACTTCCACATTTTAGAAGGTCCTACCAAATTTGGAGAAAAGTTACAAAGATCGGTGTCCATTTACAACTTCACTCATGGAGACCATTATTGGCTGCTAACAGGTGTTAGTCCCTCCCTCGACTGTACTTTAGTTCTCAGAGAAAACCAGATGGCCTCTGGCAAGAACAAACACAAAAAGAACCTTACAAAGAAAATAGATGACCAGAATTTCTCTAGGCCCTCCCACAAATGATCAGTTGAAGGCTGATGTTCAGGGGAAGATAGAGGCTTTCCCCCTAAAATGAATCCAAATTTCAATCCAAAAGTGAATTGCATACTCAGCAGAAGGCCTTTGCTAAAATGCTTTATACAGACTCCACAAAGACATATTCCATTATATCCTGGAAACGTTTGCTGCTTGTCCTGGCTGAAAATTGATAAGATATTTAAAAGAGTGTGGGGTTTTTGTTGTTGTTGTTGTTTGCTTTAATAGCTCTGTGGTTGGAGATTGGCCAGATTAGAAGCTGGTATTCAGAACCTGATAGGAATTTTTTTAAATTTGGCCTCCTCCCCTAAGCTAAAATAAAATAGGTACCCAGAAGGAAAGAAAAACCTTTTAAACTGCTTTTAAAAGGATTTTATGGGTAGACTAACCTATGATGTCATTTGAGTTACAACCCAATTATTTGAAGACTTGAGAGCAACTGTCCTTACCTTATAAATGTTTGCAAAACGAAAAACACAACCCCAGAGACAATTCAAAGTTCACTTATTTCTTGTTACCGATCCTAAGACTTCCCCAATTTATTCCAAAAGTCTTAGAAAATATTGACCTTAATAAACCAAAGTCTTTCTTAGAGGACCTTGCATTCTTTCCCTGTGCTTTGGAAATGTAAATGTTAACTCTTGATTAGACCTTACTCACTTTCTAAGATTGGATAAGAGAAAAAAAATGGTAGGGAGGGAGTCTTTTAAAATGCAACTGATAAGGGGCGTCTGGGTGGCTCCGTTGGCTAACCATTCTTAAGCATCCAGAATTCAGCTCAGGTAGGGATCAGGTCATGACCTCATAGTTTCTGGGTTCAAGCCCCTGGTAGGGCTCTGTGCTGACAGCTCAGAGCCTAGAGTGTGCTTCAGATACTATGTCTCTGTCTCTCTGTCCCTCTCCTGATCACACTCTGTCTCTTTCAAAAATAATAAATATTTTTTAAAATGAGCTGTTAGGAGGTTCCCTTGCTCAAACTCTAGACCACAGTCTACTTAATTTTACTTGTCAAGGACAAATATAAAATTTAAAAGTCTTTCCCTAAATATTACCAAAGATTTTATTAAGCAGTAACTTTAACTTGTTCTGTCTTTCAGAGATACAAGTATTTAAAACAAGAGGGGCACCTGGGTGGCTCAATTGGTTAAGCAGACGACTTCAGCTCAGGTCATGATCTCACATTTCATGGGTTTGAGCCCTGCATCAGGCTCTGTGCTGACAACTTGGAGTCTTCTTCAAATTCTGTGTTTCTGCCCCTCCCCAGCTCACACTCTGTCTCTGTCTCTCTCAAAAATAAAATTAAAAAAAATTAAAACTAATACATGTACTAAATTCATAGCTAAAGTTTTGGAATGAAAGTTAGGAGATTTCTGTGTATGTCTGTATGTTTATGTGTGTCTGTCATATAGTAGTCTTCTACCTCTAGAACATATTGCCAAAATTAATTTGTAAAGAGTTCTAATTAATTGGTTTAAATTAAGGGCTTATAACTATAGTATTCCCAAAGTTCTGAGAAATATAACAGAAAGTAGCCAAAATGTACTTCAGGTTCACATGATCTAGAAAAATATCCAGTGTTAAAGCTAGTTTATGTTCTTTAGTTTAATTAACCTAAGTATGACTTTAGGGGCATCTGGGTGGCTCAGTGGGTTAAGCATCCTTGATTCTAGTTCAGGTCATGATCTCATGCTGGTGAGCTAAAGCCCCATATTGGGCTCTACCCCAGGCCTGGATGGAACCTACTTAAGATTCTATCTCTCCCTCTGCTCCTCCCTTGGACCCCTCCCCAAGTGATGCGTGCACACGTGCCAGGGCACACACAGTCTCTCTCTCTCTCTCTCTCAGAACAAACAAACACAGACACACACACAGAACACAAAGGTATGACTTTAGAATTATCAACATTGAATATAAGGCAGACACACAACTTTTCTTTGGTCTGGGTTTACTAGTCAAATAAGTTTGTATTACATGTCTTACAAAAATTTATCTGCAAGAAAAATAGCTTGGGATGATGGCTAAGTTTGTCTAATGTCTCATGAAGGTTTCATGAGTAATCTAAACATAATTGTTAGACTCAAGTGACTTACATAGATATAAATAGAATAAAAAATTTTAGGCGAACTTTTTCAAATAGTTTCCCCAAATCTTTTTGGTAGCCTGAAACCTTAAAGTCTTGCTAAGTTAAGCTAAATGATAAGCTTGTTGATTATCCAGGTCATTTCCAAATAAGATAAAATACTGAAACATTAGTTACCAAACATAAATATATCCAGTTTTGGCTTTCTTTTACAGAGGGACTAAAAGATATTTGGTCTATTGGTAAACATGTATACCACATTGGAAAAAAATCTATACTGTTAGGAAGCACATCTAGAATATTTGAAATATATTCATAAATGTGGCAGGTGTGAAGAATACTGGCGTATCAAACAGTGTATAATTGCTTACTATTTGTTTATTTAGAAAGAGAGAGAGAGAGAGAGAGAGAAGAGGAGAGGGGCAGAAAGAGGAAAGAGAGATCCCAGAGTCCAATACAGGGCTCGATCCAAGACCTTGAGTGAGATCATGACCTTAGCTGAAAGCAAGAGTCAGATGCTTAACTGACTGAGTCACCCAGATGACTCTACAATGGCTTACTTCTTAGATAAAGTTTCTAAGGTTTGAGAATTCAAATTAGCAAATGTAGTTTAAACTACTGCAAATGATAAGGGAAAAAATTTTGTATGTAAGGAAAGTTACATGTATTTTTCATAGGAAGAGGTATCAGTTACAAAAACTCTTTGATGAGGCAAAAGAAAATAATTTTATCCTAAAAAGATGCTAATTATTTTAAAGTGAGAAAGAGAAAAACACATAAAACAAAATCTGAATGTAAAAAAGAAAATTATAGAAGATTTATGAAAAAGAATCTTTAGAAAGAAATATTAATGTGTGGTCAAGCTGGCTAAGATTAGAAAAAATTAATTAGGTTACACGAATTTTAATATCAGAAGTGCACTGGAGCAAAATTAAATTTTCTTTTTTACTCTATTAAAAGGACAAAGTTTTCTTTCACTATTGCTCTACTTTAAAAAAAATAATAAAAGGTTTTTCTTTATATTTTAATGTATTCTGCCTAAAAGAACAAGGATTTTGTGTTTTGTCAAAATTACTTCCTGTGTTTTTGTCAGGTCTTTGATTATTTAAGTAAGCTATCTTTATTAAAAGAGTTAAGGTTGTTTCTTTGTTTGTGTTTTATAACTATGTAATAGTTTGTTTTGCCTTCAAAGTCTTTAATTGTCATTAACGTTAAATGGATAACTTTCACAAAGACCTATGACCTAATTTGACCAGGTGTTTTCTTTCTTCATGTTGAATTGTGTAGGCATATATTAAAAGGGTTGTACAAATTACATGAAACTCCTAAAAATCTAATATGTCCATGAATAATATTATCAATCATAATTTCATTTTTTATTTTAAAATGCTATATATTGTAGGAATAAGCAAATTTTCTTATCAATTGCATTGTAATAAACTCGCATCAGATCTTTTAATCATGGTCATTTTAAGTCTTGTCATTTACAGATGTTTATTATTTTACCCTGATGTTTCTGCAAAAGTGTTTGCATCTTCAAGGAGTGCTTCATGCTCAAGGAGACTCATGGAAAGCACTCTAGAAAGCAGGTTTCCGATAACTTTAAGATTATAAAACTGAACTGGGTAAGAATTTCCAGAACTAATGAGAAAACTGGATTCAAGTAGAACAAGTATTAATTACACGGGACCACATGAACTGAGGAGAATGATTACCCTTTTTTTTATGATCTAGTTTGTTCTTTAATGTTTTGTTTTTCCAGATTTAATGAGTTTTTTTTTTTTTAATCTCTTCTCTTACTATGGCCTACAACAAATTGGTAAAATGTATCTTTGTGAACAAAGATGAAACACTTTTTCTCTCTATCTGATCCCTCTGGAATTTGAAAACTCTTGAGTATTCTTTTTATGGCAATAGAGTTCAATATAGTTTGCAAAAGTTCAATGAGACTCAGTTCTCTTTGTAAAAGGACACAGTTAGAAACTTTGGTTACTAAGTCTTTGACTGAAATGTTGGAGAGATAGACATACTCAGATATAACCAGACAGCTTTAAGGAACTAAGGTTGACTTTAGGAGCTAATAAAACTCCTTAGAAATACTGTGCTGGTACCTTGCTTATAGAGTTCCCAACAGACTTACCAGGTGGGTAAGAAAGGTCACTTCCTAGCAGGGACAGAGAACCTTGATATAGTCTTGAGGACAAGAGACCTCAAGAAACGAGAAATTCATCCAAATCTATAGATATTGCAGGCAAAGTCTGATGGGGAGGCTTCTAAAAGTCCAATCTGAGATTCTTTATGAAAAGTTCCAGCAAAGAAGATTAAGGAACTTTCAGGTCCTATCTCTAAATTGGACTGGATCTGGAATTCTTCTAGTTTCCTCTGTTATTTGGCCACAACTTTCCAAACTAACATTTCCAGTTTTTCCCCACCTTTCTGACTTGGAGTCATTGAGAACTAATGCCATTCTTTTTCCAAAACCATGCAAGCTAAAGTTGGACAACTTGATAAAAATTTCAGAAGAATCACCACAATACTCCATATATGAGAAATCTTTATGCCTGTTGCTACATGAGCCTCTCAAAAAGATTGTCAGAGAAACTCAAACTACAAATCAAGGAAATCTATCAGATGGCCACTGCCTGTCCTCACTCTAAAAAGCCTCCGAGCTAGACCTTGACTGGCTGCCTTCATAACTCAGAAATGAATATGACAGCCTACTCCATTTATTACCCATTATTTTTCTTTTGTTTCCATAGAAATACTTCTTATTAAATACCTGATTGCATGCACTATAGGCCTAACTTTGGGAGTTCACCTGCATCAAAGCCTCCTGAAATGAGACCCAATTATCCAACTGGACTGGTATATTCTTAGGGCTAAGAACGGAGAGACTATTTCAAAGAGATAAAGCAATCTTCCACCTACTCAACTTCTGGACTGTGAAATTTCTTGAGAAAGTTTCAAAGGAGGGACTGAGGGGGAGCAAAATATGTGACCCCAAAATATGCCACTTTGGCATATAGATTATTTTGAGCTAAAGGCAATTGAGATCGAGCAGACTCAAAAACAAACAAAGAAACAAACAAAAAACAATACAAAAAGCAAAAAACAAACACAAAAAACCTTTTACCTCTCCCTTAACTGCCTAAAAGAATTTAGATAGGGGGCCTGGCCAAGAAAGAGAGCTATTAACCAGAGAGAACTTTTTATCTGAAACACCTATCTCTATGGCAGGGCAAACATCTAATTACCAGACACCTGCTTTTCTTAGTGTCCTGTGAATTACCCTCCTTCCTTTTGAAGCCCGAGGCCCCGATCTTATTTCTTAGCTCAGGATGGTATACAAGCCTTACTGACTTGTCCGTGGGTCTCATATTTTTTATGGGGCTCCTGTATATATGTAATTAAATGATGTTTCTCTCCTGTTAATCTGTCTTGTGTCAGTTTAATTAATAGATGAGCCAAAATAACCTAGAAAGATATATAAAACACTTTTCTTCTCCTGTAATCCCAACAAGCAAGGATCCTAGGTGCCTGTGTCAAAATTGTCCAGTTTGCTAAACTAATTGGGTTCAGGGACTGAAATCTCTAGGATCATGGCGCTGCAATTAATGAGTCATTCTCCAGATAGAATAAAAACTGGCACTTAATACAAACAGAGCTTCAAAATTACCCCCTCTGGGCAATGTTAAAGCATGTCTATTCTCTTTATTCAGCCTCACAGAAAACTGAGTCTCAGAAAGACTTAGTCATAGCAAACTTCTTAACGCTGACCTTTTTTTAAAGGAACTATTTCCCTTCTTAACATTTTCTTTCTTTTCATCTATTTTGGAATGTGTAAGCATCTAACTAAAGCTGTGTGTGTGTGTGTGTGTGTGTGTGTGTGTGTGTGTGTGTGTGTGTGTGTTTGCCTTTTATGAGTGAGGCTGGGGTGGAGACAAATTCTTTTCTCAGTTTTATCCTTGAATGCTTTCATGATTATACTATATGTAAATCATAGTTATCCAAGATTCTTTACTACTCTGCAGCAACAAAATCTGTATCTACCTTAGCAATATGCGATAGTTCAAATCTTTTTACTGGTTTAAGTTTTAAAAGTTTTTGTTTTCAAATATATATATTTTAAAATTTTCTCTTATACGTTTTCATAAAAATGTTTATTTTGAGAAAGAGAAATAGAGAGCGGGGGTGGGGCAGAGAAACAGAGAGAGAGAGAGAGAGAGAATCTCAAGAAGGTTCTACACTGTCATTGCAGAGACTGACACAGGGCTCCATCTCAAGAATGATGAGATCATGGCATTAGCTGACATCAAGAGTCAGATGCTTAATGGACTGAGCCATCCAGGTGCCCCAAAATTCTCTCTTATACTTTAAAGTCTTTCCTTTTTCTGTAAAGTTCTTCTACATCTTTTACATCTTCTACACTTCTTCTAGTGGTAATTATAAATACCACTAGCTCCATAATATTTGCTAATCTAATGATTTTCTTTACTATAGGGTTTTCTAAAGCCATAATATCATATTAACAATATAGTAGGTATTTTGAAATACCACTTTCCCTCTCTCTCTCTCTTCAATTTTAGAGAGAGAAAGAGAGAGTGTGTGAGTGAGGGAGAGATAAGAAGGAGAGGGAGATAATCTTAAGCAGGCTCTACACACAGGCATCACACATATGCATCACAGACTGTCAGAAAGCACAGTACTGAAGTGTTAACAATTGAGACATCTAAGTGTTAAGATCTTAGAGTTGTCTAATATCATCTTTATCTGTTTATATGTTTCCAAAATTTCTATAGGCGTATATTATGCTAATAAGAGCAAAATCTATCTTTAGAAACAAAAACAATCTTTTTGTAAAGAATGAAAATCTATCAGAAATGCCTTCTCAATATGTGTGCTCATGTGAGAGATGGTATTTTTTTTAAATGTCTATTTGCACAAGTAAGTAAATACCACAGAGATAAACTCTAGTCTTTCCTATTCCACAGTAACTCCCTGGAAATGAATTGAACAAGGAAGATTCCTGAACTCTTAAAAGCATCAGATGTCATTTAGTGAATCATCAAATCACTTAATGAATCCCAGAAGCCCTAGATCAAGGTGGCATGCAAGCCATCAACTCCACAGGTATCTAAGAAGTGGCATCCCTGTGCACACTAAAAACACTGAGTAAACTTCTCTGATAGCAGTCGGTTAGGCTACATATGTGGCTGAGGAACCATTCTCCTGACTTCAACAGTAAAAATAAAGAGGGTACAAAGAAAGTTACTTCCCTTTCATACTTAGTTGGTGAAATCAGTCTGGACCACTTTACTCCTAATATATTACTTCAGTATACACTTCCTTTTTTTTTTTTTTTTTTTTTAAATAGGTATTGATCTTAAAATCGTCAAACCTCAGACTTTCAAGGTATTTTACAATTAAACTTCTGGGTCTAACATTTTAAAGCCATAAGAATTACTTGGAAATATTGTTCAAATAAATTCCCCAGGCTCCCCTCTGAGAAACTCTGATTTGATGGTGGGAATCTATAGTGTAAATAACATCCTGGGTGTAACTGAAAGTCAAGTGGTCCATGGAGCATATTGCGTGGGCTTGAACAATGGTTCTCATACCTGTAAAATTATTTTACAACACAGTTAACAACTGTCATTTGCAAAAAGGACACAAAAGAATAATCATTAGCAAGTTTAAGTTTACATATAAATCTATAAATTATACACTCTAGGTGACTTCCACATTCTATTTCTTGTCTATATCACTCTGAGAAAATAGATTCAAAAACAAAACAAAACAAAGAGAAAAAAGAATCACCCAAGTAGGTACTTACACTAAATGCAGCCAGCATTAACAGCTTCAATAGACATCACATATTTTTTTTTAACTTTATTTATTTATTTTGAGAGAGAGAGCGTGCGCACATGGGTGCCATGAGTGGGAAGGGGCAGAGAGAGAGAGAATCCCAAGCAGGCTCTAGTGCTGTCAGCACAGAGTCTGATACGGGGTTTGATCTTATAATGTGAGATCATGACCTGAGGTGAAATCAAGAATCTGATGCTTAGTTGAATGAGCCCCACAGGCACCCCTACACCCCATATCTTTAATATCCAAAAGAAATAAGTGATTTCAAAGGGGGAGGCAAGAAGCTAATCAGTTTGTAATTTGTTCTAAAGCAGAGGAAGTTGACCCTATTGCCGAGGGCCCACACTATTTTTATCAGCCCACAAACTGTTTTAATTTCTAAGAAAATTTGAACTTCTAAGTAGAAAATAGTTAACATATAACATTCATATATTTGTCTATAACACAGACATAATACATAACTTCTAACACTTATTTAATGGAGAAGGGGAACTACAAAGGTAAAAGTGCTTAGGGCTCACCAAAGTCACAAAGCAACTCTGTTCGACAGCTGTCTCTTGTGACTGTCCCAAGTTTTACACTGATCTAGGCTGGTCCACAGATTGTTCTTATCTTCCTTTCTACTTTATACAATGTGAGATAAGCGTGAAGCTAGCTTGCCTTTCTCCCTAAATTCTTTGTCAGACTTATCAGGAGAAAAGATACGGGTTCCTCGCAAAGCACCACATCCCAAAGATGTCTTTAGGAAATGGTTATTGACTGACAGACATCAGGAAAAGCTGCTAAAGAATTCATAGCCACATGGATGCTGCTTGGGAACTGCACATTCAGACGGTGACATGCAAACAAGAAAGTTATCATTTTTCTCCTTTGGATGGTGAATTCTTTATATTCCTAGTATTTTTAGACTTTTTCAGTATGAATTCTTCTTGACAGATTCTACTAAGAACAAGTTTAAATAAAATACCAACATTGTCTGAGGATTCATTTTGATAGTTAAACTTCTTTGTCCAAAAAATGGAAGAGGTGTTCATGGCAAGTTTACTTGTTTCTCCCAAGAAGCTCTAAGTACAGGTAATTCTCATGCTGAACAGGCCATATCAATTATTAAATTGATACCCCTTATGGCCAATGCATTCTACTTCTTAAAGCTAGGTCTAAAGATGCCGTGAAAACGACTAAAACTCTGAATTACAGAAAGATATTCACCAAGAAGAAATACTTAAGTACAGATAGTCATAAGCAACTAGAAATGCAATAAAAGTGATTTGCCTAAATTGTTATAAGTGGCAGTGATCAAATAAATCAGGCATTTGCATATTTATACTTTTTCCATTTCACCTCTTTGCATTGTTGTCTGGAAGGAATTTAGGATGATGACAAAATAGATGTTTGTTATCCTGGGGGCCTAAGTAAATTGGTTTGGGTTTGAAGCAACTGGAATAAATTGCTGCTAGCATTTCTCTCTTGGTTTATTTTTATTCTCTGTGAGAATTAAGGTAGACTTAAACTAGCATTGACAGGGAAAAAGAAGTCAATATATCCACTAGGCTGTTCATTATACAGTAATAATAAGTTGTAACTTTAAAAATTGTATAATTACTAACAAATAATATAACTATTATATTCCAAACAAAATACAGTAGAAAACAGGCAAAGGAAAAATATATTTAAGCTTCTATATATAGTATGATTACAATCCAATTTGTATTATTTTTTTAAATGTTAATATATTTTTAATTTTTTATTATTTTTTACAACTGAATTTTTAAAATGTGAATTACCTATACAAATTTTTTTAGAAGATATAGAAAGGAAATTTAGGTAAATATTTTAAAACATTTTTATTCATTTTTATTTCTAAATCTTTTCCAGATTTATACATAATAGAATTTTTAAATGTAGGAAATACAGCCAATATCAAAATCATGATGTGAACATTAACTGAAGAGAGTAAAATAGAAATGTACAATACAATAGAAGATTCTATTTTACGTGAGGAGTAAATAATAATGTAAACTACTGAAATTGCTGTAAAATGTGTCAGTGGGGTGTCCCAAAGCCATAATTAATTAAGAATTAGTGTATGATAGGGGTGCTGGGGTGGCTGAGTAAGGTAAGCGTCTGATTTCTGCTTAGGTCATGAGCTCCCAGTTTACGGGTTCAAGACCTGGCATCAGGCTCTGTGCTGACAGCCCTGAGCCTGGGAGACCTGCTTCAGATTCTGTGTCTTCTTCCCTCTTTGACCCTCCCCTGCTCATATTCTATCTCTCTCTCTCAAAAACATACATTTAAAAAATTAAGTAAAAATGAATTAGTGTATGATAAATTAAAACTGGTCATGCCCAATGTGCAGTCCTGTCTCTTTGCTTATTTTAAATTCTCTGACTTTCTTTAGTGTGTGCTTTTATAGTGCCATGTTGTTTGATGGTACGCATGTTGTTTGATGGTATCCATCATTTGAAACATCAATCTACCCTCAAATGACTATGAATCAATCATAAGAATTTTTAAACATAATAATTCCTCTGCTTTGCTTTGAAAGAAGAGGATACACCTCTTCATGTGAGGTAAAATGCTTGCCTTTTATAGATGTCTGAGAATTGAATGGAAGAGATGATTCCATAGCTACTTGTTTGTTGAGGAAAAGTTGTGGTTTTAATGCATTCCATGATAGTCTCATTTCATCCAAATTCTTCTCTACTGCTTCAAAACATAAACTTGCTCCTACTCAATAACCTCACCACCCTGACAGACATTTAATTCATTCCTTGCCAATCCTCTATGCCTGAAAGCCTATCAACCATACATTTTTGTATTTCCAAAAGGTCAAGCTCAGCTGACTGACACCACTATGAATGTGTGTTAAAGAGCTTATTTGGTGCTTCATGGGGCTTTTTAGCAACTCTCCATACCCTTGTCAATCACTCATCTAGTAGCAATCAGTAATTGTACCCAATTTATTTTTTTCTAAATGTTTATTCAGTTTTGAGAGAAAAAGTATTAATGGGAGAGGGGCCGGGGGAGGGGAGGGGCAGAGGATCCAAACCGCTGCACTAACAGTAGCGAGCCCCATGCGGGGCTCAAACTCACAAACTGAGCTATCTATGACCTGAGCTGAAGTAGAATGCTCAACCAGCTGAGCCACCCAGGTGCCCCTTGAACCCACTTTCTTCAAGCTCCCCAAATTCTCCTGGCCACATATTCTCTGCAGCCAATTTTCCGTTATCAAGATAGTCAAAGATTCAAAGATAATTTTTTCCTCAAAGATTCCTTTGAGTCCCTTCCTACATATAATGTTCATAGTTTACCTCTCTTTTGCCTTCCTCTCGCCTTGCTTTATTTCCTTCCTACCTCTGAGGAAATCTTGTTTGGAAAATCCCTTGATTTTAAAATTTGTTCCTGTAGAATTACTAATCACTCTTGTTGCTATCTATGTCATTCTTGATAATTTTATAAATGTGTTTATTCCTGACTGTTCATACTCATTCTTTTAAATTAATTCCTCCTTATCTTTCAGTATACCTCAAAGACGTATGTGTGACTGCTAAACTTCCTTCTTTCTTGCATGGGATTCTCTCTCTCTCTCTGTTCCACCCTGGCTCATTCATGTATATGTGCTCTCTCTCTCTCAACATAAATAAACATTAAAAAAAGAAAGAACAGGGGCGCCTGGGTAGCTTGTCGGTTGAGCGTCCGACTTTCGCTTAGGTCATGATCTCACGGTTCGTGGGTTCGAGCCCCGCGTCGGGCTCTGTGCTGACTGCCAGCTCAGAGCCTGGAGCCTGTTTCAGTCTGTGACTCCCTCTCTCTCTGACCCTCCCCTGCTCATGCTGTCTCTCTCTCTCTCTCTCTCCTAGAAATAAATAAAACATTAAAAAGAAAGAAAGAAAGAACAGTGTACTGCGTATGTCAAATTCATTATATTTACAATTATATTCAAATTATATTCATCATGACTCTTGACTATTCACCCCATAGCCAACAAATATTTCTAATATTCTCTGTTTTCATTAATGCCTCTCTTTAGACTCAAGTCCATGGGGTCATTTCTGATTTCTATTTCTTCTTTCCCATCAATATATGTAGTAATTTTCCAAGTCCAGCAGATTCTACACCTATAATGTGTCTCTCACATGTTCATTTTTTTAATATCTTAAAATCGGCGTTAATATTCTTGTGAAATATTAGCATAACCTAACTGGTATCTCTTCTTTCATTTCCTCATTTCTTTTTTTTTTTTTAATTTTTAATGTTTATTTTTGAGAGAGAGAGACAGAGAGGCACAGAATGCAAGTGGGGAAATTGCAGAGAGAAAGGGACACACAGAATCAGAAGCAGGCTTCAGTATCTGAGATGTCAGTACAGGGCCCAAAGTGGGGTTTGAACTCAAGAACCATGAGATCATGACCTGAGCTGAAGGTGGCTGCTTAATCAACTGAGCCAACCAGGCACCCAGCATTTCCTCATTTCTGATATACTATATATACAGCTAGAAAAAATATATAATTTTAATTAATTCAAAAGACTGTAGGAGTGAGTGCCTGGGTGGCTCAGTGGGTTAAGTGTCCAACTCTTGACTTTAGCTCAGATCGTGATCTCTCAGTTTGTGGTTTCTCGCCCTACATCCACCTCTGTTCTGACAGCATGGAGCCTGCTTTGGGATTCTGTCTCCCTCTCTCTCTGCCCCTCCCCCTCTTGCTCTCTATTTCTCTCTCAAAATAAATTAAAATAAATTTTTAAAAATTAAAAAGGAATGCAATGACTCTCATTGCTATCTGATTTTAGCTTATCTACAATATTACCCTACCTTGAATTTTTATACTTCCATGTGACTATTATTTTTGCCACTTGATACATGAATGCTGAAAAGTTATTAAGTAGAAATGAAAAATGCAGAGGGGATAGATCATTTTAAATGTGTGTCTACCACATACCAAACAGAGATGACTGATCTATATTTATTTCCTGACTTGTTCTCCATAAAATACCACAAGGAAGGTTTTATCCTTACTTTAGGGTGAGGGTCTATGACAGACTGATGTTAAGTAATTTAAATAGTGTCTACTTGATTTCAAGTTGACTCCTATTTTCATCTAATCTTAGGCATGGCTTTTCTCTGGTCTACAGCATCCACTACAGTGACCTTGATGGCTTATTAATTTCATTGAGTTCCAGTCAGTAGGAACTCCTATATCAAAGATCATTCATTTTATTCTCATTAACCAACATGCCTGACAGAATGCTTGGCACACAGAAAGTATGTTTAAAAAATAATTTTTCTGAGTGAACTGAACACATGCATATTTTTCACTGACAACTTAAATCTTAAAGACAATTTTTAATCTTTGAAGATTTGAGAATATTATGTCTGTAAAAAATGAATACATTCAATAATTTAGTGCCAGCTGCTCACTTGGCACAATTCTAGACACTGGACAAACACTAACTAGCAAAGTAGTAAATTCATAAAACTTGGGTTATAACTGAGGGAAATAGAAAAAAATTAAATGTAAAGAAAATGTGATACATACAACACACACACACACACAGAGTCACACACTTACACAATGGGATATTACCCAAAGAAGAGTAGGAAGTCTTAACATTTATGACAACATGGTTGGACCTTGAGGGCATCACGCTATATGAACTAAGTCAAATAGAGAAAAAAAAATACTGTATAATCTCACTTATAAGTGGAATCGAAACAAGCACACAGAAAAACAAATTCATAGGTACAGAGAACAGATTGGTAATTGCCAGAGGTGAGGGAGGCGGGAAGGGATGAATGGGTGGAGGTGGTCAAAAATACAAACTTCCAGTTAAAAGATAAATAACTTCTGGGGATGTAATGTACAGGATAATGACTATAGTTAACAATACTGTGCTGTATATTTGAAAGTTGCTAAATGAATAGATCTTAAAAGTTCTCATCATGAGGAAAAAAAACTATATTTGGTGATCATGTCAACTAACTTTACTGTGGTAATAATTTTGCAATATATACATGTATCAAATTATTATGCTGCACACCTAAAAGTAATACAATACAATGTTATATGCCAATTATATCACGCTAAAAAAGAAAGAAAATTTAAACATGCAAATATATATATATTATATATATATACACACACACACACATATATAGTATTAATATGGCGATAAGTGGTATGGCATAAAATAATTAGACCAGGGAAAGGGAGAAGGTTTGTGGCAGTTGAAATATAAAATTTTAAATGAGGTCATGACAGACTGCCCTGAAAAGATGTCCATTTGAGCAAAACTCTTGAGGAAATGAGGGATCCAGCCACATAGATATTATATGACAGATAATTCTAGGCAAGAGGAAAAGGAAGTGTAGAGGCTGAAGAGCAGAATCAGGTAAATAGTGCAGGGCCAAGCGTGGGGGCCATGATGAGCCACTTTGGCATTAACATTATTTTGACTTAAAAATAATCAACCCAGTAGATGCAGGACAAGATCCCTTCCTGGTCCTCAACCAGGGAAAGGAGACCCTGTAATGAAGAGAACTATTAACAGAGACTTCCCCTTTACCTAAGAGAATTATGTGTATAATAGGACAACTTTTGTTTTCAAAACACCCCCTTTTACCTTCCTGCTAATGGCCTTCCTCCCTTTTATATTCTCAGATACTACCCTTCTCCTTAGCTCATATAAAGTTCATGTTGCCTCATTGTCTCTGGAATCCCATTTCTGTGTGGATTCCCCATACATGTGTTATTAAATGTGATTTTTCTCCTGTTAGTCTCTCTCATGTCAATTTGATTCTAAGTCCAGATGGAAGGGCCATAGAGCAGAGGAAAGTCTTCCTCCCCAACAAAACCTAATACTACTGAGGAGCAGCAGAAAAGCCAGTATATTGTTAAGGGTAAGACATGGGTTTTGGAGTGGGAAATGAGGGCAGCAAAGGTCAGAATAATGTAATGTAATGAACTGTTGGTCTTCATAAGGACTTTGCCTTTCCTCTGCTTAAGATGGAAGTGATTAAAGGTTTTAACCAGAACTGTGGTATGTTCTAAATTGCATATGTTCTAAATTGCAATCCAAAGAATCCCTTGGCTGCATGAATACATGGGGGCTTGGTGAAAGGAGAGGCAGACTAGAGAGCGAAGGCAGAAGCAAGAACACTAATTGTGAGGATATTGCAATCATGCAAAGCAGAGGTGGCATAAGACAGTGGTTTTCTAGAATGGAAGCAGTGGAGTTGGGAGAAGAGGTCAGAATCTAAATTTGTTTTTTAAGTAGAGCCAACAAAATTTGCCAGCAATATTCGACATGGGATGGGGGAAAAGGGAAATTACGAATGATATGAGATTTTAACCCGTGCCTCTCAAATTGTCAATTTCCACTATGCTGAAGACTACAAAAGAGGTAGGTTTAAGGGGAAATACAAGAAGTTCAGTTTTGCACATGACACATTGTGATGCTTGTGAGACATCTCTGCAGATAAATGTATGAGCTTAGTGTTCAGAGAAGAGGTCCAGTCTGAAGATATACATTTAACAGTTATCACTGTATATAGGTAATTAATTTTATGAGACCAGATGAGCACAGCAAAAGAGGAGTTATATATAGAAAAGAGAAGAAAGGCAAGAAGTAAGCCCTGAGGGTGCTCAAAGGGGAAGAGGTTAGGAAGATGAGGAAGAATGAACAAAGAGGACAGAGAGAGTAGCCAAAGTGATGGGACAGGGGTGGAAGTGGAGGGTAGTAAACTAGAAGATGGTAGAATTTTGGAAAAACAGTGTTTGAAGAAGAAAACGATGTTCTGTTTCAAATGCTATTGATAATTCAGGTAAGATAAGACTGAGGAATGGCAAGTAAAATTTACAGGATGACAGTCATCTGTAACTTTAAAAGAGCAGTTTCAGAGGAGTGGGTCAGACAAGCCTAATGGAGGGTTTACAGATAAAACAAAGGAAGAGAGTTTGAAGACAGCAAGTAGCAAAACCTGCAAGACGTTCTGTTTTAAAGCAGAACAGAAAAATGAAGTAGATAATACTAGACACGTATGGGTCAAAGGAGAACATATTGTACCATTTTTCAAAGAATATAGGGAAATTGCAAAAGCAATTAGCTCAGATATTCCATACATGGTATATTTAAGTTTATAAATAGCAAGAGCCAGGTCAAGGTACACATAAAAAAAACAATAGTAGGCAATTTTTCTCAGTAATGATAATTTTCTCTTGGGCAAACAAATTTCCACACTAAAAATGTAGTTAACTAGTAGGACTATGACATGTTTAACTTTAAAAAGATTTGAAAAAATACAGATCAGGAAATATCTACTGAGTGAAACACAAATCATAGTCTAGATATTTATATGGCAATAAAAATACTAGAAAGTCATATTTAAGGATATATGGTAATAATTCAAAATTAAGTAACAGGATGTAGGATGTGTTACAATGATGCATAGCTAAGGGTTATACTCTCTCCTATTTTGGTAAATTGATCATTGGATCACAAAGTGAATTTGCAATGAAACTGTAGATAATAATTTCTAATCTGATGAGAATTTACAGTATTTTGGTTATTTGGGTTGTATCTGATCAATTAAAATCACAACAACATATGGCTTAAAAGAAGTAGTTAGTTTTCAAAATAAAACTTTTAAAGGAGAAAACAAAACTTTTACAGCTTAATTAATCCCATTACTTCTAATACATAGTTATCATTCCAGTAATACAAAGTGACTATTGGGGCAAAATATGTATTTTTTTAAAAAAAACTTGTTCTAAAATACTACACTTAGATGTTAGTAAACTTCATTTAACCTATCTAACTTATTAGTACTCAGTTATTCTGTCACTGGTGGAAATTATCATGCCTACAAATTGAAGATACATGCACCACTCAATGAGATAGTATAAAGATGACTAAATAAAAATGAAATCTCTTAATTTGGCAAGCCTTGCTTCTGTCCCTGTGCTGTACCTCCACCTTCAGTGGAAGAAGGGCTATCAGGAAGACTTCTGGACAGGAACTAATATTATTTTCTCAGACAACCTCTTCAAGGGGCGCCTAAAGGAAAGATTCAAGCTAAAAGACTCCATTAGATATTCCCTTGGAGAATAATATGGTTATTCTTGAAATGCTGCAAAGGAAATAACTATAGTAAATCTGATTTAAAGAGGGCAATTAAGCTAAAATTATTCAGTTCCAAGAAGTGGCTAAGGAAATATAGTCTATAAATGTAAAAGCTTGTTACTAACAAATCACTCCTTTATATCACAAGAGTATGGCCTAGAAAGCTATAGCTTCGCTAAACTTATGGACTTGTGTATTTACTGCTATTTCTTATTTAATCCTGTGACTGAGATTGAGCACCAAAGAAATCTGTCCATAAGAGGATGTATGTCACATTTATAAATGAATTAAACTAGTCAATTTATGGGAAGCTTGGGATAAGAAAGATGCAATTCTATTGACTGAATGAATAAAGGAAACTCAGGAAATACTTTTAACTAATTTTGCCACATCCAATTAATTCTGGGTGATGGAAGAAATAGGTATTGAACATTAATTGGGTTATATAATAAACTATATATATCTTCTATAAAATTAATTCATTTTACTTGGATTTCTGTTTGATAACTTCATACCCTAAACTTACTGGGTTTTTATCATTTTGTTTTATTTTGGGTCTTGCTTATGGTTTTTTAAAGTTTTTTTTAAGTTTTTAGTTACACAGCATATATCTAGATTTTTGGGGGACATTTCTGATGTCAAATATTCATTATATTGTACTAATGACAGCTAAACCATGTGTTTTGATTTTTGATTTGGAAAACATGGCCACTACATTACTAGATCGCTTTATAAAAGAGACTGGCATTATGGTAGTTATTTTAGAACAAATTTTATTGACCTAAAAGACAGAAGAGAGGGATACAGATTGATTGATTGATTGATTCAAATGGTCTGGGTACAGAGGTGGCCTCAGAGATTGAAAAAAAGAAAAAGCAGCTATTAACACTGTAGTAAAATGAAGAGTAAACAAAAAGATGGTGTGCCTCTTGGAGACTTGTACCTTCCACAGTGCCAAACAAATACAGAAAACATTCACTTTTCAAAGACAGTTCTATTATCAGTAATTTTTAAAGAATGTGCATGTGCCTTGGTAGGACATTCATCCGGTTTTTCCCAGTTCTTCCCAGTTTTCATAGGACTAAAAGTCCTATATCCCTGGGAATTCCTCAGTCCAGGACAAACTGGGAATGTTGGCATGTGTTGGTGCTCTCAAAAGAAAACTTTTCATTTAATTAAGTAGTGATTCTAAAATAGGGTACACATTAGGGGTCCTGAGTGGTCAGTTGGTTAAGCGCCTGACTTTGGCTTAGGTCATGATCTCCTGGTTCAATTCAGGCCCCGCATAGGGCCCTCTGCTGTCAGAGCATGGAGCCCACTTTGGATCCTCCATTTTCCTCTCTCTCTGCCCCTCCCCTGCTTGCACACTCACACTTTCTCTCTCTCTCTCTCAAAAACAAATAAACATTTAAAAAATAAAATATGGTACACATTAAATTGAGAATTACTTGGTTTAAACAATAAAAAAATTTATATCTTGACTACTGATAAAATAAATAGAAGATCAAAAACATATATGGAATCACACTTGTAAAATAACAAAGATGCCAATTTTAAGCATGCTTATGAATTTAATTTCTTTCTTAGACATATTCACTCTTTTCTATATCCTCAGTAGCACTATAGTTCAAAATTAAGCCAATTTTGGCTTAGGACTCTATAACAGCTTCTTTACTACCTGCCCTTTCTCCATTTATTTTATCAGTTAAGAATAGTTTTTCACAAATTTTGACTTTATCATGCACTCTACTTATAAAAACAATAGAGTAAGCACATTTTGACACCTAATCAAAGCATATGATGCTTTCCAAAACCTTTCTTCCTTTTGTCTAGTTTGCTTTAACTTCAGTTATACACAAAAAGCACTGATTAGGAATGCTACTTCCTGACCCTCAGTTCTCTTCATTTCCTTCCACTATTACTATAACAATGATATTTCTGTGCTTTGCAATCACTATCTTCCCCAAATTATATTATTGGACTCAAAACTCTCTTTAAAGGTCAATATGTATATTGGGAATGCCTAGATCACCCATAACCACCCCTTCAACAAATGCCACTCCACCCCCTATTTGTTATGGCAAGGTAACAAACAGTTTTCTAAAGAAAAATTGCCTTTTACATTTTCTGAAACTTAAGTGATAATTTGAAAGGACTCTGTAAAGAATAAATAGTGATATTTAAATGAAAATAATGCAAAAATTTAAGTTAACAATAAGAGAAGGGTAGCCTGATGGTGACCTTAAGTCTCTTCAAGCTCCAGTTGTATCTAATACATATTCAAGATCTGATTAACCTAACTGGGTACTTATTTGAATATCTCTATTAGCCTATGGTAAGACTCTAAATTTCCTAAAATAAAAATTTTAGGAGTACATTTTATTTTACTTAATATATGTGTATTTTTCTCTTTAGTGGTACTAAGAAATGGTACTTAGATGGTACTGAAATAAATGCTAATTCCTTACTAAAAGATAAAAATTCATTCCTTATTTGTCCTAGTATTTGAAACATGTAAAACTCTTATTTCTCTACATAATGTTTTATTTTTAATGTGGAGTAATTAAAATTAAGTATTTAGAGCTATAAAATTATAAAGTACTTTTTAAAAACCATAAAATTTAAGCTAATTTTATACAATATTGAGTTCCTTTCCAAAATCACACAAAATTAATTTGAACTCACACCAGTTATACTTTAAAAATTTTAATCTCACAAATCCTAATGCACTCTAATAAAAATAACATCTTCCTTCTTTCAAAATATTTTGGGTAACTAGGCCATTAAGAGGCACTTAAGTACTTAAAAATTTTAAGACAAATATATAGAATTATGTAGTACTCAGTACCCAGTAAAAAGCAACTATGTATAAAGTAAGACTGATAGAATATATATTCTTATTTCTTAAAAATCAAGTCAAATATACAAAAACAAATTTAAAATAGCATTAACAACATTCTGTACATAGTACCTCTTGTTGGAAAAATGTATTATTGCTATAGAAATGTGTATGTCTGAAGCTTGTATTTTTGAAAGTGTCTTAAAATGCCATATCATGGATATTATCTGTAAGAGGTTGTTGGATATAATATTTGTTTTCTGGTTGAATGTAGCAAACAATGGCTAGACTATGAAGATTGGAAGTTGCCTGTGAGACCAGAACCACATTTTACATATATATATATATATGGGATATATATAGGATAGTATTTATATTTAGGATAGTATATTATTAGGCATGTTAGTATTAAGAAAAAACTATTTGGTGGCTGTCTGCGTGGGTCAGTCAGTTGACCATACCCTTGATTTTTGGCTCAGCTCATGATACCAGGGTCATGAAATCGAGCCCCGCGTCAAGTTCCATGCTGAGTATGGAGCTTGCTTAAGATTCTCTCTCTCCCTCTGTCCTTCTCCCCTGTTCACACATGTGCCCTCTTTAAAATTTTAAAAATAAATAAATAACAATTTTGGCTGACAGCTTTTCCTTTAGCAATCTCACAATTTCCTTTGACTTGGAATCATTTGAACTGTTCCCCTGTTAATCTATTTAGAAAAGAACTAACATTGCATTTGGCATTTTATTTTAAAAATTTTTTAATGTTTATGTATTTTTTTAAAATTTTTAATGTTTTATTAATTTTTGAGAGAGAGAGAGAGAGAGAGAGTCAGTGTGAGCAGGGGAGGGTCAGAGAGAGAGGGAGACACAGAATCTGAAGACAGGCTCCAGGCTCTGAGCTGGCTGTCAGCACAGAGGCCAACGCGGGGCTGGAACCCACGAATCGTGAGATCATGACCTGAGCCGAAGCCGGACGCTTAACCGACTGAGCCACCCAGGCGCCCCTAATGTTTATGTATTTTTAAGAGAGGGAGAGAGAGGGAGAGCGAGAGAGAGAGAGAGAGAGAGCACAAGAGGAGCAGAGAGAGAGAGGGAGACATAGAATCTGAAGCAGCCTCCCGGCTCTGAGCTGTCAGCACAGAGCCCAAAGTGGGGCTTAAATTCACAAACTGTGAGATCATGACTCGAGCCAAAGTTGGACACTTAACCAACTGAGCCACCCAGACACCCCTGCATTTGGCATTTTAAAATGTTTGTTCAATTTTGTCTATGATAAAGGGGCAAAATTTCATAAAATACATAGTTTGTTTTTATTTTTTTCCCCAGACGGGGACTAGCCTAACGTTTTCCTACACTAGTGGGGCATTTTCTGGATGGCAGGATTCTTCTGTTGCTTTTCTACCTAATATATTCTGAGAAAGTGAAAGTAGGTCAGGTTATTTTACAAAATATGAACCTGTTATATCTTCTTTGTGGAAAGCTTACCTAGGCACTCAGTATTTGACATATGACAACTGTTATTACATATGTCATTTCAGCTTTTAAGTCCAATCTAAATTCATGATTACTTGACTTGTATGAAAACATGTGCTAATTTATCCTTATTAGCAAATAAATTAAACGGAGGTGTCTGAATTTTACTCTTGTCAGATTTAGGAAAAATCTGTATTGTAATTGTAAAAATAAGTTGTATTATAGATGCATTTATTAGCTAAAACATTTTGTCATCCCATGATATGTGCCATTGGAAAGTGTTAACAAATATTATCTTTGAAATCAGTCATAGCACATTGAAAATTCATTTGATTAATTTCGTTATTATAGTGACAGTAAGAAATATAATGAGATAATTTGTAAAGGACAAATACAAATTAATCCTGGAACACTGAAAAATAACTTATATGAAGGCATATATATGAACTTATATTATATGAAGGCAATTAAATTGGTCCATGACAGAGCATGGATAAATATGAATGATCAAACATTGGTGTTTAAAAAAGAAACTCTCAATACTGTCTATGAATGAGAAAGCTCTTAAGGAATAGACCTACACCCTCACACTTACAAGATAGATTGCTTTGGAGTGAGAATTTAACTTTGTGCTTATTTTATTTGGGAAAGCATGTAGGACAATCCATCTATCTGGCTGGCTTATAAGCATCATCTCAAGATACTCATATATCTACCATTTTTAAAAAAATAATACAATGATCAATCAACATATAATATATAAACTATTTGAAAAATTCTATTTCTTAGAAAACATCAAGGGAGTTTAGAATGTATTACCTTACATCAGAGAAAATGTCACACGTTGGACCCAGAATACGCCTTGAAAAGAGCTGGAAACTGACTCCAGCTTCTCTGTGTCTCCTCAGGAACAGAACAACTCCTGGATCCCTCTTTCATCTACTATCAAAAATATCACTCATCTTTTTCCACTCTGTTAGCTGTACTATAGAGACTATGCTGATGATTTTATGTTTGCAGGAGATAGTTCCATGTACAACTTACACACAAACATGCTCCATACTAGTCATAACATAGGCTTTCAGTAAGAGTTGATGCATGAATGAAACCCCAAAACATTCCAATTTAATATCACTTTAAAGCAAGCCACAATACCACCATCCCTTACACCTTTCCCAATAATAAAAACACTCCAACCCAATTATAGATAAGAAAATTAATAGGCTGACTTTAAAAAACATATTTACAGGGGTACCTGGCTGACGCAGTTGGTTACGCATCCAACTCTGATCTCTGCTCAGGTCATGATCTCACAGATCCTGAGTTCAAGTCCCACATCAGGGCTGATGATGTGGAGTCTGCTTGGGATTCTGTCTCTCCTTCTCTCTGTCCCTCCTACTTGTGCTCTCTCTCTCTCAAAATAAATAAATAAATTATTTTTAAACATATTTACAAATAATACAATTATATACAGCTATTATTGCAGGAATCAACCTATAAACTGATGATATAAATTTTGTGTCATAAACAATAGAGAAAATAGGAACAGGTTTATTTACTGGCCCTGACTATCCTTGAGCACAGGACTATGATATTATCTCTATTTCTCAGAATAGTTTCTGTTGAATAGATAAATACATGTATGGAAAAAAAAAACATAACTTGCATATGAACATTGTTTCAAAAACAATTTGTAAATTCATACTGTTTAGCACATGGGGTGAGTTTTTGCAAATAATCTGTAAAGTTTAGGAATTGTAGTGATCCACTCACAAAAATCTACAAAAGACCTTAACATAACTTATGAGAAGTCTGTACTAGTAATTCCATAGTCACTGATCAACATGAATAGTTCTATGTATCTTTGCATCTTATTATTACCATGTCTTACTTACTGCCCCCCTCCAAAATATGACACTTCAGAATAATTGGCCCACTTGACATATGTCAATTAAAAAATTATTACTATGGGAAAATAAAATCAGTTATAACATTTCAGGAGCACATTTCTGCCACTTGAGTAAAAAAATGGGGTTTTCTGTATTTGACCTTTCTACTTGGTATATAATGAGAACACAGATTCTCCAACTGTAAACCACCAGTATCGACTTCTGGGTCTAGTAGAATGTGAAACTAGGGTGAGAATAAAGGCTGTAGACTACAAAAGCAAAAAGCATTATAAACTACAGTCATCTGTCAAGGCAACCCCCTTCCTCCAAGAATGCAAATCCCAATTCTAGTCATCCACCTTCTGTCCCATCTGCCAACATGAGAAGTAATCATGCCTTCCATTTTCAACACCTATTAAATGTGACTATAGTCTCACTTCTGTTTTGCTAAGAATCAAAATGTCATCTCACAATATTATTAGCTACACAAGAAATGCAAACAAAGTATTTTTAGTTCAACCAATGGAGTATTTTAAGTGTAAATAACAATTTGGAAAAACAGAGAGTGAATACTCTCTCTTAATTTATTCTCCCACATCTCTGATTAGTTTTTCACCTACATTTCAGGGATATAGGCTCTGGCTATAATACGAATTTCAAACTAGAAGCCAGCAAAGAATCAAGTCTTTTGGCTGGTTTACAAACAATCTTTCTATTTAAAATTTAAAGATGAGGAAGTTGGTTTAGATTGATCTCTAAGGTATCTTTCAAATCAATGATTATAATTGGATCCTGTAAAACAATAGAATGATTATTAGGCAAATTTCCACTTGGTATAATTTGTGGTCCACAAGGAAACAGAACCCATACGACCAAATACTGAACAACTCAATGAAAACTCCAAGTTAATTTAGGAAAATAATTGTTGATGTTTCAGAGTTGAAACTATTTTTATGAAAAATCCAAAAACCTTTAAAAGTATATAATTGCACATAGTCTTTGCTTATTTAGATGTTTATTCTTTATAAAATATTTGGCTTAAAAATAAAAACCATGTTTTCTATGTATAATTGACTCCCAAATATCTTGACATGGTATACTTAGTAGTGTTTGTCTTCACTCTCGTTTTTGACTTACCTCATGACCTAAAATTCTTAACATTAATGATATTTTTAGTTTTTCACAACTTTATCAAAACTAACTCAAAATAGAAATAAACCCCTATCACTAGTCATATACACAAAATTTGTATTACTCCTTTAGGGTAAGATGTTTACTTCCATTCACATGTTTTAGGTGATCCCTGAATTATCTTTCTATGATGCCTCTTTTGGAAATGTAAAAAATTAGGCTGTCTTCATCTTGAAGTTGATATAGGTGTATATATATATATATATATATATATATATATACACATATGTATACATATACATACACATGTATATATATATAGAGAGAGAGAGAGAACTGTTTTGAGAAACACTGTCAATTTACCTATTACCTTTTAGTTTCAAACAACGGCTTTCTTAAAAATAATAAAGAAATTTTATATTTCTCCCAGTGTTCAAGAGATTCCCCAATTGTGGCTGAGGGGCTATGTTGATGGGTCATATCCTATTTATAATGTCTCTGAAATTCTCTTCAGATTTTAGTGCCTGAGGAACTTCAGAAATATCACTATGTCTCAGTGATATCAATGTGAACCATCTGCAACTACTCCTTCCCTGTGTCTTAGTGATTATCAATTGTCCTGCATACTAAGCCAAGGACAGAGAGTGGCTGCAGAAAACTGTGTATTTAGTGAGCTACAATTGGGCAAGGGAAAATAGACTTGTCTCTTTATATTTCTGTTTATAATGTTTTCTATGAAATGCCACAGCTAATTTCTAAAAGCCTGGAGTTTTTTCACTACTCCCTATAGAAGGTAATTAACTTTGCTATTTCCATTTTATCATTATAGTATTTAAAATAGAGAAAAGTTAGATACCTTTCTGCAGTTAGAAATCAAATAGGTGTTAGAAACAGATTTACTTTTACTACCAGGCCTATCTGTCAAAATCTTTATCTGATCTTTGTAATGTGCATAATACATTTCTATTAAATAATGATACATACCTACCCAACAACTAATAGCCTTTGAAAATATAGTACCCAGACTTTGGCTTTATTTCAGTTTAACCTGCTCATTTTAACCCTGGAGTAGTCCAGTTCACAATCTAATTCATAACATCCTCCTTTTTGACTACTAACTCCATATTCTTCAGTGTTTTCCAAAGTCCCCATCTGCTAAACCTGATCTTCAAATTCTTAAAGACCACCATTGTCTTAGTTCTTACAAATTGTTCTGTCTATTGCAACTATTCTTTCTCTTTGCTCTCTAGTTTGGACCCAGTTATTTATCCATTGAATAACTCTCTATTGAGATCATCTAACACATTTGCATCATTATGCCTCCACCAAATAGGCTCAGCAAATTCATATCTGGGTCAATAACATGTGTGTCCTTTCATTCCATTACCATGGCTAAACACACACACACACACACACACACACACACACACACACACAGAAATCCTTCTGTTAGTTGGCATCAATACAAACTCATTGTTTCTTAACTCAGCTGGAGCCTCTGATATTTCTGTGAATATTTTTCATCTACACTTGCCACCTTTATTTACAGAAGATAAATTAATTATGAACAGTGTATTGGTGAAGAAGAGTTGTCCATAAATTCCCATACCCAAAACTGAAGCTTATGTACAGCCACACCACCACATCTTCTCATCCTTAAATTGTAATCCATGCTGCTATACCTTAGGTATTTCTTCCTCAGACTTTCATCAAGTAGTCATCACATCCAACTTAGACACCTTCAAAGTCTTCCTCCATACTGTCTCTTTTTCTAATCCAATAAATATACTCGTATTTACCCCATTCTAAATAAACAAATGATTTTACCTTGATCTTATTTTACCCTCATCCTGTGTATAATACCTTCTTAGCAATTTTTACAAAACATTTTATTTACAGTAGTTATTTATATCCACCTCCATGATTATCATTCACATATCAACACACTGGCATTTATTTCTTCCTTCCCAAGACACCTCCTTTTAAAGAGAAGACCACCTTTCACTAATTAGCATACTGTTAACCAACAAATGCAGTGGACATTTACCTAAAACATATCTGATGAGCTAACATTCAACTTCTACCAATTCTCACTCATTCACTTTCATGATGAATTTTGTCTTACATCTCTTTGATCAACTCTTGAATAATCATTTTGCCATTATTCTGTTCCATTATCACTACTATTTTAAATCTATACCCACTTCTGTATTATCTTGATGATTTTTTCTATGACAATAGTTTTGTTTGGCATATCCTGTAAGTCCTGAATCTATAACTCAAATCTCTCCTCTACCTTCAGTCTTGATATCAAAATGTGTGTAGTATGCCAATGCAATTATCAGTTAGCATGGGCAAAAAAATGGATGTCTCTTCCTCTGCAAACCAATGATCCTTTGGAATTTTTTTTTGTCCCAATTAGTGTCATCTATATCTGGCAAATAAATCAAACTGGGACCCTGGGAGTGATTCTTTAATTCTCTCTCCACTTTTTATCCAACAATATAGTCACCAAGTTCAGATAATTTGACTATTTAAATAGCTTATGAACACATCCTTTCTCTGTATATTGAGCAGCTCAATCTGCTCCTCCAGATTATCCAAAGATTCCCATAAACCAAAGACTGTCATTAACAACCTTATAGCTTGGAGGCTATGTATGGCTCAGACATTTTCCCCAATATTACTAGTATTGATCATACACAGTGATAGATAGGTGATAGATAGATAGATAGATAGATAGATAATAGATAGGTAGATAGATAGATAGATAGATAGATAGATAGATACTTAATATTTCATGTGTAATTGAAAGTAGTAAAAAATGCTTCTGGTCCCCTAATATCCATTCTGCATTTTCTCCATAATAATAAAATGTTTAATGAGCATTGACTACTCAGAACGAAAAAAATCCATTTCACAGTCTTCCTTACACCTAAGATATGTAGACATAAAATAAAGCTCTATGTCCATTTCAGTGAACTTATGTAAATGAGAACACTGTCTTCCTCCATCATCTTGTTCATTTCTTCTGCTCCCTGGACACAATGAATCACAGCAAGAGTTAGAGCCAAGGGATAATGGAGGACTGAGGTAGACATCATCTGGCTCCATATAGTTTTGGTAGAACAGAACCGACATTCTAGCCTAGCACTGCATTTTTCCAGACTAATTTGTGAGCAATAAATAATTTCATTGTTGCTGAAACACTTATTTTAGGATATCCTGTTATTTGCAGCTGAACCTAATTCTAATGAATACACCAGATTTTTGGCTATTTTTGAAAGACTGGACAATCTGGCAATTCTATGCCACATTTTCCCATGGCAACGACGGACTGGAGCAGAACAGCTTTCATGTTAAAAATTCTGCATTGTCTCCCTCTCTGGATTTGTTTCTTATTTGCATTTGAATATCAAAACTACTGAAATACCAGATACAATCCAATTTCCTTAACATAACATTCAAGGTCTGCGATGATTTGGTGCCCAATCATCTTCTTAATCCTCCTTTTTTATGTCCCCTATTCTCCCATTAAACAAACTCCTGCATTTCCTCATCTATGCCAGTCTCTTACTAATCATCTCTTTCTTGATTTAGAGATTATCTGCTGCTAGAAAGACCCTGGAATGTCCCACTCCAAACCACAAAGGAGTAATAGGAAGCCTCCTGTGATAGCCGACCTTAGATGCTCCTTCCTATAGAATGCCTTACTGCTCCTCTATATTGGGTTACATGTCCCTTCTCTATGCTTTCAATTCCCTGAGCATATCTATTACTACATTATTTTGAAAATAAGTTTCTGCTAAAGAATCTATTACTCGAAAGTATTCTAAATAAAAAGGTTTAAGCAACATACAAGGCCTTATTTTTTAAATTCAGGTTACCAGAACTCAAGGTAGTGAAGCAGAAAACTTAAGACTGTGCCTGGGAATCCCCCTTGTAACAAGCACTTCTAATAGTTTTCACACAGGCAATGCAACAACTTCATTTTGCCAAAGAAAGTCTTTGGAATGTGAGTTCGTTGAGAAATTGAGCTGTTTTATTTATCATGCTGTATGTAACACCTAGCTCATTGCCTTTTATTCAATAAATGCTTGTTAACACACATGTCTTTTAGCACTTGGAAGAAGCAGGAATCCTGGCAGGTCATGAGGTCACTTTAGTAAAACACAATTAAGATACAGAAAAACATCATCTCTGTTCCTTGGCTCAGTCCAACAAGCTATCAGTCAGAAGTTGATTAGCCTCATTTGTACTGAACAGAAATGTGAGCGTCAAGTGCTTTATCTATGTTTCTAACTCCTATAAACAAAGCTCGTCTAGATCAGTAGTACAAATAGGTTTACTCAAAGGTAGTAATAATACTTGCTCATAATTAGAACCAAATACCTATGAATATCTGCAAATGTCAAAACAGAACTCCAGATGTACTGGTCACTTAATAATTCTAGTGACTAATCATATACATTATTTCAAAATAGTATGTCTGTCTCTTGGGGCGCCTGGGTGGCTCAGTCGGTTAAGTGTCTGATTTTGGCTCAGGTCATGATCTCATGGTTTCTGGGTTCAAGCCCCATGTTGGGCTTTGTGCTGATAGCTAGCTCAGAGTCTGGAGCCTGTTTCAGATTCTGTCTCTCCCTCTCTCTCTGACCCTCCCCTGCTCACGCTCTCTCTCTCTCTCTCTCTCTTTCTTTCTCAGAAATAAATAAAACAGTAAGAAAAAAATTCAAAATTGTATGTATGTCTCATTTTGGTTTGGATTACCCAAACTAATATTATTGTTTTTCAGCTTATAAAATGTTCCAACTTAACAGAGATTTAAGTTAACTAATAAAAAGGGAAGTGACTCTTTTAACATCCGTAATTTCAGATGCCTCATCACCCTGGACATTTTCTTTATTGATCTAATTCATTAAAATCAATAGAAAATCATTTGTCTCCACTGACAACCCAAGTGTTTTGGAGTAGTATAGAAACATTTTTAAATTAAATCTAAGTAAGGACATATAACTATTGATCACAGAAATGCCTTTAATGAAATAAAATTTTAAAATAAATTGATATCTATTAATAAATACTTTTTTCTGTTCAAACGGAAGATACTCAGTTTTTTTTTAATTAGGGTTTATTTATTTATTCTGAGAGAGAGAGAGAGCACAAGTAGGTGGGGCAGAGAAAGAGGAGACAAAATCCCAAGAAAGCTCCGTGCTGTCCACAAAGAGCCCAACACAAGACTTGATCCCAGAAACTGAGATCATGACCTGAGCCGAAACCAAGAGTTGGATAATTAACTGGCTGAGTCACTCAGATGCCCTGATACTAAGTTTTTTCTGTTCTTGATATGTAGCTAATTTTTAAAAATCTACCAACCATTAATTAGTATTTGTTCCTAAATAATCAGTTTGAGTTAAAAGACACATAACTATAGTTACAACGTATACTACCCATCTGAAGTTGATCGTTCTTCAACCATAGCTCAAGCTGCTCTCAGCATCATCCCTGGCTACTTCTTGTCTCTCTTATAGCACTTTACTTTCGCAAGGCTTCTTTGTAACATTTTCTATTATTTTTGTTCATCACTTTTTGTCTATGTCCTTGCCAGACTCCACTAAACACTCTAAACCACATACGCTCTTGGGTTTTCATTTTCCTTCTTAATAGACCTTGAAATTTCCTTCTTAATGCCAACAATTAGTCAAACTGAGGGTTCCCATTAACTGTGCAGGTTTCCAGACTAATGTCTCAGGGTGATATATGTTAACCCTGGGCACATTTTTAGAATATCGTAATAAGTATCTTCAGTTTGGCACTGTTTTCTTAAACAATAAGGTTTTCATTGTCTAAGCTGGTTTTCAGTATGAGCTAGAGGATAGATATATTAGAACTTGTTTACCTGTTCACACAAATTTCAAGATTTTAGGGTTGGTTTAAAAGAAGAATTGTAATTAATTGTACCATTACTCTTAATATGATAGAATATGCAGAGCCATATTCTGAGTCTTCTAGGCCTTAGGTTAATTTTAAATAATAGATAAACATGAAAATGCATAGGAAATATCCTTCGAGCATTTCATAACTCAAAAATATAATACAAACTAAACCATCCTTAATAGAAGTGAAACACAGCTCAAATATACATTTTACTGAGTAAACAAAATCAATAGAACAAATAACATTTGCAAATGAGTTGCACTTTCATTATACAGAAAAACTCTATTGGTAATGTACTTATGCCATAATATGAGGCTGTTGAAATAATGTGATTCGTAATCATCTATAGTCCCATGGAATCAAACAGCCCAATTTACAAAATGTCTTCTTACATCTAACTAGCTGAGATTCATTTCTTCTCTTTGTGATCAGTAAGAATAAAGGTCTCAAGTCTTCCTTAGTTTAGAAGGGCAACATGACCTATATACTCCTGGCAGTTTTTTGTCCTACCCCTGAACACATATACAGAAATGGAGAAATTATCTCTGTAGCACCATTCATGCTACACAGGTAGGGTCAAAATTACATTTAATTTAATCTCAAAGTGGTGTCAATCATAACGCATCACAGAAGTGGAAAGATGTAAACCGAGTTTTTAACACAAAAGCAGCAGAAGTCCATTATTTGGTTCCTATCAACTCCTTTGATGCCTACAGCACACTTTGGAGAGTTTTTCTACCTCTTGTCCAGATGAGGAATCAGCAAATAGTGTATGTGTTTTCCCCATAAATTTGAGTTTTTCTTATTTTCCTCACAAACGTTCACACATTAGGTAGGAGCTCTCAGTAAATCAACACAATTTTTGATGTCTCTAAATATGGATTAAATAATTTAGCAAAAATAGTAAGCATTCTTAGTAAATATCTGCTTTGAATACATTGTTAACAAAGTTCTGAGTGACAGGGCTTATTTTTTCTATCAAAACAGAAAAATTTTCTGTCCAGTGATCATGAAAAAACACCCAATCTTAATTTCAGTTGCTGATGTGAATCCACCAAAATGTTTGAAAACCATTAAAATAAAAATAAAAATAAAATAAATTTTTCTTTAATAAAATCAAGGAAAGCAAGATTCCCTGTAGTCCATAGGAATTTAAGATTTCAGTATTGTTTAAATAAATTTCATAATACAGAAAAAAATAGTTTATAATATGGTTGTTTCTGCTCTAACATTTAGAGACCTGAGTTTGTTTTATAGCCCCAAATAGGAAATCAATTTCAAATTCATTTACCAAAACAGTAAATGTCCCTACATTTTCTAATAATTGAAAGCTTTCTTTTTAACAAGAAACTTTGGACTTTCTTAAGGATGATAATAATTGCTTACGAATAAGACAATTTTTAAAATACAAAAATAGATTACAAGAATTATAAAATATTACCAAGAAAAGAAAATCAACATTGAGTAACTAATCCTATTTGGCCTCAAGCAATTTGGTTCACTATGTGATTGAGTTTAATAGAAATTGACACTTCTCGGTACATATTTTTAATGAAAGCTTAAATTTCAAAATTATAGAAAACTCAGGTCTTATTTGCAAATGTAGTTGACCCTATTTCAGTGCTGTGTGACATGCATTTGGCAAATCTCACACAGGTAAAACATTGATGCCGGTGAATATAAGCAAGTAGTTTTAATAAACCAATAATAAAGCTTTGCTTTATTTATTCAATAAACTGCACCATTTTTCTTCTCATCATTCCACTGGACTAATAACTAAAAAAAACAGTATTTCTATGTTTTCTATATAGACCTATATCCAGTGTTCCTCTACCCCTTTCAAACCTACATGAGTCAGCGTCGCAGAAGCTGTGGTCCACTATTGCCCTCATGCTTACACTATACGGGGTTTGGGTATGCATGGCAGGAGGAAATTTTTTTCTTAAAGATTCTGGTGGGTTTTCAAAAAATCCCTTTGCAGCCAAATTTCTTTTTGCTAACTTATAGCCTATGACTTTTTACTTTTTGTGTAAATCTAATTTCATATAAATCTATTCTAAGTTCTACCTATCAAATATATTATGATTAACTTAACAAAAAAATAAAGCTTTATGTCCTCTTTGAAGAACAGCCACTTTTATCTACATAAAAAACTTAAGAATGAAAATATCTATTTACAAGTATCATGCTTTGTGGTTTGGAAAACATTTGTTTTAGGAAGAGTGTGGATTTTGAAAATATGCTGAAAATAATGATTTTCCCTTGCCATTCTATAATCACATTTAAAACACAAAGATATGTATTTTTATAAGTGTTCATTCAATCATCTAATACTAATCATCTATTATTCTCCAAGTAAGTAAGGAGGATACAAGATACATAAGACAGGAGCCTTGCTCAAGAACTTACAATGTCAATGGAATTTAAAGGATACAGATTTGCTAATGTATAATAATATCTATTTATCACTGTGAACATAGGTATAAATTATTTTAAAAGAAGGGGGAAGGTGAATTCTTCAACAAGTAGAATTTGCTTACGGATTTAACAAAACGGTGGCAAATTGGAACAAATTGACCTTTTGTTTCATTAAGTATAGTCCTAACTGATAAGTTCAGATGGAAAATCAATCAGCATCTTAACACAACAAATTAGCGGAAATAAACTTGCTTATAAAGTTGGGTAAGGAAGTCACCCAGTTTCAGATTTAAGGGACTGTGCTCTAATCACCATAGACTATCAGTTTATTATTCGTTATATTTTACTTGCAAGTCTGACTAAGTCCATGGAGGAAAAAGAACTCATTGAAGAAAAGAGGGATTGGGATAACTTGGAATTGTACACTGCTGTAAAATAAACTCTACTGCGATCAATTAATCTTATTCCTATAAAACAAGGGTTAATGAATGAATCTTCCAAAACCAGATTAATAGAGAAAAATTGTTCAGTGGAGTGTTCCGTATGTATTGAAACACAATCTATTTTGAACCACTAGGTCATGAAATAGTGATCTATCCTGTGCTTCAACAGATGGCACAGTTGAAGAAAGTCCAAGCTCTTCATGGTAAATGGCACATGATTTGGACTCAGAAATGCCTAAAAGCCATAGGAAGTGAATGTAATGGCTTTTTTTGTTTTATTATTATTATTATTATTATTATTATTATTATTTCTCTGCATTGTTAGTTTTCTGTCAGAAGTAACTGGCTCTAAGCCTATTATTATATACCACTAAAATTCAGTTGTTGTTTTTTTTTTAAGATCTCAGCTTTTTATTTCCCCCCTCCTGAATTAGGTACATAGACAATTATCTCTTGTGTCCCTCAAGTCTCTAAATAAGTGCTCTGAAAAAAACAAATAAGGGTGATAGGTGACGGGTGGTGGTGGTGATAGCTTCTGAAGTCAATAAGTGTGAGAAATATGACATAGATATATCTCTCACAGAGATTCAGAGTGTTTCTTGAAATCAGTGAAGTCCTATAGTAAAGACTATTACTGAAGTTATATAGTGCAGTATTTCTCCCAATTTTAAAGTCAAGAAATCATTTTTTGAGGCCACAGTTTTTTTGCTTTTGTTTTTTTTTTTTTAATATCTCCTGGACCTTTGGAATCATAGAACATAGCTCCATAAATAACAGTCGACAGATTATACTGGAAGTAATTCGTGGGAGGAAAGCATGTTTCCTATCTTGAGCAAATGTATTCTGACATCTTAGCCTGCTTCACTTTTGGCATTGGAAAGTGAAATGAACTGCCTTTCAAAATGATGGCATGGATTATTAGTACTCCCACATTAGCAACAATATTATACTATAGATTCATTCACAGACAGGTGTTATTCCAAGCAAAAAGATTTGTGGTCCCTGGCATATAACAGAGTCTTCAAACCCAATATAGAGTCTTCAAACCCAAACATAATAGTTACTCCAATTCTGTAACTGATTTTGGTGGAGAATTTGCTTTATACAAACACCAGTCTAAATTCCCTTTCCAGTTCTATTGGACATGTTGGGAGGAGCAAAAAAGGCAAATTTCCCCATTTTCATTTTCTGATATGATGGAGAGGCAATCTGATATTTTATTTAAATATTTTTAAGTGAGCTACATTATGGTGAGCATAGCATAACATATAAACTTGTGGATTCAGTATGTTGTACCCTCAAACCAATGTTTATCAACTATACCTCAATTAAAAATAATGATAAAATGGGGTGACTGGCTGGCTCAGTCCATGCAAGTTTTGATTTCAAGGTTGTGAGTTCAAGCCCCACACTGGATGTAGAGATTACTTAAAAGAATAATAATGATGATAAAATAAAATAAAATAAAATACAAAAATAAAATACAAAATTATGTTAACTGGTTCCACAGTGTATCTTATTTATTTATATGTATTTAAAAGCACTATGACATATTCATCCTGCCAAACATCCTTGTTGAAATGCTAGTATTAAAAATGCATTTATTTGTTATTGTATTGCTATTATATATTTTTAAATATCCTGCCTCTTGCAGAAATTTGTCATATTAATCAATTTTGCCATATCCATGTGCCATTTAGCTTGTTTTTGTTTGTTTTATTTAGTTTTTCTTTTCCTTCTGTGTATTGGCTAAAATCAGCTACAGTGTACAGATTTAAATGAACCTTAGGAATTTAAGGCACAAAAGTAAGACAAATGAAATTTTAGAGTGTCAGTTACTGTATAGTAATTGAACCAGTTGGGAAGAGGGGGTAAATTTAACTGTGTCAAACTAAAAATATATATAAAGATGTTTACTCTGAGATGGGTGTGGAATGGAAAGGTACAACAAAACATCAATATAAATCTGTAATCCCAGGAAAAACAACATGGACGTCAGAAAAATGCAACAGGAGGTTGGATTGGTTAGACATTGATGATCTCTCATCAAATATCCAGTTGGGCAGTTAAAATGCATTTGTTTTAAAGTCCCTCTGATCTGGCTTTGCATTCTGGCTCTGCACTGACCAGTATTCTCCCAGGCAAGTTGCTTTCTAATCCTCAGATTCTTTATTTGAAAAATAGTGATTTTAAAAACTGACCTACTAGTTATAATTGTTTTGAGGATTATGTAAAATTATTTATATAATAGAGAACCACTATTAATTGCTAACGCTTTCTGAAAGTTTCTAATGTATCAAAACCTCTTATAGCACTTTACTGTATTAACACATTTAATATTCACGGCACTGCAATGAAGTAGGCACTAACATTGTCATTTACATTTTACAAGTGAAAAAATCAAGGAGCAATAAGGTTAATAACTTGGTCAAGTTCACATAGCTAACCAGAGATAGGATTAGAATTGATACAGTCTAACTCTAGAGATGGGACTCTTAACCACTCTAATAATTCTTGATCAAACATGATTAGTTTATTGTCAGTCCTCTTCAGACATAATTTTATCCCTGGCCTACTGTATACACATTTATAATTATAATCCGGTGAAATTCCCTGACATAATTTAAAACATAAAACACTGAATGGAAAAAAACTTAGACAAATACCCTGTATAATTTTGAAAATCTTATATAATTTGCATAGAGCAAAACAATTGGAGGCATTATAATGACTATATAATAAAAACCTTATTTGAGATTTATTAGAGGAATTTAGAGTTAATCTGGTCCAGGAATTCACAAACTACCTTCCACAAGCCAGATCAGTTCTGCTTCATGTTTTTATGCCACCTGTGAGGTTTTTACATTCTTAAGTAGTTGAAAAAAATAATATTTGTGACATATAAAAATTATATAAAATTCAAATTTCAGTGTGTATGAATAATTTTTTAAATGTTGCCAATATGTACTTTTGAAAATTTGTTGTTTTATTATATACACACATATTTAACATATAATACACACACATATATATATGTCTATAATGTCTATAATGTCCTAGATTTTGCATCTTAGCCTGCAAAGCCTAAAAAACTTAATTTAAGGACTATTACAGGAAAAGTTTTTTGATTTCCTTATTCCAGTCCAGCAGTCTCATTTCAGGGATGAATTAAGAGCCTTGCCTAGGATCACAAAGCTAGTTAGAGAATTACTTAATCCAAAATCCAGGGCTTCTGATTGTAGGTTCATTGTTGTTGATGCCATAAATGAACCCAAAAACTTTGAACTCTGTACCATCATAAAGGTGTGTTGTGAGAATCTAAGCAGAGCTTTCAGTCAAGTTTTAACACTCCTTTTGAAAATAAACTGAGTATTTTTGACATGACACCACACCTACTCAGAAATAGCTGAAACCACTAAAAGCCATCTGATGAGGGGAAACTATCCTTGTACAATGTCTAAAATGAATATTTGAATCACAGCATGACTACATTAAGTGAAAGGTTATCACAATTTACTTAGAAAATTAAGTTCAGTTATACTTAGAGTGTTAAGGATTAGAGACAGTTCCTGATGGTGAGCTGTATGGTACATGAGGAGAATCGTTCTATGAAGAAAACATGAAATATATTTTATTGTGCTGTTTATTCAAGGATTGGGCTAAATGAGAAATCTGTTATGGGGGTTATTAAGAGGTAATCAGACAACAGAGTTGCTCCAAAACAAGGGTAAAAAGGAAACCTTCCTAAATGGAGTCCAACTTTTGACCACCAAGTAAGAATAGCCCGATCTTCGTTTTTGTCTTATTTTTGATTATTAAAGTTAATCTTCCTTTGCCAGAAATATTTTCTCTTGGAAGAAAATAAAAACATCCTTTTGTAACCAATAATGGATAAGATTAGTTGCTAGTTTCTTTTCAGAAATATGCATATTAAAGCAAAGAGCTTAAGCATTTCAATTTAAAGTTTACACTGTACGATTATGTCAAAAGCTCTTTGCATCTTTTCTATAGTATTTTTTCTGTTTTTAATTGATTTTAATAAATGGATATTTTGCTAGATTTTTTGTATAGTCTCCTGGATTGAAGGGAAATGCACAAACATTAAAGATATTACATGTTTCATAACTTTCCCACATCAGTTGTCTCTAAAATCAATTTTACACTCAAGTTTGAGTAAATCTGCCCTGAAGATAGATTATACCATTTAAATACAAGCATTGGCTTAGGTTTTAATTCTATAAAATGGAGTCAATAAAAGACTAATAATGGATTCCAAGTCTGTATTTTCTCCCTAAACTACTCTGGAACTCCATAGTCCCATGTCAAACTGCATACCTAGAATATATAAATAAGAATCTCAACGTTACCATGTCCAAAATCCAGCTCTGATGCTTAATACCTGCTTCCTCCAGATTTCCCTTCTCAATAAAAGATACCACCATCAAACTATTTGAAAAAGAAACATGCACACACACACACACACACAAACACACACACACACTTAAAACTATTTTTTCTATCCTTCATTAATATCTGCTCCAATATAGAGTTCTGTTGACACCAAAAATATACCCACCAGCTCTCCACTTCTGTCCATCTCCACTACTGCCTCTATTGTACAAGATACAATCGTGTTTTTCCCAAACTACACCAGCAGCTCTTTGCCTTCATATAATTAATTCTCACTAAACAAGTCAAAATAGATATTTAAATATACTGCTTGGATCATATACTTGCCTGCTTAAAATTCTGTTACACTTAAAATCTCAATACTTTGCTATGGCTTATAAGGCATTATCTGGTTTCTGTCTCTCCAATTTCAACTCTGTCTGTGGTCAGATACCAGACATTCTAGTCTTCTTTCTAGTCCTCAAGTATTCCATGCACATTTTTAAGTCAGGATGTTTTGTTCTTGATGTTTTATTTGTCAGGATCTCTCTTGCTCCAAATCTTCAAATGACTATCTGTCACCTTTTTCACTCAGTTCACTCAGCCCTACCTCAGATAGGACTTTCATGATCATCCTAAAGAAAAGAGATCATCAACCACTTCGCTGTTTCATTTCATTCATGGTTCTTCATTATTTGAATGTATCTTAACTGTTATTTTTATTTTGTTTTCTATAATATTGTATACAATGTAAATTCAAATGAGCAGAAATCTAGTCTGTTTCCTTTAGCTTTAGAGCTTCTGCATAAGTACCTGTCACATAGCTTGTAATCAGTTGAATACATGAAATATATGTTGAATCAATCAAAGTAAAATTTCCAGTATCCATAGTTGTTTCTCTTTATTTTTTTTCTGATTTTGTCAGAATTAAGATGTATCTCCTTGACACTAATGTGATGTTGCCTCCTTAAACAATTTTTTTAGTCTTGAAGAATACACTATGATAAAGGCCATGGTCAAAATATTTCTCAGTCATGGTTTCAAATCCAGCAAAATAAGGACTGAAATTTCTCTTCTTTATATATGTCATACTGCTTAAGATATTATGAACTAAAAATCCCCGAATTTATAAAAGGAAGTAACTCTGTTTCCAATTTGTGCATTTGATTACTCATCAAGTGTGTAAATTAGGCTTGCAGAGACAGAAATCTAACAGGCACCATATTAGCTATTCATGTAAAAATGCTGGAAAGAATGTTCTATATTATTAAAAAACTTTTGGTATAAATAGTTTTGGGCTAGCTAAAAGTGATGTCACACTTAATGCAAATAATGTTCAAAAGGGCTCTGATCTGACTTTCTTCTTAATTTGATGTTCTAAATCATAAGTTGTAATAGTAACATGACATTCCATGTAATTCATTTCTTGGGGATTATTGCTGCTTCCAGCTATTAGTTTCTTGGCTCCAAGTCTTATTCCTCATAATATTACACTATAAGATACAATACCCTCCTGCAATATTCTGCTTGTTATGTCTTAATGTCTAATTATACCAAATACCATCTGTAACATGCAATTCGATTCTTAGAAAAATGACCATTATAGTGAAAAATGCAAACGTTATAAAATCAAAATTTTGCTGAAAAATAACAAAATATAACATTTTTTACTCCGATAATAATAATAATAATAATAATAATAATAAACAACTCTCATTAAAGCATATATTGCCACAACAGAAAACATTTAGTCATTCAGGAAACAGAGGGATTAACAGCATTAAACTATTTGCTATGTAATTACATTTCTTTAGATTCATCTGATAATGAATTAAACTATTTGGATTCATTATTTAGGAACCTTGATAAGTTCACTAGCATTAATTTACAATTCTATGATGACAAATGGTACTTAACTATCTTCTGTATAAGCTATCAAAACACAGACTGGTAGTAAATATATCCAATTAGATAAAATTAACTGGACTCACTACTGAATCATACTAGCTATAAAAATTATGTAACTGAACAGAAATTAGCAAATTATTATATGATGCCATTTTATATACACTAAACCCAATATTTTATATATAATAATTTAGTAACATAGATTACTTGTAACTATAAAAATAATTATTTTAATAAATACAAATGCCTGAACTAAAACATGCAGATTCTATTATAGTGTATAGGCAATGACATTGTTTTAAATTCATTCACTTATTTTGCAATATTATTATTTTATGCAGTGGTACAAAGTTCTTTGTGTATACATATATACACAAATATATAGAACTTATATATATACTATATATTTATAGTATTATTCAAATGATATTGCTATCATAATAATGAGCATTACTTTGTTATATCATGTACAGTTCCAATATATTAAAAATATCTTGATTTAAAACAGGAAAGTATACAATAAATATCAGAGTCTGGTAAGAGCCATTATTGTTTGTGGTAACAGTGGCCCTTTACACTCATCTCCCTTTCCTGGGAGGCACAGACTGTTTCTCTGATAGCAATATGGATTAGCCATTTATCATCTATATTTGAGGCACTTCTCATTTTTCACTATATATTGACTTTTTCTATCGATATGCTGCAGCTGAACATGTTTCCTTCCTGTATTCTTCTGCCAAGAAATGAAATGGAATTAGAGGCAAAGGGAATAAGGCAGAGAAGCAAGTAAATGTATGGATTTGCTCACTGCTTTCTGCATGTTAAACCTTTGGACTATACTACTAAGTAACTGAACATTAGGTTTCACTAAACAACACATAGCCATGGGATTATTAGCTTTACAATAAAATTACAAAAGAATATAAATATCTTATCAAAGTGACTGTAATCTGTTTATATATATAAACAACACAAATCAAAGCTAAGAACCAAAGACAACTATTCTGAAATTCTTATGATATCATAAAATACCTTATGCAATTTCCTAAACTTACTTGACTTCTCAAACAATTAAAATTGAAAAACTGTCATTCACTTAGGGTAAAATTGGTTTGTTTCTTTTTAGAATGATTAGTAAAAAACTCAACTGAAGTTACAAAATTGCAGATATTATTCCCATTTTACAGAAAAAGAAATAAAACTAGCAGGATAAATAAAGTACTTCTTTCATTTAAAAATAGTGATTTAAGATTTTCAAGTCTTTGCATAACAACTAATAAAGCTGATGTGACCATTGCACTTTTCCAAATGGCTGAAAAATTAAACCATTCCAAAGAAAGAAACACAAAATTTTCTAGTAGTATTATAATAATTGTCAGTGATGTACTATTCTATAATTACAGGATGGATATAGCTCAGCTTTGTAGGTTGTAAACCCCTTGAGGTGAGAAATGCCTTATTCTCTTTCTCCCAGAGCTTCCACAGTATTTTTCATGTAGCAAGTGCCCAAATAGTGTTGCCAGTTGAATACTTAGGTTCTTACTCATTCAAAATTCTTTAAACTACTAGATCATATTTCTCTTGTAAATCTCAGGCAAAGTTCAAGTTGGAAATATAATTATATTTCAAGTATGTAATATAGCATATATTTAACAAATAAATGGAAAGAAAAGAGTAATTAATTAGATAATTGAGGTCTAAGCCATATACTGTAAGTGCTGGTCAACTGAGGCCAAAGGGATATATTGGGCCTCAATAATCAAAGATAATTTCTTCAGTGGTTCATTTCATTATAAAATGTTAGTTCTAAATACTTAATCTGTTTTTTTTCTTATTGATCCAATTTTTTTTACACCTCATCAAATTTCAATGGGTCCATAGCAGAGTCAATATTGGTTCTGGGTTCAGGATTGCTCTGTTTTTAACATGTGCTTTCATGGAACCATTTAGTGGTATATCTTTAAGTTTTGATACCAAGATGAAAGTCCTGAGTGTCCTGTGTATTACTGTTTATAATAATAATAATAATATTTTTGGTGAACTTTTATTTAAAGAATATGTCAGGAGATTATATGAAAACTTTATTTTTTGCCTTCTTATTTTTTTATGGTTCAGGGCCCCACTGAAGCAAATCCTGTATGTTCAATACTTAAGCATACATTTATTATAACTACTGATACCATAACGAGTTTATATTTTATAAATTAAATAATACGTTGCATTTGAATACCTACTAAAATTAAGTCTTTTTACATTTTATATTTTCATTTTTCTTCAAATAAGCTTATCAATTAAAAATAATATTTATAAATTAGCTAGCAAAAAGCTGAATAAGAAACCATTCTACTTAGTATTCTACCAACACATTAAAAACACACACTTCCCATTCACCCTTGCAAATTTATCCATCTCTCTGTACTTACCAAAGAACACTTATTAGCAACCTGGAAAACACTAAATTAACAAACTGTCCTTGGAATTACCAATATAATTTTTAGCACTTATTAAAATGCCTGATAATTCTAATTACATCTGATATAAATACTGTTAAGAAAGAGAATCCTGTTATGTTAATGTTAGATCAGCTATTCCATCTTCCTCCTGAGTAAACATGTAAAAATGGTTAAACAATAAATTTCTATGGCAACAACTTAAATTCTAGTATATTCTTAGTTACAGCCACAACCACAGAAGCTACTACTTTCTTTAAAGCAATCAAACTAAACAACATCCCTCCTCTTTTCCTCCATTTCCATCTGGCATAAGTAAAATCTCTTTCTTTGATGAATTAAATATGATTTAATTGGAAATAAGATATCTAAACTAATGAACATGGCAGCTACTTATATGAACATTTTACGTAAAAACAATGACAATAAACTAGGCACTTCTAAGTGAAAGTTATGTGCTAAGACAATATGTATTATGTATCCTGCAAACTAAACTAATACATGATACATATTACTTTAAACCAACTAACATATATGGTTATATATATAATTGTGACACAGATACTTTATCAAAATAAAAATTATCTAAATAGTGAATGTTCTTTTACATTAAATCATTGAATACTTTTGCTACATGGATTTTTAAATATATATTAGTGTTTATTAAAATATTTGATAATTCTAATATTTTAGAACCAATAAATAGAAAATTTAATGGTTTGAATTTCTATAATTCACAAATACACATAGCAATTCATCTTTTTTTTTCTTTTATGGTGCCTTTTTATACATTTTTGGAGAACACACTAAAGTTATCTGCTCTAAATGTAGGGCAATTTTCCTTTGCTTTAAGACATATTGGAAATATAAAGGGCTACCTATACCTACTCAATTAAGAAGATACAACCTGATTTTTTGATTTGTTTTAAAGTAACAAATTTTTATAGCTATGTGTATTTTTCAAGGATACTCTTCTTTAAGAGCTTATCCTATTAAATATATATGGCCATTCCATTCAAAGGAGGTTTTATAGGGTGAGGAAGATTGGGTTTAAATATCACTTGGGTTTAAATCTACTGGTTATGATCTGAGTTATCTCTTACTGTCCTTAAGCCTCAATTTTCTCATCAGTATAATGGAAATAACAATATTGTGATAAATTATTCTGTATTTGTGAGGGTTAAATCAAATAATTATGTAAACTAGCACATGACTGACTCACAATAAGTACTTAAAGATGTTAACGCTAATATTTAAAAATCAAGTTTACTCTTTAAATTTTGGCCTCTATTTCGTAATTTATTTTTAATTAGAATGAACAAAAGTTCTTGTCCCAATGAAGACCTTGAAGTTCTAGTTTCCTGACTTAGACTAATCATGTATTAGTTTTAAAAATTACTATCATGCCTCACTAGATATCTTTTCGTATCACTTCCCACCAGAGATGTAGAATGTCTATCATCTTTTCTTTTCCTTTTTCAGGTCATAATATTGTGAGTATATGACTGTTACCCTCCTCCAACTTTTCCATTACAAATAAATCTGTTGATTGCTTACAGGGAACCCAGCTGTACTCTCCTAAAAAAGAATTAAGCCTTTCATAAGAAAATAAATAAATAAATAAACAGCCCATAAAATTTGTCAGAGGATAGTAGAGTACAACTTCATCACTATGAAATGCAGTCCACAAACAAAGGAATCAAGAGAGAAAATGATGAATGACCTTAGGTATAGTCACAGTTTATAATAAAGATTTTATTTAAAAACTGTTAAAATAAATAATACATACTCTAGAACATCACTGTTCTGGGAAATTACTTCTCTTTAGAATATGAGTTCTAGAAGACAAATCTTACTAGTACTACTACTCTGGGAGCTTTCATTAGCTGATTTACAATCATATATATATAATCATATATATATAATTTAAAAAAATCTGTGGTCTGCTGTCTTTTAGTATACTTCTCCAGGGTGGATATGTGGTGGAATGCAGACCCCCATCAATATGTGTAGTTTTGCTTGCTTTTTGTCCCTTAACTGCTGATAAGATAGATCGCTTAGAAATCCCAGAGGGATATGATTGAGGCCAGGTTACACTGGCTCATAAAATTCAAACAGTTCAATGCTTTTCTTGTTAATTACTAGGCCACAACCAGAAATCCGAATGATGGGAGAGAAACACTTCTTTAGGATAATGAATGATTTTCATAAAGATGAGTGCCTTAACAAATTTCAGTATGCAGTTGTTGGGGCGGGGAGGGTGGGTGGGCACTAATTAGTTTTACCGTTTTCAGCAGATGTTGAATTCAAAACGCCAGCAGCATCTCAAATGCCAGTCATTAGGGCTGTCTTTCATCGAAGAGTGCTGACCAATGAAATCTCCACTCTGTTTAATGAGACTGATCTAGGCAGAGTCAATTAAATCAAATCTCTACTAACATCCTTAATATATCTGCAGTGTGTGCAGCAGCAGCAGCAGCAGCAAGGGATTTCCAGTATTAATAAAGGGATTCACTGCCGCATAAGGAGAGGGGGAAGGGGGCGGGGGCGGGGGGTGGGAGGAAGAGTGTGTTGGGGAAGACCTTACTTTACCGACAGGGGAAAGCTGGAAAAAGCCCGGGTGGGGATGGAGGAGGAGGGGAGCTACGTAAAGGATAAAAAGCTAAGTAAAACGATTAAAGAGCCTTGATATAGTTCTAGAAGGGATCCACCCCCAACCGTCCCCCTCCCCCGTCCCTTCCACCGCAAATCCAATTTACCAGTTGCAAACATGAAGCTGGAAAAATGTAAGGACCCAGAGTTGAAAACATTTTCACTTTAATACTGAAAAAATATGCCATTATAAAATCCTCGAATAGAATTAGTAAGTTTCACGTGCTTCCTCGGTTCTTTTTTCCTACTTTATAAGTAAGATTTACACCAGCACAGAATTGCTACCATAAGATCGCAGCCTAAGCACTATAATGACATTAATTGGTCATGCTTAACTGCCTCAAAATCTTTTTTTTTTATAATTACACTGATACTATAATAGAAATCATGGGTACTTATTTTACATTCAGATGAAAGGCATTATTGGATATGTATAGAAAAATATTCCCCCTCAAAAAAAAAAGGTTAAAACATCACCATCAAAATAAAAGAACCCAAAACAACCCCTAAAAACTTCGCTCAACAAAATACATTTTTAACTCATAAAATGGACCGATGATTAGCCATGCAAATGTCTTAAATAAAACCTTTACATTTTTTTTTTCACAGTAAAGTACGTACGCTCTGAACTGCCTACCGATCACAAATAATGGCGAAATGGCACTTTCTGATTATACTGTGTTTTGTTTATAGAAAGTTTGATACGATGGGACTTATCAGGTAAGAGGGTGGGTGCTGTGAACGTGACGCCGTCTCCAGTCGCCGAGGAAGGCAGCGTCCCTGGAGCGCGTGGATTCCATGCGAGCCATGCAGCACTTTTTGTTTTTGTCAGAAGTCAAAGTTACTTATTTATAATACATTCATGCCTTCGTGCAACTGCCCGTCCCTGCATAGCCAACAGGGAGCCATCACGCCCCCCCTCTCACGGGGCTAATCCACAGGGGGAAAAATAGATATCTATCTCTCTATATAGATGTGGGTATACGTATATATGTGTGGGAGCGCAGCAGCCATCCCTGTCCGCCCCAACGCAGAGGGCGAGTTCTCCGAGCAGGGCCCCTGCTGGGTTTTTATCAAAAGGAGCTCGCTTGCAAAGAGCGATTTGGCAGCGCTCTCCCAGCTCGCCACAGTCTGCTCTTTGTTTCCAGGAGGGAGCTAAGGGGTCAAAGCCTCTCAGTGGAGCGAGTTCACAGTTATTTATTTACTTATGTCCATAAAGCCTTGGGGGCGCGCTGGACTTGGGTCTGGGCTCCTCTGGCCCCTGGGATGCCGGCCGGGTGGGGGATTGGTTGGGGGTGGGGGCGCAACGCCTTCTCGCTCCCCTGCTCTACCCGGGCTGGGGTCTTAGTCTGAGAGCGAGTGGGAGCCACAGTCATATACTCTGTGGGCCCCATCTGCGTTGTAAGGCCCATTGTGCCAGTAGGAAGAGTCACAGACTGTCTGTAGGGAATTAATTTCGGACGCCGAGGAGTTGGCGTCCCTTCTCTTAGATCGTTTTCTATTCCTCAGGATAAACACGAGCATGCCCACTACAGTGAAGGCGGAGGTGACAAACACCAGCAGCAGTCCCGGGACCAACACCGAGATGGACACCCTGCTGGTGTCTAGATAGGAGTTGGAGTGCGTCCCGGTCTCCGCCAACCCAGTGCTGTTTTTACTGTGCGAAGTTAACGTGGGCGAGATCCTCGCGTACAGCTGGGGGCAGATCTCGTCATTGGAGAGAAGCATGAAATCCTTCCTAAAGAAGTTCACCGGCGTCTCACACTTGAGGTCGCTCATCAGCACTTCGGAACCCAGGCGTTCTGCCCATTGCTTAAAAGGCACAATGGTGCAGGAGCACTCCCAAGGGTTCCCGTGCAGGTCTATCTGGATGATGGAGGTTAACTGGTCCAGTACCCCTGCCACCGGAAGGTACATGAAGTAATTGTTGTGCAGACTGAGCTTAGAGAGAGAGACCCCAGCGAACACGTCCACGGGTAGGGACCGCAGCAAGTTGTTGTTGAGAATGAGGATCCTTAGTTTGGGCATGGCATGGAAGGTGCCGGGAAGGATGAGCTGGATTGCATTGTACTCCACGTTCAGGTATTCAAGGTTTTGCAGCCCGGCGAATTTCTCCCGGGACAGCGTGTCCAGGTAATTGCTATCCATATAGAGCCACCTGAGGTCCAAAAGGTTCTTAAAAGTGTTGTTCTCTACCGTGGCAATATTATTGTTGCCCAGATCTAACAGAATGAGATTCTTGTAATCCACAAAGTGCGATTTTCGGATGCTGTGTATCTTGTTATCTCGAAGGAAAAGCTCCTGCACGTTGGAGAGCCTGGGCTTCAAATCAGCCAAGCTGCTCACGTTCCGGTTGTTGCAGTTCATCTTTAAACCCGACCCTGGGATGTGGTCGCAGCTGCAGCCTCCAGGGCAAGGCAGGCCGTTGGTTTGGGGTTTGTTTCTGGCGCTGCCGGTCGCGATCGCAGCAGTGGGTCTTATTTTGATCTGCCAGTTGCCTGGGATCTTTGTACCTCCGTTGGGGGCAGACCCTGGGGTGGCATGATCCTCTTGCCCATTGGTCTTGAAAGGAGTTGGCAGGGGGCCAGGAGCGAAGGTCTCTTCTTGGGCAGGGGGCGCCGGGAGACTGGAATCCACTCGGTTTTTCAAAGGACACAAGTCCTGTTCCGTGGTTTCATTGAGGTCTTTACCCTGCAGTCTAGTGGGGGCTTCACAGACAACTCGGCCGATCAGAGCATTTTTGGGAATGTTTTCCAGCCATTCTTTCAGGGAGAGGAGATCACAGGTGCAGTCCCACGGGTTATCCTCCAGCAGGATCTCAGCAATGCCAGGGATTTGCTCCAAGACCTCCTCATAGGGCAGTGTTTTCAGCCTGTTTCCCCGGAGGTCGAGGTGGGTGATGGGCACATACTGGAACACGTTGGCAGGTAGGGTGCTGATGAGATTGTCATTTAAAATGAGTACCTCCAGCTTGTTCAAGTCCTGGAAGGCCCCCGGGTCTATATCCCGTAATAAATTAAAATCGGCCTGGAGGTATTCCAGATCGTCCAGACCCAGAAAAGTCTGCTTTCGGAAAGACTTGATCTTGTTGTTGTTGATGTGCAGCCTTTTCACCAGCTGCAGCCCCAGAAAAGCCCCAGGAACGATTTCATGCAAGCCATTGTTTTCCATGTGCAAACTAACCGCATTATAAAAGTTAGCAAACTCATTAGGGAAAAGTCGAGTGAGGGAATTACCATGCAGAAATAGATGGTAAAACTGGGAAGTCGGAGCGGCGAAACGCTGCAGACTCGTAAAGCCCTTTTTTTCACAGTCTACGTGCAGGTCCCCTTCTATCTCATTGCAGGAACAGATCTTCTCTTTACAAACGTCCCCTGTAACGTTTCCAGCGGCAAAACAAAGAGACGTCTCCAGCAACAGAATCCAAAGCAGCATTTTTAAAGCGAGCAATTCATCCCCGATCTCATCACAAAGTAACAGCGACCATCCTGCTCGCCACAGACACAATTCAAGTTCATTTAGTGCTCCAATGTCCGAACCCAGGGAAGGAGAAGAAAAGGGTTTGGGGGGGTGGGGGTGGATTCCTTCCTCCCTAACCCCCCCGCACTGCAACAACCCAGGCGCCAGTCAATAATTATATCCACAAACTATCCAGGCACGTAGTGCAAGGCAAGCAAAAGAGGAAAAAAGAAAGAAAAAGACAGAAAGAAACAAAAAGAAAGAAAGAAGAAGAAAAAGAAGAAGAAAAAGTAGAAAAAATAATCCCACTCTCCCTCAACCCTTTAAAAATTACCAAAAGAAGTTAAATATATACGTATAAATTAAAAATACACCCTTACGGAATCTGATCTAGTGGTCCTCACTAATCAGGAAGAGAACAATGCTAGTAATTAGAAGCAAGTGCATGTTAGAGAAACAAGCAGAGGGTTTGCAGCGTAGTACGGGCGCACTGCCTGTGCATGGCTGTGCGTCGGACTGACCTTGCCTCTCTGATACAAAGCAGGATTTTCGGCAGCTTCTGTAGCTGAGGCAGCTGATGGAGTTCTTGCTTCGGTTGAAGGATGCCCAGAAGTCCCCCCGAGGTGCTGTCCAGTCCCCCCGGTGCTGAAATCGCGGCCGACCGAAGGACTCACGCTGCCGAGCCAATGGCGCTGGAAAATTTCCGCAATCGCTGCGTTTTGTGGCTGTCCATCCTTTCCCCTTCCTCCCCTTCGGTCCTCTTCAGCCCTTTTTTTCTGGGCTCCGGCTCTCGGTTACTAGCTCTTCTTTTCTTTTTCTCCTCTTTATTCTGCTCTTTCGGAATTACGTGGAGGGGGCGGAGGGCGGGGGGCGAGTTGACTGAGGGAGGGAGAGAGCGCGAGAATGGGGAGGGGGTAGAGGAGAGTTGCTAAGAAGCTCTGCTTGTTCCAGCCTGGTGCACTCTGAAAGATCTGACACCCTCTGCTGATCTGCAGTAGCAAAAATCCATCTGGTGAGGGAATGCTGAAGGAAAAAAAAAAAAAAAAATCAATCCACGTACAGGGCAGGCGCTAAAAATGTGGGCATTAAAGGCTGTCGATCCACATAGACGCTTATTTTAAATGGATTATTTAATTCTTTTTTGCGTGCTGAAAACTTTACCCTTTCCTTTCCTTAATGACCTCACAGCCCCCACTGGCTCCAGCGTTTGGAAAGGAGTGCTTTTAAAACATTTATTTCCCAATGGCTTGAATAAAATTAGTGTCAGGGTGTCAAGCGAACAGCAATTTGAGGTAATTATACTGCACGCCATTTTCATTGGTGCTTTAAATGCATTTCTTCCGTCTCTGCAGTACAATGTTTTATGCTATTTGATGTCTTTGAAACCTCTTTTTTTTGCTATGTTTAAATTGATTATTTGAAACGTATAATCATATCATATTTTTTTAAATTATATACTTGTGTATGAATTTTTTGCTGCATGGATACAATTTAGGCACATACTTTTTTTCTTTTTTAAACTTGGAATAGATTTTAGTCAATTTGGTAGTTGAGAGTTAGGTTTCTCTGATGATATTTCTTGAGTGTTATTTAAGTCTGCAGGCGAAAATACAATGCCTGCTTGCGTCTTTGATTCCAGATCCGAAAGCTTTCACAGAGAACCGGAAAAGGAGGGAGGGAGCAGGAAAAAAATCCCAATACGATTCGTGAGTGCTCTTAAAAACCCACTGGCAGACTGGCACCCGCACCTCTCTCTCTCTCTCTCTCTCTCACTCACTCACTCATACACACAAAGTTTCCGAATCTGAATGGACGATTTTAAAATGCATACAAGTAAATAACCAGTTGCATTTTGAGGGAGAGAGAGAAGGGGGTGGAGAGAGAAAGAGAGAGAGAGAAAAATCGCCGTTCTTTAAGGCCCTGTTCGAACCTTCTCTGCAGGTAGCAGGTAGTTTCTCTTCTCTGGGCCACTGGTGCTAGCTGATCCTGACTAGGGCTTTTCCCAGGGAAAGAATCATCTGGTTCCTCAAACTTAGATGGAGCTTATATAAACCAAGTTCTACAAACACCTGAGAGGGGAGAAATGGTGAGAGAATGTTGCTTGTCAGCTGTTCTGCTAACTTTTCTTGTCAGAGTCAAAATTTTTTCTGTCAATGCATTCTTAGAATTATGCACATTTTAGGGTTTGAATTTACAGGACATGATGATGATGATGATGATGATGATGATGATGATGGCAGCAGCAGTGGTGGTGGTGATGATGCCCTTTCCTCAGTCAAAGCAGAAATATGTTTATATCAGTTTCCATTTCAACTATGTGTTATGCAGTTGGACAGCTGTTAATATGCCTGCTAATAATCTGAGTAAAAGATCCAAAATTCAAGCATGTGTGCATTTTGTAAAGGCTGGAGAGTTAAAGAATTCTGGGAAGGACTGGAGATAGGGAACTTCAGAGAAGTAGATTTTTTTTTTCCTTGGGTCCAGAAGCTAGTTCTTTGGGGGAGGTAGTTTTCAAATATATATACATATAATAATGTCATAAAATCAAATGTATTGTCTTCTGGTGAAATTCAGTAGGGGAGCATGGATGAAGGTTCAGTGTGTGTGTGTGTGTGTTGTGTGTGTGTGTGAGAGAGAGAGAGAGAGTAGAGGCTTTTTTAAACAACATATTACACTTCTAAAACAATTCCTTCTTATTTAATTTAACCCATTACCACATGTAGAAAGAGAAAGCACTTAATCTGAAAGGATCTCACTGAAAAAATGCTATGCAGTAGAGAACTACAGAAGTGCTGAAGGAGTTAAACTGGAAGGAAGGATATTTCTGTATCTTTGTAATAGGACTCAGGTCTGAAACTTCTTGGACCCAGAAAGCACCCTGTGAAAGGAAGGAAGCCTCTTACAGTGTCTGTGATTGATAGGGGTAGGCAAGGCTCTGAAAGAGAGACAGGAAATGCTGTCTGTTTAGGAAGAAACCTATTGATGGTAATCATCTAAAATCATACTTTTTCACTTAATTGGTTACTTGTTTATTCAACTTACTGAATAAATTCTTTATGTGAAGAGACTCAAAGAACATATTTCAGTTGATTTTAAATGAACAGAATTGACGTAGCAAGCAAGTGATATTCATATTTCACCCCTCCCCCACACATTAAATTCTATCTCTATTCTTTGATTGCTTCTTGCCTCTCAAAGTACCAGTCACATTAGCAAATTTACAATCAGGGTTTTCCAACTTAGATACATTACAATGGGGGGGGGGAGTTTACCCTCCTCAAATAGTTTATCTCTGTACTCTAAGAAAAGGCATGTGGCAGTGTCAAATGAGCAATCAAATCAGAAGAAAATATTAAGGTAACATTACCTATGTAAAGATATTCATTACAAAGCTGCAAGCTAACAACACAGACACACACATGCAGTTCTATTGAAAATGCACCCTCATTAATGAGCCAACAAAATTTTTCTTAAAAATATTATTGTCATAATAAATGTACTTCAGAGAAATAAAGCAGTTCAGAAAAGCATTCTCATCCCTCCAAAGGTTAACTCTTCAAGTATAACAGTAAATTTCTTGGTGGGAAAAAAAAATATGGCAATGTGTATGTGATCTAAACATTTCTAATGCCTTAGGGGGACATTTCTTAGGCATGAACTCTTTTTAAAAGGGTTCTACTGTATCTATTTGAGCTCAAGTGAACCACTTCAATTGCTTTGCCTCTCATAACAGATGATCTCAGGAGCCTGAGATAAAGGATACTCCAGATGATGATGAGAATTGATAATATTTGCTCAGGGCTGTAGTTTTGTTTCTGGGCTGTGGCTAGAAGGATTTCAATTGTATTATTAAATGTTGATATTTTCTTATTCTTCCTCAACAGGGTCATCTCTCAAGTGACAAAAGTATATATATCACAAAATCATTATGATTAAAGTAGAGTAATCCATTTATTATCTATTTCCCCAAAGTTGCATCAAAATTCCAGATGTTTCCATGCATATGTGCACTGTATATTTAAGATGGAAGAATAGAATATATAACAAATGTTAAATTTAAGATGTTTTCATTCTTTATAATGCACAATAATTTTAAAAGTATTCAGTTTTGATTCTTAATTTTAAAGAAATACATTTTTATTTAAGAAATACAAAATCATCTATAGGAAGTCCATCTTTATTCTTCACTCATCCCTGCTTTTTATTCCAGAGGGAACTACTGAAAACTTGTGTATAGTGAGTTTAATATCATTATTCTATTTTATAGAGGTGGAAACTGAAACGGAGGAGTATTGAGTAATTTACCAAGATTGAATAATATCAGTTGACTTTGCCAGAGGTAACAAAACTACACCCTCATGAGCTAAACTTTTATTCTCACTCCTAAGTCCTTCTTATTTGCTCTAAATCTGTTACTTCAGGTAAGCTCTCCATGGGTCAGTTTCCTTACTAGTAAATTAATTCACTGAAGTTTGTGGAATTTTTGGTCCCTTCATGCTTTTTTTTCCCGATTCCAAAATCTTTAAAAATAATTTCAGAGAGACTCCAATGTCTCCTGCCTTCTTAGACTTTTAACATTTGGAGTTGGGATATTTTATTAATGTATTTGCATATTCAGTTGAGCTTGAAACCAAGAATAAATGTAATAACCACTGTAGAATAGAATTCATTGGTGCTGAGTTTAATTTGCTACTATCCTTGTCATTTCACAAGATAAAGGAGTTGTTGGAATTATTTCTTCTGTGGTACAAATTATAAACTAAGTGATGAGAACATAAATCAATTATACCTATAAACTATTATGTTTAGAATGTAAGATTTCCCCTTATTTCTCTATAGTTTCTTTTTGTATGATTGTAAATAATTTTCTAGGAGTGGAGTACCAAGTTAATTCTCATTTTACATGACTTCAGAAGGCAAAACCATCATGGAAAAAGTTCCTAGAACTGATTCCCTCACTAATGCTGATTTAAGATTCCACTTCCGGGAGAGCCAAAATGAATTAAGTATTAGTTTGGTGATGCAGGGCTTAGCATAAGTGACTCCGTTTTGGGCCTATTGTTTTGTTTTTAACAGAACTAATTTTACTTTTAAAAATTTGTCTTACGAACCCACGAACCGCGAGATCATGACCTAAGCGAAAGTTGGACGCTTAACCGACTAAGCCACCCAGGCGCCCCATTGAAAACAGCAAAAATGTAAAATAAAATCCACAGAAATCCAACACCCAGAAATTAGTAAAAATATCCACAGACATGTTTTGCAATACATTTTTTGCACTTAATACTTATTTGTTAACATTCAATGTTATTAAACAACCATTATACATTATATCATATCATATCATATTATAGGCAGAATCATGTGCATGGCATAGAATAATTTCACATTGAACTAATTTCACATTGTTGAATATTTAGTTCTTACTAAAACATTTGCTTTTATAAATAATGCTGCAAAGTAGAAACTTGTGCTAAAATCACTATGAACATCATTTATCTTCTTATAACAGATTCCTAGAAGTAAAATTTCCAGGTCAAGTGTAGGAATAATATTAAGACTTTTTATACAAATTGACAAGTTGTTCACTCAAAAAATTTGCCAATTTATATTCTACCTGCAGTAGATGAGATTTGCTATTTCCTTAAACCCTTACCAATACTATTTATTATTATTTAAATTATTTTCTAATCAGTTCAGTAAAGTAAAGCCAAGCTGACCCATTTACTTAAGCAAATAATTTTCAATTTACAATTATTTATTGATTGCTGTTTAAGTTCTAAGACATGTTTTAGCTTAAAATCACTTCTGTGAGTCCTTCCCAGACCAACCCATCTATGCATCTCCGGCCTTTTAAGCTTAATGTATTCAGTAAAATAACTAATAAATTGTGTATTCTTGTAAAAGTTATTTGTTTGTGGCATTGATTCATCACTAAAAGGTAATATTCTTGAAAGAATAAAATTCTTTTATATTTTTATATCTGTCATCTAGCAGAGTAATGGGCACATAATATGTATGATATGTACACTCTACTGGTGAAATAAGGCAGTAGGTAAGTTAGTGATAAATTGAATAGGACAGATCACTAGAGTTAGAAAGCTCCGAGATAGGATTAATTCACAAACTAGTTACCTGGGGAAGTGAAATGATCTGTGAAATTTTTAGGTACATTTTAGGTTTCATGTTTTCCATGCATTATATGCACTTTTATATTTTCTTGTATTATCATGCATGTATTTGTGATTTTTTTTTCTCTAGAAAATGAGTTTCTAACCTACACTTGGTATATCTCATAAGAGTTAGTATAGTACCATGCACCTGGTTGACAACAAATAAATGTGTGATGATACTAATGATAGGTACATGTTGCTGCTTTTGCAAGAGGAAGTGGATAATGAAATTAGTTGTGAATATAAAAGATTAAAAATCATGAAAGTCTATCGACCCAGTGAGGTTAACTTTTCAGGTTATTGGTTGAATTTTAAAAATGTATAAAAACAAAACAAAACAAATGTATGAAAACAGAAATATTTGCTATTCTGTTAGTTTTTTCAGAGCTATGGAAAAATCTTAAAGATACTAAGTTGTCTGTTTTCCACCTATTTTCTTTCTGAAATCTTTTCTTTCTTTATCTTTCTCTTTGTCCCACTAGTTATGCTATTATTGTGTTATATGCATTACTATGTCTTCCTTGGGACTTATTTAAGGACAAAATTTGACTACCTGTCTTTCAAATGTTCATATGATGTCAAGATTATATACCATTTAAAAATGTATCATACCCAAATTCTGTTTCATCAGTTTTCAAAAAAGAGTGTTAAAATCGTTTATTTACTTTTACACACACACGTGTGCACTAGTCATACACAAGCATGTATACACTGTATGGATAATAAATCATAAAATACATAATGTGTGCAAAGCATCAGAATGTATAAACTGCAAGACAGACAATGCCACCAGTTACATTTTCACTCTCTATTCTTGACTATATAATATCTTGATCCAGAGAAATAAATGTCTAAAGGTAGAATCACATGCACTATTACAGGCCAGATCGAGATACATTTAACAGAGGTGGATGTCTTTTTGTGATGACCATTAAAATACATCATGCAGATGGTTAGTGTCTAATCAGCTGACAAAAAAGGTCAACACCATGTCTTTTAGATTTCTCCACAAGCACTAAGTACTAGTAACTCATTTTGATTTTGATATTAAGAATGGAAATCTTATAGGGCATTTAAACTGCCCAAGAAAAAAAGGGTTAAATAGTATTTATTAAACTAGAAAACATGCTATTTTCTAATCGGTTGGAATTGGCAGTTCTTTTATTTATGGTAACTATTAGGCTGTGAAAAAGCATTATCTCACATGAGTAGTTGCCTAGAGCAGTGAAAATATCATGGGCTTTGGCATCAAACTCAGGAAATCATACTTTGCAGTACACCTGGCTCATGAGAGAATCTCTTACTCCATTCCTAATACCAGTCAATTTCCACCTTTTAAGTCTTATTTAGAGATAAACCACATATAATATCATAAGTGGTAAAATCATTAGACACCCATTTCCCCAGATCTCCTGGTGGCTAGGGCGGATCATATGACATGGCTCACGTGTCTGGGTTTTGAAATTAGACCTAGTGACATGTGGGGAAGGAAATGGAAGGATTACCTCTGGCTATGGTAGCAATGGCAGGAAAGAGAGTATCTAGCACAACTGTAGCAGGGAACCTCTCAGGGTCCAGGGCTAAGGAAGGAGTTGTTGAAAGCGTTTTGCTGCTGGTTCCAGCATGGGCAGCACCATCTTCAGCAGAGGAATGCTACAGCCCAGCTTCAACCAATTTTGAGTATGGGGCAACTTTTTTCCTGTCGATGTACCCAGCCTGGTTCTCCGATCTTTCCGGAGATTCTGTGAGCTACCCAGTTACCTTTTTCTAAATGGCTTCTCTGCTTGAGTAAATCAGGAAATCTGACTGATCTGGGTGGGAATGAGGTGACTGGATGTAGATTCCCGTTTTCACAAGAAAGTTCTGGATTATGCTGGCTGTTCCCTCCCAATTTTTACCAATCCTTTTTCTAATGCTAGTTTATCTAAGATAATTATACAAGAAAGTAGGTAATTTGGGGCTACTTCTGAGACAATGATGGTTCAGGGTTTCCGAATATTGTGATACAGACACAGCAGAACCCAAATTCAAATTTTGTAATCATGTTTGAAAACCCAGTGTCACTTTGGAGGTGGCATTGAGATATAAAGCTTTATGCCCAGTAGATCTGCTCAGTTTTAACTTGGTTGCTGTTCAGTTATATATTCACTTGTTTGATCTCCAGGAGCATCCTGGAAGGTAAGCTGATGTTTGTGGTTAGATTGCATAGCTTGCATAATTCCCTTGAGGGACTTTTGTTATCATTTCTCATTTTCTAAAAACTTTTTAAATAAAATGTTTTATTTACTTTTTGAGAGAGAGACAGCATGAGCAGAGGAGGGTCAGAGAGAGAAGGAGACACAGAGAATCTGAAGACCGGCTCCAGGCTCTGAGCTAGCTGTCAGCACAGAGCCTGACGTGGGGCTCACACCCATGAACCATGAGATCATGACCTGAGTCGGACGTTTAACCGACTGAGCCACCCAGGTGCCCCGATCAATTCTCATTTTATTTGTGTCCCTGCAGTGAGGCCAACTAGCTACATTTCTGTTTCTTCTTGAACAAGCACCTGTATTATAGCCATTTATTAAATATACAATGCTTATCCTCAGTTTCCAATTATTTCAAGCTGAAATTTGTATCTAAATCACGGTGATGTTTCCCTTTTCCAGAGTATTTTGCTTTGTCCAAAACCTTTGTCCTCCCTCTAAAGCTATCATGAAGCGTAGGGTGTGATTTAATATCTGGTAGTTGATTTACATAAGTTAATAAAGAAATATATGTACATATATACACACACATATATAGTGCACATACATATGTTTGTATGTGTATATATATGTTTTCAGAAGTGTTGTTTTCTATCTCAAGTTGCTTGTTTCCCATTAGTATGATTTTTGGTAAAGTGACTAAATCTTCTTTATCATCATTTGTTTTTCAATAAAATTGGAAAACTTACTTTTGAGAACAGAAGATTCTGGACACATAATGACAATTTCTTGTTTTCAAACTTAAATAAAAAATAAGTGCTTATTTATTTTTGAGAGAAAGAGAGATAGAGTGTAAGCAGAGGAGGGGCAGAAAGAGAGAGGGAGACACAGAATCTGAAGAAGGCTCCGGCCTCTGAACTGACAGCACAAAGCCCAATGCAGGGCTTGAACTCACAATCTGTGAGATCAAGAGGCTTAACTGACTGAACCACCTAGGTGCCCCGATAATGGACAATTTCTATTCTTCTAAGCCTTTATAATATTCTCTTTCCGTCTTTCTTCGCTTTTTAATTTACTCCTCCTCTTTTCAGTATGTTACAGCTTGAAATTATTATGCTAAAAAAAATACACTGACTGGTCTGGAAAATATATTTGCAAAGATTATTTCAAATATAATGAAAACTTTTAAATAAAGAAAATTTACTAGTTTAAAAACCATGTTACATATGATTGTGTTAGATACTAAATTTGCATTTTAAAACTCATATGGTAAATTGTTGTTTTCTTAGATAATTTTTTAAATAATAGGTTTTAATTAAAGGGGCAAATTTTGCAAAAATTCATTTTACAGGAAGTTTCTAAAATGCTTTTGTGCACAGCCATGGATTTTTACATATCACTATAATTGACTTCACAGTGTTTGATTTTAGTTTGGATTTAGTTTAATTGGTTAGCTTATTTGTTATGTTTGTGAATTTCACTACTTTGAATTGTTTATTTTTTAGCATACAACCTGCAGGAAAAGAATTGTCTTTGAAGAATATGGGTTCCACAAATTATAAATATTGTCTCTTTGACTTAAAAACTAAGTGGAAAGAATTAAAACAAATCCACAATAAAAATTTTGATACACTTTAATGCTTCTCTTCTTTGGAACTGTTTGAAAAGAGATATTATTTTAATATGCTCCTCCATAATTTTTACTAATTTGACTTGAAAATATTTTATTGATAATTATCAAATATTCTACCTCTTTTGAAATTGGAAATAAATACATCAGAACATGAGACATTAAAAACCTGTAATTTTTCTCCTACTTTTAATCCTTCATCTACTTATTTTAATCTAGAAATAATAATGATAATAACATATTTGAAATTGTCATAACTGTATTTCAGTTATCTTATAGTAAAAGAACGCAGTTAAGGAACTCTCTAGAAGATAATTACTTACTGAAATATTAATACTATTTTATTACTGAATATAACCGAATTTTCCAGTTTAGCAAAATTTTGCCTTTTGCTTGATAAATTTAGTTCTAGGTAAGCTAAGTATATGGCTCCAAACCCTAAATGACTAGGTTTATACCATTGTTTCTTAAACTTTTAATTTTCCATTATCATTTCCCACCCCAAGAGCCTCTTTAGACTTCTTTTTCCCCTATTTCTGCTCCCATGAAATGTTCATAAGAGATATGCTACATATGCACGTCCTTTAGTTGTCCACAAACCACTGCTATATCTAATATTCTGCCACTGCAAACCGATTTCCCCCCTTGTGGGTGATCACTGCCACTAAAGATGTGTGGGTTATTCCCAGATTTTACCACTAGTTTAATAACATATTTACAATTCCTGGTATTCCTGAAGGAAGACTTGCTAAAATAGTCACTACCGGCACACAAAATATGTCAATAGCATTAGGAGATAGCACGTAACACTTTGTCTCTGAGGGGATCTTGAAAAATCAAAATCAAATGTCATGTCTCAGTGAAATGTTTCTAAGGGAAATCAACTGGATGCAAAATCTGCGTTCCATAAATTATAGTTTGCTTCACAGTACTTAAACATCTGCAGGCATGTCAATCAAAAGACATGTTGAAATTGCTCTCCTGGTCTAGGTAAAAAGAGGATTTTTGTTTTCTTTTTTCATTTTAGTCTTACTACAACTGGTATCAGCACACAAGTTTCTGGCAAAAGGTTTGCTGCATTTCTCTTCCCTGGTGTCAGTGTCAATTATCCAGTGTGGTGTGGTACTTTGGCCATCCTCAAGGATGGAAAAGCCACTACCCTGGAATCTGATTCCCTTCCTCAACAATGGGATGAAAAGGAGGGCAGTAAACCAAAGGCACAATAAATAGCCTTGTTTTTAAATCTATTTTTTATTTTATTCCATTTCATTTCATTTGAGAGAGAGAGAGAGAAAGGGACAGACGGAAAGAAAAAGAGAGAGAAGAGAGAGAGATTCTCAAGCAGGCTCCATGCTCAGTGTGAAGCCCCACACACGGCTTGATTTCAAGACCCTGAGATCATGACCTGAGTCAAGATCAACCAACCAATTGAGCCACCCAGGCACTCTTAAAATCTATTTTTTAAAGTCAGCCAGATAAAGCACAAAACCATGGATAGCAGTAGGATATGTAAATGGATGGTTTCTATTTTGCATGATAAGACAGAATCAAATATTTACATTATCAACATCCATCACTATTATTTAATAAATGGTCATCAAATCATTTTATTTTACATATTTAAAATATTTAAAGACTTAAAATATAAACAAATTATAGGTTTTTCTTAATATGTTATCATTTCACTCTGGGGGCACCTGGGGGGCTCAGTCGGTTAAGCATCCAACTTAGGCTCAGGTCATGATCTCGTGATTCGTGGGCTCGTGCCCCGTGTAGGGTTCTGTGCTGGCAGCTCAGAGCCTGGAGACTGTTTCAGATTCTGTGTCTCCCTCTCTCTCCACCCCTCCCCTGCTCATGCTCTGTCTCTCTCTGTCTCAAAAATAAATAAATAAATAAATAAATAAATAAACTATAAAAAATTAAACAAATATATGTTATCATTTCACTCTGATCTTTGGCTCTGGATTCTTGTCATTTTGTTATGAAGCAATGCAGAAGTAGTCTACAATTGGTATTATGTACAATTTAAATATTAGATTTTCAGATTTGGTAGTGATGGAAGCATTTTGCTTCATGAAAATCAAAATCCAATAACACAGAACAGAATCAAAAGGGGTTTCACCAAAACTCTAGTTATTCTCCCAGGATAACACATCTATTCAGATTTGAATTTTCACACATTAGCTACATACTCCCAGTGGATCTATTATTGAACAAAATAATTGTTGCAGTTCAGTGCCCAGGAAAAGTAAACATACTTCTAATGCACTTTTTAAATTTCCCATGTGTGTATGTCAAATATGATAATGTAGAAGAGCTCGCTATATTCCAAAGTACCATAAAAATGGGATCCACTTTGGCTAGATTTTCAACTCCTTGAAAAAAGAGATCATGTCTTGTTTATCTTTGTATCTCCAGCATCTGGCAGAGGGCCTGGCACAGTGCAGCTGCACAGAATTAAGCAATTAATTAATAGCATGTCTGGTTCCACAAAGGATTTGTGGTAGTTTATAGGAAATATATACAATAAAATAGCAAAGTATAGACATGTTCTTAGGGAGAAAATGAGTTGGAAAAGGCCATCAGGACCCAACCTGCAGACTGTAAGTTCCTCAGAGTCATTTTAATTTGGTTAAACATTCGCTCCTGAGTATTATGGTGTCTGAAACAAAATGGGTAATAACACTTTTGCTAGTTTATAAGGACGTGCTTATAGGTAAAGTGCATTCCACATCTGCACAATTACTTATGGGATATCAAAATCATTGAATTGCTATTTTTTTTCTTTACACTTAACCAGTATGGATAGCATAATTCAAAGAATGTTGTACTTACATGTTATTAATCAGCACAGCTCATGCTCTATTCTTTTAACCAAGCATTTCTAACTTTCCAATAGTCTACTTACATTTATAAATATGTGCACTGAGTGTAAGGTATTTTTCAATATCCTTTAATGGATGGCCACATTTTGAAAGTAAATACTATGTTGGGAGTTACTTTGTAATATGGGGAGAAAACTGCAGTTCCCTGAAGAAAACCACATTTTGTTTTCAGAAGTACTGAATTTAAGTACTGAATTTTCAATGTAGATTTTCATACAGAAGACATTGAGAAATTGTTATATTATGGATGACATAATAACTCCTTAGAGCAACTACAGGAATGAGTTTTTAAGGCAATTCCTGTAATACCTTTTGGTGAAATAACACTACTGCACTCAAATAATTTGATAGCATGCCAAGACCAAATAATCTGTGTACAAACTACTTGATTGCATGGCCTAATCCATGTTTAAATCCTTAATTGTCCGCAAAGATAAATGGACTCTGTATGCTTCATAAACTCCTTCCAAGTAACATTATAGTATCTGTCAGTCTGCTTTTTGTAAAAGGTTAAGAAGCTTAAAAAATGCTCATAACTGTTTGCACCATGAATGATGATAAATTTGAATTATTTCAAGAGCTGGGTGAAAAACACAAATGCCAATGCCTTCAGAAATAATATTTTAGAGGCAATATTTATCTTCTTACTTATGTGAACAATGTTTTGATGTGAACATTTTATTTCTTATCATTGTATATGTTGAAATATGCATATGCAGTAACACATGAGCCAGAGCAAATGGAAAGGAGAAAGGGGAATTTTCTAATATTAGCCAAGTACTGATCACCGTTATTTCTTTTCTTCTTACACATTTCAAAATATTTGCATGTGTTAAATTGAAAAAATCATATTAACAGAAAAGTAGTTTTTGATATTAGCTAACTGTTGAACTGTAAAGTATAAAAACAATATCAAATTAAATTAAAAATGCTAAAAAGTTATAAAAAATATGCCAAAAACAAAAGACGTAGAAGGGACCTGAGATCCCAAAGAAAACCAATTATTGCTCAAAGATCAACTTAACTACTACATTTTACAGCTTGAAAAATAAAAGATGCACAACGTTCTCGATCAGTTGTTCAATATCTGTCCTGCCCAATTTCATGTCTATGCTCTGAGTTTAAAGGAAGTGATAGAAACAAAGGCATGTTATGTTAACTGTAAATCACTGTCTTAGTTATCTAAGTGACCATTATTTTACTTGCTTTTCACTGTTTGCAAAATATTTTAAAATGTATAACTATGTAAAGTTGTTGAGTAAAACCCAGATGCATATCTATAAAGCTTTATTAGATTCTCCAAAACTGTGTATTTTATCATAGAAGACTGATGATTGTTGAGATTATGATGAAAATACAATGACTAGGGGTGCCCTGCTGGCTCAGTCAGTCAAGCAACTGACTGTTGATTTTGGCTCAGAGCATGATCTCATGTGAGATCAAGCCCCTTGTTGGGCTCCACTTTGGCAATGCAGAGCCTGCTTGGGGTTCTCTCTCCCTCTCTCTCTGCCCTTTCCCTACATGTGATCCCTCCCCCTCTCTCTCAAAATTAATAAACTTAAAGAAAAAAAGAAAATATAATGAGTATAGTTAACAATGAGGTATTGTGTTCTTAAAAAACAAAGGGACACAAGGAAGCTTTTGGAGGCAATGGATATAGTTAGTACCCTCTTTATCTGATTGTGGTGATGGTAACATTAATGCATAGATATGTCCAAACTGATCAAATCATATAAATCATATAAATTAATCGTGTGTCCTCTTTTTGTATACTGATTGTATTTCAATAAATCTGAGAGAACATGTTAAAAGAGTATCAAGAGCCAAACATGAGACCCATAGAAAAGCTTGAAAAACAACAGTTCCCTTTTTTGCATTTAAATAAATTTAAGTGTAAACTTACTAGAATCCATATACCATATTTCATGATACATATATGTACATATACCATGTCTCATGATAGTCTAGCTTATATTATAGGAATATCTTATGTCCCATTATAAATTGTAAACTGATTTAGGTGTATATGTATATGTATATATATATATATGCATGCATACGTACATATTTGCATACATACATACATGCATGCATACATACATATTTCATGAATCACAATAATCATATGGCTCATACAATGGTATACATAGCAATCACAAAATTTATCCAGTAATTTATTCCCTGAAAGTTATACTTTTTCTTTTCAGCAAAGAGATAGAGTTTGTTGAAAGTACAAAGCTCTCAAGAGTGAGAGGGTTCCCAACTGGGTTGCCCAAACGTTATACTTTTTTAGGTGCATACTATCTTATGATAAACATGCCACTTCACCCTAAAGATCAGCTCATCAGATAAAAACAACCATTAGAGTAGTATCATGGCAAGGAACTTAAAAGAAACAGAACAAAATAAGATGCTGGGAAAATTCTTAATATCTGAGAATGCTAAGTGAGTCCTGAGAAGTGTATCCACTTACATCCTTGTCCTTTAAATTCTAATTTCATGCTTATCAAACCACCTTCTGACCATCCTTTATCTTCACAGACATTCCCATGGGAAATGGGAATAAACAGAGTAGATACTCATCATATATTTTTAAACAAAAAAATAAATGATGATTACAATTTAAGATTAACTCCTCTGAACTGTTTCACTTTATATCCTTGCTACTTAACTTGATATCTACAAATTACAAATTTCCTTATATTAGAATTATTTCATCTTGCATTTTATCTTTCTTTAGTTTATAAAATACATATGCCTGATTTTCTTACCTAGGCTATAGATACTTTGAAATAGAACTATGCTTTACCTTCACTCTTACTGAGTTCACATAACATATTTATTCTTTGATATCTCATGATAAAAATAAAAACAACATCCAATTTATAATTCTATGTGTCAAATATGAGATAACATTGCTAATTTATTTTTTTCTTTAGTGGCTCAGAATACAGAACAAATTTGTTATTTCTGAACCTCAGCATCTGGAAGTATGCTTTTAAATTTCAAATTATACTATCAATTAAACATATATGGAAATCACTTTTTAAAACAAAAACTAAGAGGATACCATAAGAGACACATGGCTCTGAACTAATCAGCATTCAATGGAATATTTTCAGTTAGAAAAATGTTTTCCACAAAATGATATTACCATCGAAGTGACTAGAAGCATAGTCTTTTCGCATCGAAAAGGTTGAAAATTTTAAGATTCCATTTCTGGTTTCCAGAGCCATTTCTATATTTTCGGAGTTAAAACTCCAATAAAACACACTGGAACTCATGCAGGTTTCTCCATGCCTTCCTCTTCATTCTACCTGACCTTTCGTCGTTACTATTATTTCTAGGTAATAACTTGCATTTCATTTAGGGTGTATAACTTTAAAAATATCCATTAATATGTATAATGAATTCCTAAACAATCAAGTCAATAAAATTATGCATTTCCAAGATTTCTTATATTTATATAATTTCTTTTTTACTGTGAGTAAACAGTATCAAATAAATATTTGTTAAAGCAGTGCAGTATCTGCTCAATAAATATTATTGATTCATCTGCTAACATGTTTATAGTCCATCAAAATATTTCTATTTAGCTTTAGTACATTGAAACAACAAATAAGTTTTGTAGACTCTCTTCTGACTCTGCCTTCAAATTAGATACCAGAAAATGCGATATATTACATCCACTCACCTAAATATACCACAAGACATATTGTAAGGTGTTTGATATTCTAGGCAAATAATGAAAATAGAAAAGAAATTAGAAAAGAAATATGTTGCATAGAACAATTGCAATTTAGTCATAACTAATAATAGTGTTCATCCTCTTAGTTCTCAGTGGCAGGTGTATTTTTATCTTTTGAGGTGTTTGCTAAGATCCTGCAGGCTTATGACTTTGAAATAGATAGATAGATAGATAGATAGATAGATAGATAGATAGATAGATAGATAGATGATAGATAGATGATAGATCAAAACATATCATTATATTATATATCATTATATTATGTATCATTATATGAAAAATGGATGAATGTATAGATACAAGAGCTACTGTGATTTAGAAAACTGTGATGATATTGTGATTGTTTTGATAAACTGTATAGTTGTTTTATCTTTGAATACTTCCTTTGGGATTGAAGAGCTGCACTTTGGATTTTGTAATGATTTATAGTTTGCATAGAACGGTATCTCTTCTTAAAATTAGGTTGAATCTTTTGCTGCCCTCACCAGGATACCACAGCACATGCAACTTTTAATTTCATTGAGAAGAGTTTTGAATTTTTATTTACAAATATTCATATTCTTCTGTGCATATACACATGAAATCTTACTAGAAGCCTTATTATACATCCAATATTTTTTATTCATTCGTTTGTTCATTCACTCACTCATTCAACTTTAAAACTAAGTAAGGCAGTAGGAATAGCAAAGAAAGCCAGTTGAAACTAGCAGAAATGATTAGCAATAGAAGCATGTCAGAGAAACTTTTGTTTTAAAGTAATTTATAATTATAAGGGTTAAAATAATAAGCTTATTTTGTGTACACTAACACAGCAATGCTATCCCCCAAGTACAAGTAAGATATAGACTATAAGGCATGAATTTATTTCAGTAGCAACATGATAATAATAGGTCCATAGTTTATGCAAAATGATAATTATTGAAATACAAGAAAAAAATACCCCCTTGTCAGGTGAAAAAAATGTCCTCATTTGGTGGCAAAAGCATGCCTCTGCTGAAAGCCAAGGAGAATGGTTGAGGTAATCAAAGAAATATTACAGAGACCTTCACTCTTCTATAGGCCTTCAAAATATAATGGAATATACATTATTATCTACATACTTTTTTCCTCAAAGCCTCTCTTTCTTTGTCTTCCAAAAATATCACTGATAATTGCTTTCCTTTTTATATTGCATTTCTTTTTTATGAGAAAATTATACTGTTTTCTGAGCTCCTTAATATTTGAAGGTTAGCTTTATTATTATAGAACAATCTATATTTGTGAGCTGCCATCAGCTATAATTCTTGAACAAAAACACTTAAAGACCCTGAGGGCAATATGCTAACTAACAGAAATCAGACAGAGAAAGATAAATAATGTAGGATATCACTTATATGCAGAATCTAGATAAATAGATCTCATAGAAAGAGTAGAATGGTGGTTCCCAGGGACTGAAGGATGGGGCAATTGGGGAGATGTCGTGAAAGGCTACACACTTGTAGTTAGAAGGTGGGTTAGTTTTGGAGATCCAGTACACAGCTTAGTGATTATCGTCAATAATACTATACTTCAAAATTGGCAAGAGATCTTAAATTTTCTTACCACAAAAAAGAAATGATATTGATATGACCTGTTAAATAATTCTACAGTGGTAACCACAGTTCAACATATAAGTGTATAAAATCAACAGGCTTAAACTTCCCTAATTATATCTCAATAAAAAAATGTGGTGAGTTTAAGGTACAAGAAAGGAAAGAAAAACTTTACTTTCCATTTTTATGGCAAAAAAAGACAATAGCTATTATTTAGTTGCTTGCTTTCCAACTTTGAGGAGTACAGACTGGTAAAATCAGAGATATTCCATGATTTCCCTGGTAGAGCCTTGCCTGCTCTATTGCATCCCACAGTCCAGATTACAGATATAAATAATGAAAACATTTGTCCTTTACCTGAGAGTTTATTCTGAAAATAAATACATATACATACATGCATACATGCATACATATATATTAGGTAACTATGGTTAATAAATATGTATTATATACTTGAAATTTGTTAAGAAAGTAGATCTTAAGTATTCTTACCACACACACGCATATGCACATACACACTACTATGTGACCTGATAGATATGTCTATTAGCTTGATTATAATAATCATTTCACAGTGTATATGTATTTTTAAAACTTCACATTGTACACTTTAAATATATACAATTTTTATTTGTCAATTTTAGCTCAATAAAGCTAAGGAGAAAGATAAAACAAATTGTTTTTTGTCCAAAATTTGAGAAGATATAAGAAATTAAAACATGTTTTTGAAAAATAGATACACTATTGAAACAGATTAAAGATTATATTTTATATACTGTGTATAATGGGTATATGAGTGCTTACTTCATTCTTCATTTTAATATATCTCTATCTTTATTTTTTCTCAATGAATCCTCAAGAAAAATGTATCAGTTTTATTTCTCTTCTCAAATAGTGTTTTTTTATTGTAGACTTTTGGTTATTATCTTCTCCATTGAATCTTTGTTCTCTAATTTATTAATTTCTTCCCTCATCTTAAGTAGTCCTAACTTCCTTGGATTTATTTAATGTTCTTTTTCAGAATTCAGTTAGCTATTCTGCTCACTATTTTCATCTGTTTATGTTCTTCTAATAGAAATGCTAAATCCATAATTTTTCTTTAATAAATCCTTATCCATTGTCTTAATATGTAGTATTTCTATTGACTTCCATATTTATGTGATATATAGATATTTATTTGGTAATTGATTGATTGATTGATTGATTGATTTTTATATTGAGATAGCAGGGCAGAGGGTCAGAGAGGGAGGGGGAGAGAGAGAAAGAGAAAGAGAGAGAGAGAGAGAGAGAGAGAGAGAGAGACCCAAGCAGGCTCCACACTAGCATGGAACTGAACACAGTGCTTGATCCCATCACCCTGGGATCATGACCTGAGCTGAGATCAGGATTCGGATGCTCAACCAACTAAGTCACCCAGGCACTCCTATTTAGTGATATTTAAAAGTGCATTTTAAAATTTCTATGCTATGTATTTGAAACTGATATCTAAGTTAACTGATTTCTAAGTTAACTGATTGCATTGTGGTTCAAGCCTATGATCAGTTTAAAAAAAATAATGTTTTCTTTATTTCTGAGAGAGAGGAAGAAAGAGAGAGAGAGAGAGAGAGCGAGCAGGGGAGGGTCAGAGAGAGAGGGAGACACAGAATCTGAAACAGGCTCCAGGCTCTGAGCTGGCTGTCAGCAAAGAGCCTGACGGGGTGCTCAAACCCACAAACCATGAGATCATGACCTGAGCCGAAGTTTGAAGCTTAAATGACTGAGCCATCCAGATGCCCCTATGATCAGTTTCAATACCATACTTGACAAGCGTTAAACTTAAACCATTGTAATTACATAATAACTGTACTTTAAGAATAATGCATTTTCTGTAAACATTCGATGTTGCACACTTATGTTCTGATAGCTTATATTCTATAATTTTGTCTATTTGAATATCAAATATTTGATTCAGGCATGTTTATGTCATATAATACAATGGATTTTTTAAAATCTCATCAGAATTAGATTAATTTTTTCTCATATATGTTTTTTATGAGACATTAATCCACTTTGTTTGATATTAAGATGAATAATCCTTTTTCTTGGTATTTGGAGTTATCTTTAATCTTATCTTCCCTGATTTCTATATATTGGTTATGGTTTTTACAAACAGGGTACCACAGCCAATTATTAGATATTAACTGTCAAACTTATTGTTTTCATTCATCGTCATTCCTGATATGTTTGGATTTATTTATACATATTTTTTCTCTTCCATTTACCTTTTTTTTTTCATATGGTTTTAATCTTTACTTGACTTATTCTGATAGGATTTATTTCTCTTATTCCAACTTTTCCATCTACTATTTTAGAATTTATGCGTTCTATTTTTATAATTTTAGTGGTTATGCTAGAAACTTTATCATGCATATTTCAGTCAATGAGGTTAAAAATCTAAACTGAAGTTATTTATCTTTACCCTTAATGATGCAAATGCTTTGGAAGACATTAACTCCATCACCCTTCACAGATTACCTACTACTATAGTTTAGTTTAATAAGATAATTTTTCTTAGGGGTGCTTGGGTAGCTCAGTAGGTTGAGTGTCTGACTCTTGATTTCAGCTCGGGCCATGATCTCATGGTTCATGGAATGGAGCCCTGCATCTGGCCCTACACTGACAGTGTGGAGCCTACTTGAGATTCTCTTTCTTATTCTCTCACTGTGCCCCTCCCTCACTTATGCTTTCCCTCACCCTCTCTCTCTCAAAATAAATAAACGCTTTTCTAAAAAGATGATTTCATTTACTTATTTTTGTTTCTTTGATGTACTCATATATGTAAAGTCTGTTGCTTATATTCTTTCTGTTACCTCAGTCCTTTCTTCTGAGATCATTTTTTGTCAGATCTATAAAGTTATAATTTCTTTGATCTCAAGCTACTTCACTATTTGATAATGTGACTCATTAATAGGTATGGAAACTCTCTAGTGAAAGTTTAGAATCCACCCTTTATTTTTCAAAATCTTTTGTCATTTACTCTTTTGGGTACTTGTGAAGTCTATGTCTAGACACCTGTCTTTCTGAGAAATTTCTTTCTATAAGCTTTTATTTTCTTTTCTTTATCTAGAGTTCATATTTAGTCATATATTGGATCACTCATGAATGAGTCTCCCCTCATGTTATCCTTTTGTTCAATATCTTTGGTATATATCTCAACTTTTCCAAGTTGTCAATTATTTTTATTTAATTTTAGAAATATTTTTGACTTTCAAGAGCTTCCTACTTCCTATTTTCTTTTTATGTTATATGTTTCTTGTACTATGGATGCAATACTTAAGTGAAATATAGTTGCTTATTATTTTTTATGTCTGTGTTTCTTTTTTAAATTTTTTAAGTGTTTTATTTATTTTTGAGAGAGAGAGATTGAGAGAGAGACAGCAACAGTAGGGGAGGGTCAGAGAGAGAGGGAGACACAGAATCTGAAATCAGGCTCCAGGCTCTGAGCTAGCTGTCAGCAGAGAGCCCAATGCAATTCTCAAACCCACAAACCATGTGATCATGACCTGAGCAGAAGTCGGATGCTTAACCGACTGAGCCACTCAGGTGCCCCAAAATACAGTTATTTAAAAATTATCTTCTTTTCTTCAGTCTGTTCCCTGTAAAACAGTATTCCTCCACTGTAGATAATGTAGTCTTCTTGGGACATTGGCAATGTGTGAAGACATCCTTGGTTATCATGCTTCTGCCATATATCATTTCCAAGATGTCAATAATGCCATGATTAAGAAACTCTCCTTTAGATTTACTTTTAAAGTCTCAATCTTTCATTGTTCTGCTGCTCCTAGAATGTACTTTCATATTTAAAACTGAGACAATAAAAATTTGGTTTGGAATTTGTGTGATTTTGTCAGTGGTAAGCTTTGTCACAGGATGAGTAGAGCAAAATCAAGAATATATACTTGGCATTCAATTGCTTTAGAAAAGAGTCCATTAAATCTTTGCCTCAGTGCCTAGCTTCCAGGCCTTTATGAAATGGTATAAGAGAAGAGGTGATAGAATATTATGGTCATTTACAGCAGCCATAGCATAAATCCACTTGTTTGGAACCATACATCAATGTCACATTTTATTATATGCAGAATTCTCAAGTTTCCATCTTCCTCAGGGTTTTCCTATGACAAATCTTTGCCACTTCAGTGTTTCTATGTGTACTAGAAGCTCTGGCCATTGTTGTCTTATTTCACCACCTGTCATTTCTTTACTTGCTCTCAGTATTCATAACTTTGTTAAAATCTCTTTTCTGAAGACTGTACTTTACTCGTCCTCTTGAAAATTGTGAGTTTATAATTTTAGGATTGTAACATTCCTCTTAAATGAGGATTATTTTTTAATTAAAAAAATAATGTTTATTTATTGAGACAGAGAAACAGAGCATGAGTGTGGGAGGGGCAGAGAGAGGGAGACACAGAATGTGAAGCAGGCTTCAGACTTTGAGCTGTCAGCACAGAGCCCAACACGAGGCTCGAACCCACAAACCATGAGATCATGACCAGAGCCGAAGTCAGAGGTTTCACCGACTGAGCCACCCAGGCGCCCCTAAATGAGGATTTTGGATGTAAGGAATACAGAAATGCAGAAGGTACTGATCACTTGCAGTGGTCATCTAATAATATTTGCTTCTTTCACCTATGGGCTTTCTTCTTTCACCTTTGGACTTGTTGAATCACTGGAAAATATTAAAAGCAGTAATCCATTTTTCACCATGGTTTAAGTGATCTTTTTAATATGCTTATCAAAAAGGTCACTGCTCTACTCAGAAACTTTTAACAGTTCCCGATTGCATTTTAGCTAAAACATAAAACCTTTATCATAGTTTCGTACTCTAGGCACTTGATGATGGCCCCAACTTCTGTAATATCACTCCTTGATCGCTCCAGCAGCCACATTCATATTATTCCTCCAAAAAATTAAGTTCTTTCTAGGTTTAGAGACATTATATACACTGTCCCTTTTGCTTGGGAAAATTTTTCTAATGGAAATATTACTGTCATCAAAAGATTTTCTCAGAGCACAATCTACTCCCTTGCCTTGAGGTCTAGTTTTAATAATTTCTTATTTTGTTCCATATTTTTCTTTCAAAGCACTTTTTAGATTTTGTAACTATTACATAGCCACTTTCCCTTCTACAAGTTTTAAAGTTTTATGAGGGCACAGACCATATCTGTTCATTGAACACAGTATTCTCAGTACTTATGACAGTGTCTATCACCAAGTGGGCAGTAATTAAATAATTATAAAAGATAGCAACACTAAAAAGTGCTCTTTGCATTTTTGATGGTATCAAGTACAGTTGTGATGACCCTCTTTTTAATAGATAAGCTTTAGTTACCTAAAGTTTAATCACTGAATGAATGGAAGATTTTTATGTATCATGATAATGGAGAATATCTTGTAACATATGTATGCATATTTGTGTATTTTCTTTTAATCTTGAGGTGACTCAAAAGTTCTATTTTTAATGTTTATTTTTGAGAGAGAAAGAGAGAGAAGAGAGAGGGAGAGACAGAGAGAGAGAGAGAGAGAGAGAGAGAGAATCTGAAGCAGGCTCCAGGCTCTGAGCTGTCAGCAGTAAGTACTGTACAGAGCTCAAATTTACAAACTGTGAGATCATGACCAGAGAGCCAAAGTCAGTGGCTTCCCCGACTGAGCCACATAGGCACGAGGCAAAAAGTTCTCGTATTTTTAATGCTACCCAAAATCTCAGAGGTCAGTACTAGACTATACCTTTTCTTGGTTTTTCAGTCTGTCTCTCTCTCTTTCCTCCTCTGATATACACACAGTTATGTGATCCTGCCTTCTTTCTAAGAGTGTTAATATTGCTACATGACATGGCATTTGTATCCCTAGTGTATACTATTATGAACAAAAATTCCTGAGCATTATGGTCTTGAAACATTATTATAACATAAGTATACTGAGTTCAATAATTATACCTACATACTATTGTGTTTTTTTCAGAAATATTAAGATAAAATAATTCTATATTTTACATTCCATAAAGCATTTTCATCACTGAATAACAAAGGTCATGGGCAGATTTGCATTTGTCATATAAACTGAAAATTTCATATTATTTGAAAAGAACTATGTACTATTACTTGATATAGTAAATTTCCATTAGGTTTTAGAGCCACAAATAAGCACTTTACCAAAGTCCTCATTAACCTGTATCAGTAAATAGATGCTTTATATCTAGATAATGGAGAAATAGAACTCTATAAAGAGCTGTAGTAATATTCACATTAGAACAGTTTCTCCAAATGTCCTTTGCCTCTCTATTAAATTACTTCATTATAATCATAAAAATGTAACTTTATGATTACATCAATGTTATATCCCTCTGCAATTGTATATGCCTTTTGACTTTTCAATACATGTCTGTATTGAGAAAAAAGTATCATGTTGAAAAGTTAGGCCTGTCTTGCCTCAAAGACAAGTAAGTTTATTCAGAATTCTTTTTGTTTAAGCATTTCAGTCTTGTCCAAGTTTTAATCAATACCAAAGTGTTAAATTCTGTGTTTGCTTATGTGTGTAAGTAAATAAAATTTTTGGAACCTTTGTAGATACATGACATACTTATTAGGGCTTCTTTACGTCTGTGAAGTAACTACTATCTAAGACACTGGTCTAATTCACACAGTTGTCATTGGTGAACACCTGATTTAAACCTACCTTGATCTAGTTATAAAAGCCACACTCTTACACTGAAGACTATACTCTTAATTTGTGATACATTTAACTGATGATGATCACCTTGGAGTCTCAATATCTTAACAAAAGTGCAAGAAAACATATTTGCTTTAAGTACTTATTACATTAAATGTCATATTATATTAAATAAAATATTGCTGAAATAAAAATTTAATGTATGAAGATAACTAAAAATCTGAAATTCAGATCTGTAGATAGTAAGGCTATACAGTTCTCATGCTAATATGGCAAGACAAATCAAATTGAAATAAGGCATTGAATTATTACACAAAAATAGATTTCCATATCTTCTGATTCTTTTGGTCTGTTTGTGTTTTGTCTCTGTCTCTACCTTTGTCTCACTCTCTCTCTCTCTCTCACATTTTTTATATGATTTGTGTGTCATAATCATAATGACTTCATCTGAAGACAACGATGGAGTTTTTTGCCCTCACTCTCCTCACTCTCAAGAGAAAATATATGAGATCACTGTCATTTGGAATAGGCCCAGAGGCAGAATGAGTTACCAAGAGCACAGCTGGAAGGTAAGCTCTATGAGAAAAGGGATCCTGTTCTTAATGACAGCTTTTCTCCAACACCAGCTCAATGTCAAGCACAGGAGTGGAATAATATCTTACCCAATAAGTATTTGTTAATTCAATGAATGATAACGATAATACCATTTCTATGACTAGATTGATTTACACTTGACAGGTATGTTTAAATACAAAGTATATAAAACCATTTATCTTCTTTTAAAATGACAGTCAAAATCTTAATTTTTTTTCTCAAGTTCATATACACAGTATAATAAATTACTGGAAAAAAAAATCCTGTTAAAAACCTTTTGGCTTAAGACTGGCTTTTGGCTCATGGCTGGCTCAGTCAGTAGAGCATGGGACTCTTGGTCTTGGTGTCACCAGTTCAAGCCCCACATTGGGTGTAGAGATTACTTTAAAAACAAAAAAAGAAAAAGAAAAAGAAAAAATGTAAAAAAAAAATGTGGCTGAATATATTTATTTGTATCATAAACTAATTTAGCTACATGGTTTTTGATTGATTGAATAATTGCACAGGCATCATTTATAATGACTCAGGAATCAATAAAAAAGAGAACTCTCCCTTTTAAGTCAAAATCAAAAGATTTCCCAACACAATAATGCTTTATGCTTTGTATGGCAACAAATTAAAATACATGGTCATTATTAATTTTATTGGATGCAAGTCAAAGAAATAAAATTGCTCAAGAGAATTTACCTTTAACTTTTAAAATGATCTAGCACAGCAAAATCACCTGTAAGTAAGCTCTCTAAGGGCAAATAGTGAATTTTCTACCTCTTTGTATATAAAAAGCAAATTGTATAATACTGAGTTAGAACAAAAAGGCTTCTTGAACATGGCATTCAATACCTCCTACACAATTCAGGAAAGAACAAATTAGTTGTTCTCCTCCATTAATTTGAAAGTATATATTTAATTGATGAATAGAGACATATAGGGGGCAGGGACAAGTTAAACCACTGTAAATTTCTGCATGTTTCCATCATCATTTACAAGAAAACCTTGAACACAAACATTAAGTCATATTACCAGATCTGATAGATATGGTTGACTCTGTAGTTCCTTCCGGTTTTATTATAATAGTAAACTTTTTAAAGCCTTATTCTCTGATGAAATTTATTTATAATTAGTATGTCCTTTTAAATTATTGGATATGTTTTGAAGTTATTAACGCTATGCATTTGTCTCATGTAGCAAAACTCTGTTTCATTAGGCATCATCATTCTACTCCTATACAAGCAGCCCTGACCAAGTCTTTGTTTATGATTTTGTTTTCCATTAAGGTTTAATTTAACTCACATAAATCATATATACAACTCAGACCCTGATAGATCTTTTGCCAGCATTTATAGAATTTAACTTTTGTTAAATAGTTATTTTGAGTTAATGAAAACTATGGTAGAATCTGAATGGAATATGGAATTTTTTGACACACTTCTATATATCTCTATCATTAACACCTGTGGTAGAGGTAACCATCTAATATCACAGTCAGTGTTTATAAGTTTATATTTAGAACTTGCTATTTCAGGTAAAAATTTACACTTTGTAATCAATATTGAATGGTCTCAAAGATGCCAAAGGTCATTTCATTGGCTGAATGCAGTTAATATCATCTAATAATACTATTAATATATTTAGAATACGAAATTTTCACAATGTTAATACATTTGATGTCTAAAAAAGTTTCTTGCAACAGTATACCATTTATAGTTAATTACAAAAGATTAATGTTGGGGCGCCTGGGTGGCTTAGTCGGTTAAGCGTCCGACTTTCGCTTAGGTCATGATCTCGCGGTTCGTGGGTTCGAGCCCCGCATCGGGCTCTGTGCTGACTGCCAGCTCAGAGCCTGGAACCTGTTTCAGAGTCTGTGTCTCCCTCTCTCTCTGACCCTCCCCTGCTCACGCTGTCTCTCTCTCTCTCTCATAGAAATAAATAAAAAAATATTTAAAAAAAGTTTAAAAAAAAAAACAAAAGATTAATGTTTAAACACAGACTCAAATAATCAAAAATGATTCTCAAATTATTACAAATTATTTGATACATTTTATAGGTTTATGCATTTATTTACTTTGAACAAATTGGTACAAATTGGTAGTAATCTAATTGGTACAAATATAAAGGAATATTTTTCAAATATAAATACTCATTTTTAATTTTATATACAACAAATTCAAATCAATATCTATAGAGAACTACAGTGACTAAAGATATAAACTATATGAAGGTTAAAAAACACTTTAGTAAATATTATTTTTATGTTTAAATATATGATTTATCATACATGTATATATGTAGGTATATACTTTATTCACACTTTGATTTAAGTTGAGGCCTTGATCTAAAGCAAAACACTATTGTCCAACCTGTGCAATTCTATAATTCTCTATGCGAAATACTATTTTAATGTCAGATTATAAAATATTTCATGTATAAAACATAGAATAGGTATTCATAATCACATTAGTTGCATATTAATGATACTTGGTTAAGAGCTACTTGTCTCATTTTCTCCTTTCAAAACACAAATATAATGAATATAGACACCAAAGTACTTTTATGGTATTATTTATGGAAAGCAAGTCAGCACGTATATGGAAAAAAAAATTGTCGTACAGATTATATAAATATTTATTATCTCAAGTAAGGACAGCATTGCTCAATGTAGGGAAGAACTCAGATAAAAGTTATAACAATTTAAGGATGGAAAACTCTTTGTGCAACAAAAATTCCTAAATAAAAGAGTGACATTTTTATTTTTAGATAGCAAAATAAAATAATTCTAAATAGTTTGTTTCATTATAGATGTAGTCCTCCTGAACATATTTTCCCTCCATACATTATTTAGTATACTTTTTGTGATTCTTTCACTACAAAATACTACCATCAAACACTCATTCCTTATATCATTATCCCATGCCTATTTGGCTAATATCAATGCAATATTTATATTTAAAAGCATTTTGATATTAAAAAGCTATTTTGTATTACTGAGTACTTATAAATGTTATATATATTTTAAAAATACATGGAAAAATTATAAGGATATATGTGTGTGTGTATATAAGGATATATACATATGTGTATATATATATAAGGATACATATATATCCTTAACTTGAAAGAATAAATATACTGAGGACTACAGATGGATTTTTCTCCTATGCAAAAAAAAAATCTAAATGTGTTTTTAATGCCACAAAAATTAATAGCCACAGAAGAACAAAAATATAAATAGTTGTGATCATTTTCTCAGGAATTAAATTTCTTTCTTTCTTTATTAATATTTATTTATTTTTAGTTTGAGAGAGAGAAACAGAGAGAGTATGAGTGGAGGAAGGGAAGAGAGAGAGGGAGAGAGAAAATCCCAAGCAGGCTCTGATCTGTCAGTATAGTTCCCAATGTTGGGTTTGATCTCCAGAACCATAAGATCATGACTTAAGCTGAAATCAAGCCAGATGGTCAACCAGCTGGGCCACCCAGCTGCCCCAAGATTAAAATTTATTTCTAATTTACTTTTATGGCTCTTTCATTTGAATTATATTTTATATTTTGAACACTCTAGTTTTAATTGATTTCTTTGTAATAAATTTTCAAATGGCAAAAGCTATCAGATATCATGCATAGATGAATTATACATTCATGATTAGTTTATGCTGTTTGCAGATATCAAAATTTTACAAAATTGAGGCTCGAAAATTGAAAGCTTTAGTTGAAAATTGTAGCTTAAAAACTATAGTTTTGGACTGACTCTAAAAGTTATTACAATATGCAGAAGGGAAAATGAAAAGCCAAACAATCACTTCAAAATCCAGAATAGTTACAAAATGATTGTAATAAAAACTTCAAATATAAAACTCGCAGTATAATAATCCATATTACATTACCTTCTTGGAAAATTTGATGTATTTCTTTAATAATTTGTCAACTGCCTGCATTAAGTCACCCATGAAATAGCTCCTCAATTTCTACATACTTGACAGTATTTCTATTATATACCAAAAGAGGCATAAGTATAACATTGCTCTCTATTTCTTAATCACCCTTTCAGTTACATTGACAACTATTTATATGACATTCACACATCATTTACCATTTTCGCTTCACAAGAAATTGTGAGGTTTACAAAACTTTTCTCACCTTACAGATAGAGAATAGAAAATATATGTAACTTTGTAAAATTCACATAGTTGATAATTCCCAGATATTTGTGCTTCTTTTGTTTATTTATACTTTTGTAAGAGCTAATGATAATGGTATCTGGAGTAAATCACTGTCTAAAATTTGAACAAAGTCCCTGAAAAACACTACCTGCTAAAATTGTTTTGTTTTGTTTCTTGTTAAGATTATTTTTCAAGTTATGGATGGAATGATATCTTGGGAATGATTCAAAATATGTAATGATGATGGAGGTAGGTGGTGTATAGAAAATCACCATGGGTGATATATACTGAAGTTAAGCAATGTGTAAATAGAGGTTTATTATATTCTACTTCATACTTTTGTATACACTTGATTTTTTTTCATTAAAAATTTAAAAAATGCACTGTAAGTACTTCATCTAACAATAGCAGAAGGCATATTCTCAAACTCACATGGAACATTCACCAAAATAGACCATATTCAGAGCCATAAAAGACCTTTAAAATTTTAAAATAATAGAAATCATATAATATCTGTTCTCAGGCCACAAGGGAATTAAACTAGAAATCAATAACGGAAAGATAACTCAAAAATCCCAATAGACTTGGAGATAAAATAATAAACCTCTGACACATGAATGAAAGAAGATACCTCAAGAGAAATTTGAAAAAAATCATTTGGAACTAATTAAAATGAAAAACCATTTATTAAAATTTGTGGGATGCAGCAAAAGCAGTGTTTAGAGGGATATTTATAGCATTGGATACTTACATTATTTTAAAAAAGGTTTAAGATCATGATTTAAGTTTCCATGTTAGGAAACTTGAAAAAGAAGAGAAAATTAAATCCCAAAAAGCACAAGAAAATAAATAGTAAGATTTAGAGCAGAAAGCAATTAAATCAAACACAGGAAATCAATAGAGAAAATCAACAAAACCGAAAACTAATTTTTCAAAAAGATCAATATAATCAATATACTTCTATCTAGCCAGTCTAAGGGAAAAAAAGAAAGGGCACAAAGTACTAATATTAGACGTGAAAGATGGTACATCACTACAAATCCATGGCGATTAGAAGGATAATAAAAATTATGTAAAAAACTCCCTGCCTAACGTATTCTATAACAGAGGTAAATGGATCAATTCCTTGAAAGACACAAACTGCCAACACTTACACAAGAAGAAACAGATAATCTGAATAGGACTATATTTACTAAAGAAATTGATTCAAAATTGAGAACTTTCCAAAACAGAAAACATCAGGCTTTGTTTGTTCGTTGATGAATTCCACCAAACACTGAAGGAAAAATTATACTGATTCTCTACAATTTCTTTCAGAAGATAAAAGTACTTTCACCATATGATCTACCAATAAGTCTCCTTGGCATTATCTTAAGAAGTTGAAAATTTATATCCACACAAAATCCTCACACAGATGTGTAAAACAGCTTTATTCATAACTGCCAAAACTTGGAAGCAACCAAAATGTCCTACAGTAGGTGAATGGATAAATTTTGTTATATCCGGACATAGAAATATTTTTCAGCACTAAAAAGAAATGATTTATTGAGCCATGGAAGGACAGGAAGGAACTTTAACTATATATTATAAGTGAAAGAAGCTAATCTGAACAGGCACATACTATATAATTTTAACTACATATTATAAACAATTAAGTGTATGAAACAGAGCCTGATAAACACACATAATAAATGTTAACTATGATGATTAAGAGTATGATGATGAGGTGATATAGGAATCAGTCATGTCTTGAACTTTGAATTTATTTTAATATTCACAATAGAAGAAATCCTTACTTAACCAGCACTGAGCACAGACAGTTAATGAAGTGTCTAATGTCACCTGGTCTTATTAGAACCTCGCAGCATTTTCTTTCATCCTGAAGTCATATTCTCAATGATTTACCCAAGAAGGAAAGGTGCTTCTGCCCACATTCTTAACTCAGGACCATTTTGATGAGAAGTCTATAGAGTTTCCATTATGTCAGTGCTACACTGATTGAAACGAAAAGAGGAGAAAAACAATTGGAGGTTTTGTACTCATTTCTATTTTAGAAATCCCAGCATCTTCTCTATAGAAAAAAATGACTTTTTATTTCTCAGTAGTTATGCTTTAGGATGAAAATAACAGCAAGGAATAACATTCAATTTTTGTATTTTGGACTTATGTCATAATCTCTACATATGGGAGCTTATCTCCAGGAATAAATTCTGCTCCCATATAGGTATACCCTGACAAAATGAGATTCTCTCAGATTTCCAGTTACTCAATCTCTTCAGATGAGCTGAAGATGAATTTCATCTTATCTTACCATAAATTACTCTCGAGGGTGAATGACACATAAATGAGGTTCCTGTATAATAGCTAAATGGGCTGATAACATATGGCTATTTCAGAGACCCAATTTTTACTTATGGAGTATATCTGACACTGGATCATTCATACCAAGTATTATGTATGAAGATTTCCCACTAGCTACTCTTTCAACCTAAGACTGTCTCTATCAGAAAATCCAGCATAATGCAAAGTATGTTGTTTTTCTTTTTTGGCTTTCAGTTTGTTGTTGTTTGTTTGTTTGTTGGGGGGGATCAATTCATTACCTATTATCTGAGTTTCCCTACACAGGAAATGAGAATAATTAAAATAGCCATTCAAAAACTGAACACAAAATATTGTCAATCTCTGTTCAGTCAATAGTAGGTTCAGTTATCATATGTTTTTATTTTTACAGCTATTGAATGACTTTCTGAATACATATATTGCTCTTGTGGATTTTCTTCTTGATATTGGACTTATATAAACATAGCAAATCACTATTATTGTAAGTTAGAATAATAAAATGTTGCTTACATTAAATCATGCAACAAATTATCATGGTACACATTTGGCAAAGTTAACACTTCATTAGAGTTACAATGAAAAGAAGATAGCTAATTTTATTTTGATATTTAACACTATAATATATGAATGAGGTGAGAATGTTTATTATGAAAGTAGCCATCTTTTCCTCAGCTTTATGTCTTAAATATCTCTATTTGTTTTATAATTCAATTTTCATCTTTCTAAATAGTATTGGTTCTGATACATTAGACAAAGGTAAACATTTCCCATTGTGTTTTCTCAGTTTCTTTTTTTAATAAGAATATGATAAATATCTTGGATTACACCTCAAATGCATTCTTCAGTGGTCCCACAGGCTTATTCCTTTTATAAAAAATAGGAAAAATGTACCTAGAAGACTGAATCACTGACACAAGAAGCTTTTTTCCTTCCTGTCTGCTCTATTGATAGTTTTCACCAGTGCAACTTACATGCCATAGAAAATAATACCCCACTTATGTTGAGATGACTTTTTCAGTAATATCAAATATTGTGAATGTTAAAAACATGAACACCATTGAACTGTGTGCAAAAAATTTTACGATTTCCTTAAAGAAAAGTTCTTAAGGCTGCCATTCAGAGCCTATGCATGATAATTTTATTTTTTTTATTAAAACGTTTTTTTTATGTCTTTATTTTATTTTGAGAGACAGAGACAGAGAGCAAGCAGGGGGAAGGGCAGAGAGAGAGGGAGACACAGAATCTGAAGCAGGCTCCAGGCTCTGAGCTGTCAGCACAGAGCCGGTCGCAGGGCTCGAACCCATGTGAGATCATGACCTAAGCCAAGCCGAACCGGCTTAACCGACTGAGCCACCCAGGCGCCCCTGAATGCTAATTTTAGATACCATTTTGATGAAGCTGTTTAGTTGCTATGTGAGTCTGTAGCACATTAGCAGCAGTAAATTAGAAGTCTGTGTGTGTGTGTGTGTGTGTGTGTGTGTGTGGTTGCAAATATGTCAAAGGTTAGGAGATATAGTAAAATATTGTTATGTGTAGAAAAAATAGTAAGTAGATAGAGCAAATGCAAAGACCCTAAGGTGGGAAATATGACTCATATCTTGAGAGAATAGTAGAAAGTGAGATAAGAGCAGTCAAGTCATGTAAGGTTTTGTATGCCATTATAAGAATCAATAGGACTTATTGGAGTGTGTTGAGCAGAGAAGTGACATGATCTGACTTAAATGCTAAAAGGATCATTCCAGTTTCTGTGACAACAGGCTGCAGTGGATATGGGGAATAGTTAAGAAATCAGAAAGCAGGCTTTATAGCAATCCAGATGATACATGATATTTGTGTGGACCAAATGGTATTAGTAAGGGTGATATAGAAGTAGGTACAGATAATCTTGAAGTTACAGCTAGCTGATGTCAGTGATAAAGGCCCTCAGTCATTATGTAAAACTTAAATTATATTTAGTACATGTTATTTAAAAGGCAAGAACATGTCTAGTCAGTGTTGGAAAAATTTCCATTAAAATGGTTAAACCAAAGCACATTAAATGTTTAATTTTAAAGGGTAGGTTTCTATTCTGGGAAAAATCACTTACATGGACTAGCACATTTTCTGACAATCTGGTGAAAAAAAGATTTCTAAATAATAAAACAATATCCCTACTAATGAGCTTCTGGAGCACAGCCACTGTGGTGGTTAAATTTATGTGTCAACTTCACCGGATCACAGGGCGCCCAGATATTTGAGCTAAACATTACTTCTGAGTGTGTCCATGAGGGTGTTTCTAGGTGAAATTAGCATTTGAATCAGTGGATTCAGTAAAGCAGTTTACTCTCCCTGATGTGGGTGGACATCATACAATCTGTTGAGGACCTGAATAGAACAAAAAGGCAGAGGAAGGAAGAATTTGACCTTTTCTGCCTGATTGCTTGAGTTAGGACATCAATCTCTTGCCCTCATTGGTCTTAGTTCTCAGGCCTTTGGACTCAGACTGAATCACATCACCAGCTTTCTTGAGTATCCAGCTTACAGATGGCAATCAGGGGACATTTCAACTTCCATGATTATGTGAGACATTTCCTTATAACAAATGTCTTAATCTCTTCATATCTTATTGATATATACATACATGTATATGTATATGTACACATATGTGTATACACACACACACACATATATATATATCCTATTTGTTATATTTCTCTAGAGAATCCCAATATAGCCACAACCCCTGCAATAGAGCCACATTTCTTATTTTGCAACTGATTCATTAAATCCTAATAGTAGGATCCACAGAAACTGTACTGTTATGGAATAATCATAAGAAGAATGTCTGGAGAAATTCTTCAAAGACACCTTGAAGCAAGAGTATAAATTATAGACAGGGAGATTATTGGATACAGAGTGAAAAAAGTAAATGTAGAATGAGACTGAAGAGAGACATAGTTGGAAGTTAATGCTATAATCCATGTGGGAAATAATGAAGGCATAAATTAACTCAGTATCCCTACACTGATAGTAATATCAATATCCTATAGTTGACTATAGGATCCAACCAGTTTTTTTCAAAGCTATTGTTGAAACATATTTACTATTATAAAAATAAATTATATAATGTAGGTTGTTCTGCTACATGTATTTTGAGAAGTTGAGTGATATATTTTGTAGTATTAATATTTGAAAATTGTAAACTTCATAAATGAATATAATAGATCGAGACTGTCAGATACTCAAAAGGTCAAGTCACCAGAAATTTAGTAATCAGTGATCATTTTGGGCCCTATCACCATGCTGGGTCCTATGGGAGAACATATAAATAATTGTGAAATTTACTTTCAGCAAAGAGAATTCAGAAATGTATACATAAAGTGGGCTAAAACAAAGTTAAATAATACAATCAGAAACTATGATGATAAAGATTCAATCTGATAGGAAGATTCTGGAAATCATCTATGGTTTCTTTTTTTTAATTAAGAAAATATATATATATTTGTTTGTTTATTGGGAGAAAGAGAGGGAGAGAGAGAGAGAGAATGAGCAGTGAAGGGGTAGAAAGAGAATAATCCCAAGCAGGCTGTATTCTGTCCGCACAAGGCCCAATGCAGGGCTCAAACTCACGAGAACTGTGAGATCATGACCTGAGCCAAAACCAAGATTTGGATGGATGCTTAACTGACTGAGCTACAGGTGCCCCTCTATGGTTTCAAGGATGACCTGTGCACCAAAACTACCAAATATACACCTTCATCCAAACCTGCTTCTATACTTCACTCTCCATTGCCAGTTCACACTGGCATTATTCCAAACTCCATTATATCGAATTTCAATATGTTAGGATAAATTCATTACTCTCTGTGTAAAGGTGTTTCTTTTTTGTTTATTAATTCTATTGAAATTCTGTACTTGCTTTTCTCACTTTCTCACAATATTTAGAAATATTAAACCTACTTTTACTTCATTCACTTTTTCCCATTTTCCATATCCACACACTTGCTAAATTCTGTTCGGTTCTCTTACCACTACATTTTGCAAAATTCTCTGCCTTTTTTTTGCAATGTTTCCTCTTGTTTTTTATTTTTTCTTATGTATTTATTTTATTTTGAGAGACAAAGACAGTGAGCTGGGGAGGGGCAGAGACAGAGAAGGAGACACAGAATCTGAAGAAGGCTCCAGGCTTTGAGATGTAAGCACAGAGCCCAACGCGGGGTTTGAACCCACAGACTGTGAGATCATGACCTGAGCCAAAGTCGGACACTTAGCCGACTGAGCCACCCAGGCGCCCCTAATATCAGGTTTAATGTCAAGTTTTTATCATCTGCTTTATCTGTTACAATATCTATCCAACTAATCTGGAAATTTCTGTATTCTAACCTGTTTAATCTTTTCTCCACATTGCCACATGAGTTATCTTCATACAAACAGGTTAAATTCTGTCATTTTTCTTTTCAAAAACTTTGTGGTGCTTCATTTATCTACAAAATACAGTTCAAATTCTTTAACATAGCATTCAAAGATCTCAATTACTTGATTCTAAATTTCTTTTCCATTTTCATCACTTGAAACCAAATTATCTTTCCCTTTTCATGACCTCATCACTTGCATCTTTCATTTCAGAAGCTGATGAGTTAATCACATCAATCTACTCATCATTTTTCAAATATACACACACACATAAATCACCCATCCACTGTGCCTCTTTTGTATTTGGACAGATATTATCTCAAACTTATTTATTTTAATGACAATATCAAGCCAAATTCTTCTTTGATTGACTTAAATTAAAAAAAAGAAATAATGAATATCAGAACTTTTATGAGGCTGTACACTACCTATTAGGAGGCAGGTGGATTTCAGAATTTTTAAAGCAAGAGTTTGGATCAGCAGTCCTGGGAATTTCTGTCTGTGACCCTTCCCATAATATTTTTAAAATTTATATTTAAAATTTTTATTCAAGTAAACACCACATATAGAAAGTGTACAAATCGTCACTGTGGAGTGTGATGAATTTGCCCTTGTAAACACAACCATGTAAACAAGAATCAGATAAAGAAGCAGAATACTGACAGCAACCTCTAAGACGACAGTACACCAGAGATAATCTCCAACCTAACTTCTGCCTCCATACATATGTTCACATATATTTTGCTCTATTTTATCTTGGATAAAAATAGAATTATACAGTATTGCTCTTTTGCAACTCAGTTTCCTCAACATTTTACTTATGAAACTCACCCATGTTGTTACATGTAATTGACGTTCACTCTTACTATATATTCATTTATTAAATATTCATTGAATGGATATGATATAGCATAATTATCCATTAAAATATTGAGTAATATTGGGGCACCTGGGTGGCTCAGTCGGTTAAGCATTTGACTTCGGCTCAGGTCATAATCTCGCGGTTCGTGGGTTGGAGCCCTGCGCCGGGCTCTGTGCTGACAGCTCAGAGCCTGGAGCCTGCCTCAGATTCTGTGTCTCCCTCTCTCTCTGACCCTCCCCTGCTCATGCTGTCTCTCTCTCTCTCTCAGAAATAAATTAAAAAAAAAAAAACATTTAAAAATATTGAGTAATATTTATGTTTTTCCCCAATATTTGGCTATTTCTAATAGTTCTGTAAAAGTCTATACCTATATTTAGCTAACTTTGAAACACATTTCTATTCAGTAGTCCTAGGCACTAAATTGTTGGGTAAAGGTTTTAGTATATTCAATGTTGAATACTTATGCCTCCACAAACAGTCTAAAGAGTTTGAGTTGCTCAAACATATCTACTAGTATTTAACATTTTTTGTCTTATGCGTTCTATTGTGTATATAGCAGTATCAATTTTAGGGTTTTACTTTTAGGTTTTTATTCCCCTGCTGGCTAAGTTGAATACATTTTCTAATGTTTTCTGCCAATTTATATCTTCTGTGATGAAGTGCTTGTTTAAATCTTTTCCCCGTTTTTCTCTTGGGTGAACTTTTCCTTATTTAAGAGTTTTTCACATATTTAAAAGAATTCCTTATATGTTGTGAAATCTTCATCAGATTTATGCGCTGCAAATGTCTTTTTCCACAAGATGGGTTGTCTTTTCACCTTCTTACTGGATAAACAGGATTTTTAAAAAAAAGATGCTTTTCCTACTAACGTGATAACATTTTTAAATTTTTACTTATATTTCTGATTTTGTAGCACTTTAAAAAATATCTGCTTGCTCTGTAATTATAAAGATATTCTTGTTTGCTACTTTCTGGGAAATGTATTAGGCTACTTTTCATATGTAAATCTATAATACATCTGAAACAGTTTTTTTGTCTATGGAGTAAGAGATCAAAATTCATACTTAAAAAAATTGCATAAGAAGTTGACAAAACCTCATTGAAAATTCATCATTTCCTATTGCACTACAGTATCAACTTTTTCATAAATTATTTTGCTGCAAATTTGTGATTTTTTTTAGTGTAGCTGATACACAATATTACCTTAGTTTCACATAATAATTCCTTTAGTTATTACATTTTACTCTGTTCACTATGAGTGTAGCTTCCATTTGTCTCCATACAATATCATTGTATGATATCATCCACCATATTCCTTACGCTGTGTCTTTTATTCCCATGACTTACATTCCATAACTGAAAGCCTTTATCTCCTACTCTCCTTCATCCATTTTGCCCACTCTCTACCCTCCCTCCATCTGGCAATCATCAGTTTGTTTTATGTATTTATAGGTCTGACTCTGCTTTTTGTTTGTTTCATCTTTGTGGTTATTTTTGTTTGTTTTAGATTCCACCTATGAATGAAGTATATGGTATTTATCTTTCTGAGTCTGACTTATTTCACTTAGTATAATCTTCTCTAGGTCCATCCATGTTGTCTCAAATGGCACAATCTCATCCTTTTTATGGCTAGGTAGAGACACAATTGTATATTTACCATATCTTTTTTACTTATTAGTCTATTGATGGGCACTTAAGTTGCCTCCATATCTTGGCTACTGTAAATAATGTGCAATAAACATTAGGGTGTACATATCTTTTCAAATTAGTGTTTTGTTTTCTTCAGGTAAATACCCAATGGTAGAATTATTGGATTATGCATTTATATTGTAATTTTTTGAGGAAACTCCATTCTGTTTTCCACAGTGACTGTACAAATTTACATTTCCATCAACAGTGCACAAGTTTCCTCTGATCCACATCCTCACCAACATTTGTTGTTTCTTATATTTGATATTAGGCATTGTCTAATAATTGCATTGTGTTTTTGACTTGTATTTCCCTGATGATTAGTGATGTTGAGAATCTTTTGATGTGTCTGCTGTTCATTTGCATGTCTTTTTTAGAAAAATTTCTATTCAGGTCCTCTGTCCATTTTTAATTGGATGAGGGGGATGAGGAGGATGGTATGGAGATGGTATCATCCTTTATATATTTTGGATATCAACCCCTTATCTGATATATCATTTGCCTTACCTGATATATCTTTCCCATTCAGTAGCTTGTCTTTTTGTTTTGTTGATGGTCTCCTTTGCTGTGCAAAGGGTTTTTAATTTGGTGTAGTCTCAACAGTTTATTATTATTATTATTATTATTATTATTATTAAATTTGTTTTCCCTTGCCTTAGAAGACATATTTAGAAAAACATTGCTATGACCAGTATTAGAGAAATTACTGCCTGTGTTCTCTTCTAGGAACTTTATGGCTTCAAGGCTCACTTTAGGACTTTAGTCTATTTTGAGTTTATTTTTGTGTATGGTATAAGAAAGTGGTCCAGTTTCATTCTTTTACATGTATCTGTTCAGTTTTCCCACCACGTTTACTGAAGAGCCTGTCCTTCCCACTTGGTATTATTTCTGCCTCCTTTGTCATAGATTAATTGCCCATATAATCATAGGTTTATATTTGGGCTTTCTATTCTATTGAATGTTTTTTAGTTTTGTATTCTCATCCAATGATGTTGAAGAATCAAAATCCAATTAGATTTTGTAAAGCATGAAATATGTATTATAAAGTACTAGGCAAATAATTAGAAGTAAGTGGTAACTATTTCTTGGGTAGATCATTAATTTTGTCTAATATATAGAATTTTCTTTCTAGTTATTCATTTGGTATGCTTCCTTAATATCTAAACATTCATCTTGCTCCCTCTGTCATATAAATCCACCCTAACTAAATTATCTCCCTTTACTCACTAATCTATCCTATTCTAGTTTGCTCAATAGTCTTTTCCAATATGTTATTGCTCACTCCTAATTGTCTGTGCCTATTCTCAAGTAATTCCCCCAGCTCAAATTCTGATCTTACTCTTTTTGTATACCTAGCTCTCCCAATTCAAGTTCATGATTATCTTCAAACCTAACTTAAAATTCTTTTCTTTTAGGAAGAATTTTCAGACAATCACATCTGTAAGCTTCTTAATTGTTAACCTATGAATTGTTTCTTATTTATGTAACACTCTATTATATGGAGCATAAAAGGCATATGTTCAATTTCCTCTAGTTTTCATGTAGAATGTTTCTCTCTTACACAATCCTTGTTCTCTTCATTTTCTACTGTATAAATCATACCTTAGTAAACTATTTCTTTAATTTTTTTCTAGTTTAATTGTGATATAATTGACTTATAACATTGTATAAGTTTAAGGTTATAATGCAGTGATTTTGTATGTGTATATGTTGCAAAATAATTATGAAAATAAGGTTAGTTAACACATACATAACCTCATAGAATTATATTTTGTATGTGTATAATGAGAATTTATAAAATCTATTTTTTCAGCAACTTCCAAATATACAATACAATGTCATTAACTATAGTCACTATGCTGTACATTGCATCCCCAGAACTTATTAATTTTTTCACTGGAAATTCGTACTTTCTGACTATCTTCATCCATTTTCCCTACTTCCCACCCCCTATTCCTGGCAACCACCAATCTATTCTCATTCTTGTGTGCTTGTATATACATACATATATGTGTGTGTTCTTGTATATGCACATATATATTTACATATATATGTATGCTGCAAATGGTAGGATATCCTTCTTTTTATGGCTGAATAATATTTCTGTGTGTGTATGTGAGTGTGTATACAGTGGAATATATATAACCAGATATACACATATGCTACATGTGTGTGAGTATGTGTGTGTGTATCACAGTTTTTAAATATACTTATCTGTTGATGACACTTAGATTATTTCCATGAATTGGCTATTGTGAATAATGTGGCAATGAACACAGGGATGCATATTTCTCCTCCAGGTAGTGATTTTGTTTCCTTTGAACATATACCCATTAGTGGGATGGCTAAATTATGTTGTAGTTCTATTTTTAATTTTTTAGGACCTTTCTTACTGTTTTACGTAGTATCTGTACCAATTTAGATTCTCACCAAGAATGTACAAAGTTTCCATTTTCTCCATATTTTCCTCATCACTTGTCTTTTGAATTTTTGATAATAGACATTCTAATCATCATGAGGTGATCACATTGTGGTTTTGATTTGCATTTCCTTGATTATTAGTGATATGGTACATCTTTTCATGTATCTGTTGGCCATTTGATAATCTTCTTTGGAAAAATGTCTATTCAGGTCCTTTATCCACTTCTTAATTAGATTCTTTTATTTTAATTTTTTGCTATTGCATTGAATGAGTTCCTTATATTTTGGATATTAACCCTTAGCAGAAACAAGACTCTTAACTATAGGGAACAAACTGATGGTTACCAGAGGGGAGGTGGGTGGGCTGATGGGTTAAGTTAACTGGGTGATGGGGATTAAGAAGTGCACCTGTGATGAGCACTGGGTAGTGTATGGAAGTGCTGAATCATTATATTGTACACCTGACATTAATATTACACTGTATGTTAACTAACTAGAATTTAAATAAAACCTATAAAAATTAAAAAAATAAAAATAAGAAATAGGATTTTTTTTCCTCCTTAGATTTTTTTCAAGGAACCTCATCCATGATTTTACAGATTGGAGTCACTTTTCTGGGATACCTACCATCCGCTGTCAAATTATTTGTTACTAAACAGTGGCAATTTATGATATTTTATAGGTAACTATTGAAAGAATGTGCCACTGGAAATAAAACCACATGCATCTACTTCATTTCATATCAATTACTTGTAAATAGCTCAGTTTTCCCAGACCAACCCTGATCCTACTCAAATCCTTCATATTTCTAGATGTACTTTTTATTGACAACTAAATTTCCCATAAAACTTAACTTAACCCTTGTAAGGAAACATCTGAGGGGCACCTGGGTGGCTCTGTCAGTTAAATGTCCCACTTTGGCTCTGGTAACGATCTTGTGGTTTGTGAGTTTGAGCCCTGCATCAGGCTCTGTGCTGACAGCTCAGAGCCTGGAGACTGCTTCGGATTATGTCTCTCCCCTCTCTACCGCTCCCCAGCTCATGCTGTCTCTCTCTCTCTCAGCAAACTGAAAATTAATCACTTTTCTTAGACTCATCAGAGAATTGAGATTTCAGGGCTAACCACACTCCCAAATCTGTTAAGGCATGTGAATAAAGAGAAGCACAATCAAGATCTGTTTACTTAAAGCAAAAACTGCTGGAGTCAATACTGTTACAAACTCTTAAATGATAATTGTGGCAAATTGCTGGAGGTTGATTGTGACTAATGTGAGAGTCAGAAAGTCCTGAAGGCCTTAATCTTGGTGGGAACCAGATACTTTCTTATGTATCATCTGTGGGAAATCACCTACCATATTTTCAGGGTAAAGAACAATGAAAAAACTGACTCCTGGATCTGGAAGGAGAGAGAGAAACTAGCCACTTTGAAATACACTTAAATTCTTCTCCTGAGGAGAAAAAGATTAACAAAATTTCATCCCACTAGAGAAAAAGACATTTAGTCAATTCCAGGCTCCTCTGGCTTTCCTGTAACACTTAGTGATAATAAAAAGAAGGCTAAGAAACACTGTAAAGTTTATAGCCAAGGAACACCGGCCCACTAAAATAGTGAGAATTAATCATCACATTATAGAATGCATCTTTCCTGCTCTCATGCACACTCATCACCATATCAAAAAGACTCCAGTCAAATTAACAGCACAGGATAGCTGAATAATTTATAAGGCATGGAATCTATTGTCTTCAATAGGACAATAGACTATCTTGAAACATCTGCCATCAAACTTGTAGCACACTTTATGAACACCTCAACTTTTAGCCAGATTAACATAAAGCTTAACACTACATTTCTCTTACCTCATTTCCTATCACCTGGTACATCATGTCTGAATTTCATAAAAAATTATAAGGTATATTGGTGCACCTGAGTGGCTCAGTCAGTTAAGTATCTGACTTTGGCTCAGGTCATGATCTCACGGTTCATGGGTTCAAGCCCCATGTCAGGCTCTGTGCTGACAGCTCAGAGCCTGGAGCCTGTTTCAGATTCTGTCTCCGTCTCTCTCTGCCCTTCCCCCTCTGGCACTCTGTCTTTCAAAAATGAATAAACATTTAAAAATTGTAAAAAAAATTTATAAGCTATATTAAAAGGCAAGAGAAACAAACTGAAGAGAAAAAGTAAGCATCAAAACTAGACAGATTTTATACATTTTGTAATTACCAGACAATGAATTTAAAATAATGGCATCAAGGCTTTAATGGAAAAAATAGACAACATGTAAGAACAGACAAGAAATGTAAGCAGAGTGATAGAAATGAACAAAATTCAGAAGGAAATGGTAGAAAAAAACTATAACATAAATGAATAATGCCTTTAATGTGCTGCTCTGCAGACTGGATATAAGCAATGACAGAATCAGTGAGGTTGAAGATATGCCAATGGAAACTTATAAAACTAAACTACAGAAAGAAAAACACTGAATAAAATTCAGATAAGAACACCCAAGAACTGTGAGATAATTAAAAATCATAATATATTCATACTTGGAAGAGAGGAAGAGAAGAAAAAGAGAACTGAACAACAGAAATACTTGAAATAACAATCTCTGAGAATTTTTTGAAAATTAATAACATACACCAAACACAGATCCAGAAAATGTAGAGAATACTAAGTAGTGTCAATACCAAAAACTATACCTAGGCATATCTTATCTAGACTTTACAAAGAACAAAGACAAACAAAACCTTGAAAGAAGTCAGACATTAAGAATGTGATATTTTTACAGCATAGAAGATAAAATTTTGACAGGTAAAGATAAACTAGAGGGAAATTACAGAAAATATTTCACCTAATGTTGATTATCTGTTATACATTTAGCACTTTTATATCCAAATTATGATCTAGTTTAAGGGATACATAGACATATATTTTAATAAGAATACTACAATATATTTCTAGAGTACCTCAGTAGACTTTTTAAAAATTGTATCTTACTTGAGTGACTGTATTATAATATGAGAGAGATCAAAGTTGTAACTCACAATTAGATGTCCAAATTCTACCACTCTGAAGGGTTTCAATGAGTTCTGGCCTCTAAGTAAATCATAATAGAAAGGTGATCAGCCCTCACCTGCAGGGGAAAGCCACCAAATAATTGAGGTCAGAGAAAATAGGATTCATTGTGTTCTTACAAGCCATTCTCAAGAGAATTCATATTTGTCCTTCCCAATAACAGTACAGAGCTGTTGATAGGATTAAAAGCTTGTCACATGATACAAGAATATCTCAAAAATGAAATCAATACTCAGTATCCTGGAAATCTTAGACAAGGCTTCCATTTACCACTTGAACATTCATCACCAATTCTATACCTTGACATACGAATTCATAAAACCAGTAGTTACATATTTAAGCAAATGTAAAAGTACACTGAGTCTGTTTAAATGTAGTTAAATGTTATTAAGAATATCAGATGTAAAATGCTTTATTTTAAAGAATTTTAATTTTAAAATGCTTTATTTTAAAATTAAAAACTTTATAATTTGATCAATTAAGGACCTTGCACTTCTCAGGAATACTAGTAACTATTTTACTTTGTTTTGTGTTAATTAAAAGAAACAATCAGAAAGGCAGGACTCATTTGCTGAGAAAAGTCAGAGACATGAGTTCTTTTTTAAAGACTTACTGTCTGAAGCTTTCCTACAAAAGAAAAAAAAAACAACAAAAAAAGAGCTTCAGATCTTATTTTCAAGGAGTCTTAATAAGTTAATTATAGTCATTAAAGATGATCTAACTTAGAATCTCACACTTTGTCAAAGCTGAAAGCTAGTGAAGCAAAGATCTATCATTTACTGATTTGGCCTTAAAACATTCTACATTTGAACATAATAACATGTTATAGACAATTTTAAAAATATCTTTATTATAGATAGCTAATAAATTATTTTCTTCTCCAACTAAAAACAAATGACTTTTTTTAGTCTTAATATAGAGTGCAAGACTTTTTTGTTAGTTTTTAAGAAATTTCAATACAGGTAAATTTCTAATTATAAAATTTTTACAGAAGAGTTACAAATGACATCATTATGTCTTCAATTTGGGAAGCCTCTAAACCTTAGCAGCAAACACTGTCAAGATTCTCTCAATGCTATTTCCTTCTCCTTCTTCCTACCTCTCCTTCTCCCCCTCTCCCTCCCCTTTTTCCTCCTCCTCCTCCTCCTAGTCTCCTCTTTCTTCTTCCTCTCCTTCTCTCTACTCCTCCTTCTCCTCCTCCTCCTCCTCTTCCTGCTTCTGCTTATCACTTTCTCATTAGCATGTAGTTATTTAGATTCAGGCTAAGGAAAGTAAATAAAGGTGATGAATGCCATCTCCATGGTTGGCTATTGAATACTCTGCATGAGAATACATTCTCTTCCTTCATTTGACTTGCCAGCTCCAGTGGAAGATTCTGAAGGATCCTAGTGGATGATGGAGCTCTAAAATGGAAAATATTAGGATCTTTTGAGTCATCATTAGGTGGAGGGTTCTCCGTGGAAACAACTGACTGCAGTAGGTGTTGTGTGAATGAAAAATTAAATTCTTTCTGTCAATTAGTTAATTGATGTGCTAACGTTAGAATGACATAGTCTTTATTCTGCCTCCAGCCATGAGGTCATGTGCAAGTCACATAATTTTGTGTTTTAGTTTCATTATTTAGAGAGATTGGGATAACAAAGCTTTATGTGGCCAGTTTAACTCCTCAGAATCCTGTCTATTAGTCCTCAGAACTGAGACTCTAAATTTTGTTGTTTATACTGACAAGTTTTTTAAAGGATTATTTTAAAGTCCACTATAAGCTCAAAATATTGTAAGAGTTAAAGAATTACATGGTTTTTTTTTGTAGTAATGTACGGAACCATGAAATAATATAAAATGAAAAACTAGAAAACAATAAAATGTTTAATGTGTGCATAGAACATGAACTTTGATGTAATTTTAAAGATTATAATTTCCTTGTTGGTATAACAATAAGAGAAGACATATGTGGAAGTTCATATGAGTCATGACTGGTAGGATGGATGGGTATAGGTCATGGGCATAGAAAGGGAAATCACATTACCAAATAAATGTTGTGACCATAGAATATTCAGATTTCAGGAGTCATTGTTTTCTAATAATTTCTGGTGTTTTCCTACATGGGATGAGAGCTAAACTATAAAGAACATTTTAGTCCTCTTAATTTTAACAGATGAAAATTCAAAGTAGGTGTTTACAATTATTTTAGTTCTGTATTTTTTGTATACCAGTTTGTACAGCTAAACTATCTTTTTTTTAGGCATTAGTAGACTATGTACCTAATCCCTTCTATCACCCATTTTTGTATGGCTTGTAAACTGAAAATGTCCTTTACATTTTCAAATGATTGGAAAAAAAACAAAAAGGGAAAAATATTTCATGACACATGAAAGTCAACTGAAAATCAAATGTCAGTATCCAATAAATGAAGGCTTTTTGGAAATAACCACATTCATTTGTTTTTGTATTATTGTGATTGTTTTCATGCAACAACAGAATTGAGCAGTTGCTATAGAGATCATATGGCCTGCAATGCCAAAAAATTTACTATCTGCCTTTTGCAGAACCAGTTTGCCAATTTTTCTTTTATTTTCTTCTTATAAAACTGTGTTAATTTGTAAAATATGATGGATAATATAAAAAATTATCTGTAATGACACCTATAGAAAATAGCAAACTTTAACAAATCAGTGGTGTTCACTTTTTACATAGTCTCTTGGAAAGAACTTAATCTTTGAAATCAGACATCAGTTTAAACCCTGGATCCTTCATATACTACCTCCTTGACTGTACAGAAGTCAGTTAAGTTGTGTGAATTCCTTTTCCTTTACTGAAATGTTATAATTCCTCACAAAGTTGTTATAAGGAATACATAATATCATATAAACATATATACATACATTATACATGTACAATGTATTAATACATTAATACAATAATATATTATTACATATGTACAATTTAATAATATATAATGTCATGTATATATGTATACATGTATGTATATATGTATAATTATATGTATAATGTCACTGTTAATATTTTTATTATTTGGTTATAAGAGAATATGCATTTTAATATGAAATTTGAAACATTGTTTTTGGTTTTATTTAATCAACTTCTTTTAATATTGAAAGACTTGATGTAATTTAAATAGAATTTTTTTCCTTGTCATGGATTAAAATCAGAACATTGCACACTTTTCTCAAGAAGATAGTTCTATAATACATATCCAATATAGTTGCTAGAAAAGGTGTTCTAATCCTAGATTATTTCAAAAGCACATACAAGATTTATCTGGATTATATCTGGCAAAAGACTTAGGAAATCAAGCTAAGAAGCTTTTCTTGCATTATTACTTGACATTAGCATTATACTACACTGGTGAAATTTACTTTGAATATTCTATGTGCTTTTAGTATGAATTTATGCAGTTTTTATTTTAGCCTTTCACAATAACTTAATCACATTTAAATTGTATGAATTTTTTGTCTACTAATATTTCATAGAAATACATTAAATATCTTAAATATATATAGTTATATGTATGTAACTATATATAGTTGCTTGCATAATAATACAGTACATAATTAGTCAATGGATACTCCAATTTGAATTACAATTTAAAACCACCATACCCTACTAAAAACATGAATACCACAAATGGTACTTCTATTCCTACTCAACTATTAGTATCCATCCTAAATTCAGTCAATTTACTTATTTGCTTTAGGCATTTACTTATGACTACTCCACGCCAGAAAGGGTTTGAATCTATAATGGCTGAAAATACTAATTAAATTTCTTCTCAAATCTTCAGCTTGTTATTCATCTTACAACGTAGGTTAAGGGTCTATTAGTAACAATGAGAAGTATTTAAAGTGGATTGGTCAAGAAAGATAGAATGAAAGCCTAAAATAAAGTAGTTGTGATTATAGGATAAAGATTGGTAGTGAGAGATACTTCAAAAGGTAAAATGGTAGAATTTCATTGACTAATTAAGAACAGGTGGTAGCTGAAAGAGTTAAGTAAGATCCTTAGCATTATGACTTGAGTGTGATCAGATGGTTTGTCACCAATAAAGGTGGAAGATCACAAAAGTGAAGAAAGTGTTGGAAGCTCCAGAGACACACAGGCAGATGTCTCTATTCAGCATTCTAATGGAAATACTCTGAAGGTAACAGGATAAATAAGTTTGGAATCCTGGGTAAAGTTTAAGATTGGACATCCAGATTTCAGACATTAGCTTAAGAGCATTCAGACACTTCAGACAAATGTCTAAGAGCATTAACATTTAAATAACACATAAGATGGAAAGGTCTAAGAAGTACATTTAGAACCAGAAGATTATTTTGCCATCTGCAAAATGACAGAATTATTTCATACTCCAAATTGTCTATGGATCCAAACAGCCTATAGGAGTAACAACTTAGCTTCTTTGCATGGCAATGAATGCAGTTCATACTCTGGCATTTGGGATATTAGGCACATATCCAGAAGCAGATATTTTTGGAATATATATATAGTAATGTGGAATATATATGATCTCTTGATCAGGTCATGCATTCTCACACTGCTCTAATTTGCACATACTATTTCTTCTTCATGGAACCATCTTCCTCTAATTGTGATCCTGATAAAAATCTGTTCATCCCTAAAATTTCAATTCAAAGTATTCAGTGAAGACCTCCCTAACTTTAAAGGAAGATTTAGTTATGTTTTCATCAGTGCCTCCACTGAGGTTTCTACCATTTCCCATTATTAGAATTTTTTATGACATTTCAGTTATCATTCATATAACTATTCCACATTGAGACTAATCTTCTTGAGGGCAATGCACTTGAAAAATATCAAAGTGATACTAGTCAGAGGGATTGGAAAGATTATTACTTAAGGAGGAGAAGTAAATGTCATATAAAGTGTTGGTCAGTGAAAATGCTGCTAGGATTTTGATTCCTGGGCTGTCAGTATCTGTTACAGTCATTGAAGTCGTTTCTGAAGAAGAGTGTGAATGCAGGTCTCCAAAGGCTTTAGGCCAAGTGTTGTCAGGCTACGTTACTAATGGATTCATGAGGAAATTACCCCAGATACCAGAATTATTTAAGGATGAGAGGCAGGCCTGCCTTAGTGATTGTTAAAGTGTGATGTGGAAGTTAGCAGAGGTTGAAGGGGCAGGGCTAATGGGTTCTCTATTCATATTATTGTACGCCTTCCCCTCCAACACCACCGCCCCCCTCCCCCCCGCCCTGCCACTGCACTTCATAAACCCCCTCCTATTTTTCCACTGCTGTTTCTGGAAATGGTACAATTGAGACAGCTATGCCTACCAAAAGATATAAAGTGTGGGCTAAGAAACAATTTTTGCATGAAAGCAGAAAAGCAGGAATTTCACTACTGCTTCCATAAGTATCTTCTTAACTAAGTAAATCTGGTAATATTGCTTCTATTTTTAACATTTTATTGGTGTTTCAATGCCTAAAGATAAATGTCATACTCACAGTGCATCCTAGTCCATCCCAGGTCCCCTCTTATCCTTCTGCGTCCAACCTCTCATCCTCCCCCAAGCACAATGTGCTCTGTTAAATGTCATCTCATCATTTCTCACCCTTTTCTTTCATATTCCCCTCAGTGTCTGCTGTCTTCTCTCCCTGGAAAAGGCTCTCTCCCCAGACCCACATGATAAAGTCCTCAAATACAAAAGTCAACCCAAATGCTTCTTCCTCTCTGAATCTTTCTGTGAATATCTTTGCTCAGTGTTTTCATTGTACTTGGTTTATACCTCTACTCTCCATATTTTATTTACAGTAATTTGTTCACACCTGCCTCTCATTTTATTGTGAGCTCTCTGAGAGAGGGTGTCGTATTTTATTCAGCTTTGTCTCTTCAACATTAACCGTAGAACTTGGCACATGGTTCATGTCAATAAATACTGGCTGATTGTACAAAAGGGAAATTGTACTGTTTGTCGTAAAATGATGAAGTTTTAATGTAAGCGTTCTGCTTGGCCAAATATGCATTTATAAAAGCAGAGTTGTTATACTTGTACATTTCCTATTTTATGCCCTTTTGACTTTTCTAACATAGCTTTTTCTTCTTGTTATTCATTGTCAGTTATTATTTTTATCATGCGCGCAGCAATTGCTTTGAAGGAAAAGAATGTGGTATATAAACTCACATGCATGGACATACAGAAATTGACATAACATGTTAGTAATCATTTAGTAAGTTTGTCCCTGCTCTTTTCAGAATTTCTCTATGTCTAAAACTTAATCATTTATACTGCAAAACTTACATCCTCTAAAAAACTGGAAGGGAGAGATAGACAATCCTTCCTTTCTTAACTTTATAAAGAAATCTTTCATTCATAAAATAAGTAGCATGGTTTATTTTAAGTCATTTTTGTATGAATGTGTTATTATCACATTTTGTTATTTTATCTTACTTTGCCTTTAATGTAAACATATGGTCAGATTGTTATGTATGTAATTATTAACATTCATTGCACTATAAGGAAATAATTACATATCAAAAGAGTATGCTGCATAAGGAAATCTAAATTTAAAAATGCTTTCAGTTCCCTGGTCTTGTAGCACAAAAACATACTTTGCATGAATAAAATATTCTGAAATTTTAACAGACCATACTTTTCTGATTTTGTTTTCATTCAAAACAATTTTTCTTGTACTTTTAGTGGAAACTACAATCTACAGCTACAAAATACATTTTCCTGTTTACATTTTAAAGCCAACAAAAAATTATTCAAACAGGTATCAAGATTGGGGCAACCATGAAAAGGGTTTAGAAATACAGCTTCTAAATTTTAATTTTAGGTCTTTACTTACTAAGTGCATGATCTTGAACAATTTCCTTAACTTCTGGAAGTGTCCCATATTTATTTATAAAACTGGGCTTACATACTTGCTTTCATTACAGGGTTGTTTCTTAGTAAGGTTATGCCATTAAAGGTAAGGCAAGCCATGGAATGAGTAAGATAGGATGATTGGAATATGGTAGAAAGGATGAGGATTGTGGCAAGTCTTATTTTCAAAAACTTAAACTTTACATTTGTACTTAAATTTATTATCATAGTTTTTATTACTATGGTTTTCATTATTCTATCACTAGATTTATAGTAACCCAATATTATACAGCAGTGAATTTTATTGCATCAATTGTGTTGTGCTCTACTGTACTTTAGCTGGTTCTGATTAATGGTCATTTTAAATAAGGGTATTTTGGATGAACAATTCAAAGAATGTATAATTATCCATAATGCAAAACATCTACAAAGAAATAAAATTATTTCAATGACCATTTTAAAACAAATATTTATAAAAGTAAAAGAACAGATTCAAATATAATTTTACAATATATATTAGAAGTTCTAAAATGAAATTTAAATTTCACCTTATGTAAAGATGAAATAAGTAAAGACTATAAGTGTTTTTTATTTGTCACCTAAACACATTGTTAATATTTGCAGAAACCTTTTATTTGTTCAAAATAAATATATATTTCCACAATTTGCCATATGCATCTGTGAAGAAGAAAATATGAATAAGGTTTTGGGACTTGATGAGGGAGGGTAAGGCAAACTGAGGGCAAAGTGCAGGCTAACAGCACCCCCCACACACACACCCACACAAGGCGGGACACTCCTGACTGTCCAAGAAAGGTGGGGGTTGGGGGGGAAGAAGGCAAATGGTTGACTGATGAGAGATCATAGTCATCAGGACAGGAGTCTCCTTCAGTTTACGGATAACTTAGTAAACTGCAAGAAAAAGGCAATCTTAGCCATAGCCTAATCTCCAAAAACCTATAGATTCCATTTCCTGGAGCCCTAGTACCACTCTCATCAAGAGATCAGGGGATTTAACCGCCTTGCCATGGTGATGTGGGAAACAAAGGCAAATGAAAATTTAAATTTCCTTCCTGCCTACAGCCCATTGACAAGTCCTTGAAAGAGGCAGAGTGGCCTTCCTCTAGGAGCTCAGCTGCCCTGATGATGACACTTTGCTAGGCACAAAGGGAGTCTTGGCTTAACATCATCCTGACATCCAAGGATCCTGTGAGTCTCCTTAAACACGTAAAAATTCCTTTGGAAACTTCCTTTATTTCTACCCAACCCCCAAGATATATGTTGGCAATCATACTCCAGGCTAATGACCCCCTGATACACATCTGAAGGGTCTCATGACTGAAGTTTTACTAAGCAATAATAAATGATATTATTTTAACAATGAGTAGTCCCTTAAGGCCCTGGAAATCTTGCTTCCAAATTTCTTAGAGGCTTACACTGTCGCTAACCCCTTTCCAACCTGAAGGTATATAATCAGTCACTCTTCACAACCCCAGTCTAACTCTTTCTGCCCACGGGTCCTATCCCAGTGCTTTAATAAAATCATCTTTTTGCACCAAAGATATCTTCAAGAATTCTTTATTGGCTTTGGCTCTGAACCCCACCATCATCCCAAAACCCCATCAATAGTCACTGACAACACAACACCAATAATATGTGCAACCACACATATTGCACAGCGCAGCCATCTGTCCTTCATTCAGGTGGAATGAGAGTCAGTGAAGAAATTATTTAAAGGTGGTTAAGAGCTGCCTCAGGTACATGTTGGTAGTATTTTTACCATCCTAAAGGTATTTCCCCTTCAAAAACAATGTCAGGGGCTCATAAACATGGACATTCCTTAGGGAGCCATCACTGTCTTAAAAAGACCATTGAGTCTGAAGAAAATACTGCAGTTTTTATGACTCTAATTTATAAAATTGTTATTTTGTTCATGACACATATTTTTCCTACTTTCATGAAGAAATAGCCGATGGACATACTATATACCTAACAGAAATGAATAGAAAGTGTTGTTTTTAATTTATAAGCACCTATGATTTCTTATCTTTTAAGGATTAATGTAGAAACATGTTCAACATATAAGTGGAAGAGATAAAAATGTGGAGTTATTTAGGGTAAGTAAAACTAGGATTTGCCGGATTAAAGTAATACAAAGGTGCTGGCAATTTTTCAGTGAGCTAAAACATAATACAAAAATGTAAGTCAGAGAAAACTCCTCCTTTCATTAACTTATTTCTTTTAATCTTAGTCAGGATAATCTTAGAAGACATATATTTTTTTTCTGAGATTAGGAAAAGAAGGAAACTATGTCAACCCCAAACAAAAGCATTTTATATAAACTGTGGAAAGATACCTCTGCCAGCATTTGAATACATGAGCAACTGAAAATCCCAATGTTAAAGATATCAACTGTTAAGTGCAGAGAGTCATTAGCCATTTTATATAAAGATTTTTAATAAAAATAAGTATGTATGTATGTATATTTAAGAAAAGAGGTTCTATAAAAATAACTTGTGCATGTTCCCACAGTTCCACACACTTCATGACACTATTCTTACAAAAACATTGGTAAAGAATTACAGTCAGGGGTGCCTGGGTGGCTCAGTCGGTTAAGTGTCCAACTTTGGCTCAGGTCGTGATCTCATGCCTCATGGGTTTGAGGCCCCTTCGGGCTCTGTTCTCACAGTTCAGAGCCTAGAGCGGGCCTTGGATTCTGTCTCCCTTGCTTTCTGCCCTTCCTCCACTCATCCTCTTTGTCTCTGTCTTTGTCTCTCTCTCTCCAAAATAAACATTAAAAAAATTATAGTCATAATATTGAATTTCCTTGTATGAAAAGTAATCTTAAAATGTCTCATTTTGAGAAGTAGTTATAAGGTATGAAATAAAGAAAGATCAGGTCATAAAAAAGCCATTAATTAAATAATAACAATAACAATAATGAGTATTTTGCCTATTGTCATAGAGGTTGCAGACATCTTTTCATTAAAATAGTTATCCAAATTGCTGTGGCTCATGCATAACTATACAATTTATCAAATTAACGGTCAAGAATAGTTTCATTTCTGGGGCACCTGGGCGGCTCAGTCAGTTAAGTGTCCAACTCTTGGTTTCAGCTCAGGTTATGATCTCACAGTGACTTTGAGCCCATTGCTGGGCTCTGTGCTGACAACTTGCTCATAGCTTGGAGCCTGCATCAGATTCTGTGTCTCCTTCTCTCTCTACCCCTTCTGCACTGGTGCTCTGTCTCTCTTTGTCTCTCAAAATAAATGTTTTATTTTTACTTTTAAAATTTATTTTATTAAAAAAATCAAAGTATCCTCCTTATATTGCCATTATTGAGTAACATTAATTATTTTGAAGCAATAGATTTATATTTGTTAATATTTACCTATTTTATTTTTGAGAGAGAGAGAGAACACATGAAGAGAGAGAGGGAGATGAGAATCCCAAGCAGGCTCCATACAGGGCTCAAACTCAGAAACTATGGGATCATGACCTGAGCCAAAATTAGGAGTTGGACACATACCTGACTGAGCCACCCAGGTGCCGCTGAAGCAATAGTTTTTTTTTTTTTTAAATAAAGCTAGATACAAATATTTAAACATTAATGTTTGTATTATATATTTATGTATATAGAATTACAAACAATAACCATGCTTTACATTGTGTTCAGAAACATGCATATTTTATGGCTCCTATTCTTGTATTTTGAAGTATATAAATGTGTTTAAATTTTAGTTATTTCTTTTCAATATTTTTCACAGAACATTTCAAACATATACAAAATAAGAAAGGATGACATAAGCATTCCCCATAGATCCATCAAACAACTTCAGCAATAACCAAATCATGGAGATAGTATTTGGTGTCTATAACACAACGCTTCCCTTTTGCTGGATTATGTGTAAATTAAAGTCATCCAAAACATCATTTAATTCCATCCATAAATATTTCTGGGATATATGCATAAGGTTATTTTATTTTTAAATAAACATAACCAAAATGTTATTTCACACTGAAATAATTACTGATAATCCTTACTATCATCAAATATCCAGTCTATAGTCCAGTTCTTCCCTCCTCTACCTTTTTTTTTCCCTCTCTCCAGAGTACATAACTTAAAGTAATAGTTCTTTCTTCTCAGTTGACACCTATCAGGTGGTGTATCTCGGTCTCTCTGCATTTTCTCTCCCTGAAAATTTTAGACATTTCTGTTCCCTAGTTGCCACCTTTCTCCATGAAATTTTATTACCACTGATATACTATATAAAACTGCTTATGTACTGTGGTGCTTTAGAGTGCCAAACAATATAGTAATATCTAAAATATTTTTGTCCACCAAGAACAAATTTTTGTCCCTTGGGGAAGATATTCTCTCTATTAAAATGTATTCCACATACATCCTCTAACTTCAGGCACATTTTTTATTTATATACTGCATCTACATTGGGAAGTCTTATGGCCATTGTATATAATACATTCTGTTTTATAGCCATCATTTATTTTTAGTTCTCCTGATAAATATGTACCTAATTAATACTCCAGTTCTTATTTACTGTCTCTCTGATTGCTTTTATTCTAATACCTCATTCTCAAGTCAATTCCTCAAGAATCGTTCATGAGAATAACATTCCCTGAGTTCTTGACTATATATAATAATATGCTGCTTTTAAATTTCAAGATCATTTTGGTTCATATTGTTTTCCTTGAGCATTGAAAAAATGTACTTCGTTTTCTGACATAAAGTGCTACAGTCAAATAGCTAAGGCAATTTGATTTTCTTTCTATTATAGGTGGCTTTGTTGTATCACCTGAATGACCAAAAAATATTTTATAGTTCCTCAAATCTAATAATTTTACTAAAACACAGTTTTGTTGTTCATTCTAGTTTATTTATTATTAGTTTAATATATTTATATATAAGCTAATATATTAGTTTATCTGGTTTATTTTCCCAGGAGTCAATGTGACTTTACAATATGTACTCCCTTTTAGTTCTTTTCACAAAAATTTTCTTGGGTAATTTTTATGTTTTATTTATTTTTTAATATTTATTTATTTTGACAGACAGGGAGAGTGTGAGTGGGGGAGAGGCAGAGAGAGGAAAAGAGAGAGAGAGAGAGAGTATCTGCATGGAACCTAATGTAGGGCTTGAACTCATGAACTGTGAGATACTGACATGAGTCAAAATCAAGAGCCAGACACTTAACCAACTGAGCCACCAAGGTGCCCTTCATGGGTAGTTTTTAGAATGTGTGTTGCTCAGTTACCTTGGCTCTTCTTTTCTGTGAAGTCCTATGGCATGTGGACTTTTGTCTGTCTTCATGTCTATACTTTCTCTGAAATGAAAAAAATATATATATTTTTCTCTTTCTTTCCTTTTGATTAAAAAAAATCCTCCTCCTGCCCAACTCCTTTTTTTTCTTAAGGTTATACCCACTGTGTTACACGCTTGTGTTTCTTCCAGTTTATTCTTCACTTGGGATCTTTTTAAAGTCTTTTTTTACTGAATTCTTCATCTTTTTATCAAAATTTAATTTTCTTCACATTTATTTCTTCTCTGGTGTTCCAGGGCATAGTTATGCTATTCTTTCATATTTCTTTTTATTTTAAAACTTATTTTAGCCCATTTGGAAATATTAGATGGCAGCTTCTCTTTTGTCTATTTTTGTTGTGATTTTATTGCCTATAGGTATAATATTCTCTTTATTCTCTTTCTTATTCTCTTTCCTCTTATAAGACTTTGCATAGAATTTGACAGAAACCCTTTGCTGATGTTTATGCTTATGTCATATGAATTCATCTATCTGTTCAAGGGACAAGTGGCTAGAAAGTTTTTCTAGGTTTGTGGCCCTCAACTTATTTTTCTGTCCTTCTCAGAAACACTTGAATATAGGGCCTTTTACTTCAAAGATCCTCATCCTCTGAGTACTTCCTCACTTCCCTTTTTTTTTTCCCTACTGTCTCCATTGTGCTCATTTGTTATTCAACCCTTAGCAGATTCTTCTAAGAGTAGGGTTTTGATTTGGAAAGAAGCTTCGATAACAAAGAATACATATTGTCTAGATGACTCCAGTATGACTTTTTTTCCCTTTCCCTCTTCCATTCCAAGTTATGATTGCTATTTTTACACTGGATTGCCAGGCTATGAGAAAAACACCTACAGATGAATTAAGTATTTCTAGTTCTCAGTGCTTTAAGAAGCCCTGCTGCCTTCCTTTGAGTCCTTTCATAAACTTATCAATATGACAGAGGTTCTGTAGCTGTTACAAAATGCAGGGAGACTGCTGCTGCATAGTGGAAATTAGAAGGATCCAGTCTGGAAATTTAGGGATTCAGGGAGTGGTACTTAGTACACCATATTCAGCACTAGGAAACAATAAAAAAATGACAACTCTACTGAGATAGAAATAGATCTTTTGACAATGATAATTTAGATAACCTCAAGATGATACAGAATATACAATTAAATAAGAAGACCAATTTGGGTGCTAGTAGAAGATGAGGGAACATAGAATGTGGTACGAAAGAAAAAAAATCCAAACGTTATCAAAGATAGAGGTATATTGTGTTATCACAATGGTGATTATAATTGCTATTTTAAGTTAATTAACACGTTATTCTTCCTCCCTTTGTGCTGTTGCCTTCTATGAAGAGTATGATGGTGGCTAATAACAGTTTAGTTTCCAAATGGTATGTAAAATAACATCATCCCACAGCAAAAGGGCAGGTGGCAGGAATTCATTTCTCCTGTATTTGAGGTGTGAGTTTCCTCTTCTAACTGAAGGACATGATTAGATACTAAAAAGCTGAGTGGCATACTTTGCCGGTTATTCTTCATTTACTCCCCACCTGTGTTCCACATTCCATTCTCTGTATTTTTCTGAGTTGTTCTTTCTATCAAAAAAGTCTGACCTCAAAACAAAACAAAACAGGTATGTCTGGGTGGCTAAGTAGGTTGAGCGTCTGACTTCAGCTCAGGTCATGATCTTACGGTTCGTGGGTTCGAGCCCCGCGTGGGGCTCTGTGTTGACAGCTAGCTCGGAGCCTGGAGCCTATTTTGGATTCTGTGTCTCCCTCTCTCTCTTACCCTCCTCTGTTCATGCTATCTCTCTCTCTCTCTCTCAGAAATAAATAAAACATAAAAAAAATTAAACAAAACAAAAGCAAAACAAAACAACAACAAAGAACCAACCAAACAAAAAAGAGTCAGACCTTCACAGTCTACTTTACAAAAGAACCCTGTTGCCAGCTCAGCATTGCTTCCTTTTTCAGTAATCACATCTAGGTTGCCTCTGTTAATTGAATGCTACCTTGGTTCTCTGCACATACTATCCCTCCCACAGTCAGTAGGAAGCCCATTTGTAAGACAGCATCTCTCACTGTTAACCCCAAACAAGAGAATATGGGCCTCAGTGAGCTTCGAAAAGATATCCTCTTGGTTCTTAAAGTCATCATTAGCCAAATCCTGTAATTTCTCTTCGCTGTATATTATTTCCTCACAGAGCAAGAACTGTACTTCCCTAAGACTTTGCTGAGGCCAGATTCTAGTTATCAGCATGGAGACAATGGGGAGAGTGGGCATCTGAGTGTTTCCCAGTGAGGTACCTGCCTCACTTGAAGCAACAAACATTTGACTCTGCAATGAAAGATGTGTATATATTGAGATTATTTTTTATTTAGACTCCAAGACCCCATGTGTTAAATTGTTATCACTGCACAACTGATCAAAACCACTTATAAATATAGTATACATTTTGATGAATAATTATTAAATATAAGTGATATTTTATTAAAAGTGCCTAATTAAATAAGATAGATGAGAATTATCCCTAATTATTTTAGGTATCCATAAGACTATTATGGGTTAGAACATACAGAATTTATTTTTATAAAATTATCAAATAAGCTATTTTTAATTTATGGTGATATCAAAGATGAAAATGCTTTTTATTCTACAGAGAAATACATAGGAAATGAAAATGTTTTATTTTTATTGGAATCATTAACTTCTTGGAACTTATTCCAATTTTAATGCCAAAGATCCTGAAGGGAACAGTATTTAAAAAAAAAATGTTTTTAATCAGCTATCACCATTATGTCCCCCTTCAGTGTTTTTGAATCAAAAAATTAGAAACAATTTGATTTTTTAAAGGATTTATGACCCAGTTATTACTGTTATTCACTTCTTAATGCAAATGCCAAGAGTCCAAATTGCCCTTTTGTTTGGGAAGTTTTATAACATGTCAATTGGGAGACCACATTGTAAGGAGGGGAAGAAAAAAAGGATCACCACACATCCTCAACATCAGGCTTAATTTCAGACAGATGCCTTTTAGGAAAGAATATATTTGGGAATGAGTTCTGGACATTGGTTCTCTCTGCGCATAGGAAAAATGTTATGCATTTTTGTTTTATACAACCCAGCTTGATGAGTGCTGTACTATTCCTTCCTTGGAATTTCTTATAGATTGTGCATTGAGAAATCTAACTGGTTCTATTTTTCTTTTGAAATACACATGCCCTCCACACACATGATAATTCTTTTTCTATATTTGTTAATTATTTCTTAGATTATAAATTTTAGAGACAATATTCAGCTATGCTTTTATTTCATTAGTAGAGCCATGTGACTTATTAATATACCTAATGTATACTGATAGAATATTGATTAATAAGAGGTATTCTGGATGGGTCCAAGTATCTACATTTGCATCCTGGTCCTGCTACTTTCTTTCTTGTGTCTAGGATTGCTGCATAACCTCTCAAAACCTCCATCTATGCATTTGTAAAACAAGCATTATAATACCCTTTATCTCGGGTAGTTTTCTGTGAAAATTTAATTGCTTAATACATCAAAAGTACTTACGACACTATTAGGAATATAGTCAGTGCTGAGTAAATGTTAACTGGTAGAATTCTTCTTAATATATACTATATATATCATCCCCATAATATTAGTTATAAATTGGCATCAAAATTTTTAGATAGACTTGGTACAAATTTTTATGTCTTTCATCATTTTGAGTCCTTTTTAGTTGCAACCCAAATTAATACTAACATCTCTAGAGCCTGCAATTTTTGTGGTTCTAGTCTTTCATATCTGGCTTTTCTTAGAAAAGAATTTGGATTTTACACTCCATCTTCAAATCATCAGACACTTCCACACAACTTTCTGATACATAATGGTGAATAGGATCTCTATAAACTCTGTACTCCATATAGCATCCAAGTTTAAAAAAAAAAAGGGGGTCTTTAGCTGAATTAACTTATAAAACACAACAGGTTTCTATTTTGAGATCATTTAGAAAGGTGTTTTTTTCATTTGTTTGATTGTTGCCTTTTGGAAGTTTTTTGCAAACGTAGAAGAAATTGTTATTGAACCTTCACTCATATCAGGTTGAGTTGAGGACCAGTAAGTATCCCAGATTATATCTGTCAAGAAATTTGCAAAAGAAGTGCTAATGCATAGAGGCACATGTACCCCAATGTTCATAGCAGCACTCTCAACAATAGCCAAAACATGGAAAGAGCCTAAGTGTCCATCAACGGACGAATGGATCAAGAAGATATCAAGAAGATATCTATACAATGGAATACTACATGGCAATGAGAAAGAATGAAATCTGGTCATGTGTAGCAACATAGACGGACCTTGAGGGTGTTATGCTGAATGAAATAAGTCAGGCAGAGAAGGACAGCTACCATATGTTTGCATGTATAGGAGAATTAGGAGAAACTTAACGGAGGATAGTGGGGGAGAATAAGGGGGAAAATAGTGGGGGAGAGGGAGGGAGGCAAACCATGAGAGACTCTTGAATGCTGAGAACAAACTGAGGACTGATGGGTGTGGGGAGGCAGGGAAGGGGGGTGATGGGCATGGAGGAAGGCATTTGTGGGGACGAGCACTGGGTGTTATATGGAAACCAACTTGACAATAAACCATTAAAAAAAAGAAGTTTGCAAAAGAATAAAATCAAACTATTCAAAATTAAATCAGTAAATTAAGTATGTTTTTCTTTTGATGTTTTATAGATATATTCAATTAAATCACTTAACAATAATATTTAAAAAGATAAGTGTTATGTAGGACTCATGTATATTTGGGGAGCTTGCTAAGAAAAAGAGATCAAAAGAGAAGCAGTCAGTCTGAGGAATCATAAAAATCATAAATCTTCACACTCATCAAGTAGATTGCTAAAAGAAGTGTAGTGTACTCCTGATTCCCAACAACTCAGTTGAAATGTCATTCACTTCAACATCTTTGAAAACTTAGTACAAAGTTTAAGTTTCTATCATCTTTCCTCTTCAATATACAAGAAAAAAATAAAGCAACCATTTATTATAAAATACATTTCCAAGTATTTTACATGATTCATAGCAGACCTCTTTTTTGAAAGCAAAAATAGCAAGCGAAGCCTTGTAGTTTCCAGTACATAAATCATCATGATAGCAATAACAAGGGGTGGGATAATGTTGACTATCTTATGCAGAAAATCCTGGTATAGCTCAGTGTAGTGTGCAGAGCATTCGAATGGATTAATCACACCATTTTTATATTACTTTAAATGATGCATTCTTTTAAAAAATATTATTATTGTCCAGGCCATTTCCCTTCATAAAGTCCTTCTTCTCACAATGCTACCATAGAATCTTAGTTAAATGAAATTCCAATGGCATGATTATTTCATAAGGATATTAAGGAAATGTACCCTTGCTAAAAATCTTTAGAAAATATATGTGCCTGTGTGTTGCACTTTCCTTAAAGAATTATACCGCAAGTGTAATATTTCATAATTTTTTGGTGACCAGTTGTTTCTTCCCCCAAGTCAAAATTAGGAAAACTAGCTTGCACTGAATAGAAGAGTATTTGGTGGAAGTGAAGGAGACCACACCAAGTTTATCTAATTTCCTCAGAATTGAAGAGATTTGTTTCATTTGTTTTTTGCTCCTAAAAAGATAGCTGAGAAAAACAAACACCTGAAAGGCTTTGATGTTTAGTTTTCTTCTAGAAAAGTTATTATATAGGCATACACAGATTTTACACATGCACACACACACACACCACAACACACACACACACCACAACACACCATACGTTTGATGCTTTGCTTACAACTTCAAAATATACTTGACCATTTGCTTTGCTTATTTTTATTTCATATATATTACCATCTTCCTTTATTAATTATCTTTATAGGCCTCCATTGCCTATAGAGGTGCTTCAGAAAATTTTAAGAAATAGCCCATGTCCTCTCATAAAAAACACATCTAAATTAGAATGTGCTGTATTTCTTCATTCCCTTTGATAAGAGCAGACATATACTTGTCTTCTCCCTAGTTAATAGCACATGTACAAAAAACACTTCAGAATTATGAAGTCATACACATTGTGCCATTTCCCTCAGTTTTATGAAACTTATCTCCTAAATACCTTGGGGACCCCTTTCCTGAGAAAACTTCTGTGAGTTCTGTTTCTTTCCAATCAATTCTCCATAGGGCTGCCAGAGTGATTATTCTGAAATGAAAATCTGTTCACGTCATTCCCCTACTTAAAATCATTCTGTAACCTTGCTTCTTACTTGTCCTTCCCAGACACACACAAAACTTAAGTCATCAGTTTTATGAGCGGTAGTGTAGTGTTATGCAGTGTTTTTCAAGCTGTGCTTTATGGTCTAATATTAGCGGGTCATGAAATCAATTTAGTGGGTCATGTGACCCGCAGTTTTAATAAAATAAAATTTAATAGACTATGATAGAATAGAATGGAAAATAACATAGCACACACGATCACTAAACTCATGGTAGATCTAGGGCCTTGGAGAGCAATGGTGAACCACAAAGAGCCATGGATAGACAAGATACAGAGTATTCTGTATTATCTAGAGATCATTGACCTTTAGCAGAAAAAACTGATTGGATTTTTTTCACCCTTGGGGAGGCTGTGAATCTCTTCTATGTGTGTCAGAAAAAGTGAAGTCCATATTTGGTGATGTTTCAGCTTTCCATTGTTTCATAGAAGACCATCTCTAAAGCTTGTGGCTTAATAGCAACTTATTATTATTATCATTCTTATGGATTGAACAGGTAGTTCCTTTGTTCAAGACAGTGTCAATTAGAGTCATCAACTCAGTTGTATTCAGGTGGTTTCTAATATGTCTAGGGCCTTGGGGACTATAGGCTGGGGCTGCACATATTCTTTGATTCCTCATGGTAATTTATTTTCCATGGGTTCTCTAGGTGATTAGGTGATGTCTTTCTCTAAAATAATATGCTAGATATACTTATAACTCCTTAAAGAGTGTACAGCAAGGGTCACTTCTCCCACATTCTATTAGACAAAGCAAACAGTAAGGCCCGCTAGATGCAAAAATGGGGTGGGAGAATATACTCTTTTTCTTCATTAGAAGAGTGGCAAAGAGGGGTGCCTGGGTGGCTTAGTCGGTTAAGCGTCCGGCTTTCCCTTAGGTCATGATCTCGTGGTTCGTGGGTTTGAGCCCCGCGTCGGGCTCTGTGCTGACTGCCAGCTCAGAGCCTGGAGCCTATTTCAGAGTCTGTATCTCCCTCTCTCTCTGACCCTCCCCTGCTCACGCTGTCTCTCTCTCTCTCCTAGAAATAAATAAAACATTAAAAAATTTAAAAAAAAGAAAAGAAAAGTGGCAAAGAACTTGTGGCATTCTTTTTTTTTTAATGTTTGCTTATTTTTGAGAGAGAGAGAGACAGATAGACAGAGACAGAGGCAGAGGCAGAGCATGAGCAGAGGAGGGACAGAGAGAGAAGAAGACACAGAACTGAAGGCAGGCTCTAGTCTCAGTGCTGATAGCTCAGAGTTGAATGAAGGGCTCAAGATCACCAACCACAAGATCATGACCTGAGCCCAAGTTGGAAGCTTACCTGACTGAGTCACCCACACACCCCGTACCTGTGGCACTCTTCAATCCACACAGGTTATCAACAGAGCCCACTTGGTCAGAAATAATATGTAAGGGAGCCTGGGCGGCTCAGTCAGTTAGTGCCCAACTTTGGCTCAGGTCATGATCATGTGGTTCATGGATTCAAGCTCTGTGTGGGGCTCTGTTCTGAGGGCTTGGAGCCTAGAGCCTGCTTTGGATTCTATGTTTCTATCTCTTTCTGTCCCTACCCAACACACACACACTCTCTCTCTCTCCCGCCCCCCTCAAAAATAAACATAAAAAAAAAAAAAAACACCAATATCTAAGTGTCTCAAATGTCTTTCATTTTTTCAAACTGGGCACCCAAGTAGACTATAAACCCAAATCCTTTTGTATTTAGGTGGAATGACAACAACTTCTGGCCCCTGGAGTGTGAGCAGAAACATTTGTTTCTGCAAGTAACATTTAATAAAATGTGTATGCCTTTACACTGTAGTCTTTGCTTGATCCTGGGTTGACTAGAAAGTTCCAGTGAAGGACCTAAAAGTCACAGGAGATTTTCAGCTACTAGGCTCCTAATTGACTACTTGGATCAGAAAAATGAAAGGGGGGGGGGGAACCTACAAACCTTTTTTGGGTTATAGAATTTAGTTGATTTTTACAGCATCTAGCATTATTTACAATGACTTACACATAAGAAAACATACTCCTTAGTGAAATTCTTATTTCAAAAGTATTTGTATGGGGTTGGTGCAGTGAGTCTGGTGTGGGACATTAAATCTATTTCTTTATGTAGATCTCAGTAAACAAAGTTTAGAGCTATTAGAATAATAGTGAAAAGCACAGAACTTGGAACCAGACAACCTAGGTTTTATTATTAGCTCTGTTACTAGTGGTGTTGTGACCTTGGGCAAGTTAGTTAAACATTCTATACCTCATTTACTCATCTATTAGTGGGAATAAAATAGCACCTACTTTTTGAAGTTGTTTTGAGAACCAAATCCCTTAACATGTGTATGTATTGGTTGAAGTTCTAGAAAGAAAATAAAAACTAACCCAAGTAGAACAAGAGAGGAATTTAAGATGCAGCACTGATTACAAAAGTGTTGTAAGAGTTGATGGTATAAACAAGATGGTAAGATAACCCATAGGTTAACAGAGAAAAGAAAATGTCTTTCCTAATTCAGGTGTGGTCCCTCAGGATCTGGAACCATCTATCTGGAGTTAAGAACACAAAGGGAGGAGCTTTCAGGAAGAAACTTGGAAACCTGATGCTGGCCTTGCCCTAGACAGAGATCTTGCCAGATCAGCAAGAGAAAAAGAGGAGAGAGGTACTGACTTTTCTTTACTTCTTGCCCTTCAATCTCCCTCCAAAGACTCCCTTCCCTGAATCTAACTAGAAACCAGTTGGCCAAAGAGGCTGGCTAATTTTCTGGGGCATTCTCCTTAATACAGAGTAAGTAGAGCAAGACAGGACAGGAAGTGGATCTGAGAAGAAACAAAATAGCATAACATGTAAGAGCTTAAGAATGTAAGCAAACACTAAATAAATATTGGCTATTATATTTCCACTCTCTTTTGTGTCATCCAGTAGCTCTGAATCATTTTAGTGAGTTTAAAAAGTCATGCACCTGTTAGGAACTCACATAGAATTCTTGACACAGCACTACAGGAATCTCTCTTTCCCTTTACACAGTAAGTTCCTTATTAGAAAATACTAGTTTTATTCACTGGCTTGTTTTACTCAACATACAAAGCATTCTTCCATGAATTGTTTTGTTACCAAACCAATTAATGTTGTGTTTTCGGAAACATTTCTGTTACTGACCAAATTCAGGCAATTAGCACCTCTTCTAGGTAAGGTCGTTTTTCTTCTCCCAGTGTCTCCCCATTCCACTTGCTATCATACTCTCCATTATTAAAAGCAAATATATAGCCATGACAAGCTATTATCAATATGACAATCTAGAAAAAAGAAAACATAAAAATATGATAGGCCATTTACTTATAGGGTAATCAGATATAACTCCATTATCCAGTTTCAACCTAATTTTCCAGTTTCACGTTTTCCTTCTGTTCAAGTACAGTCTGTTCGAGCACACTTAGCATAGAATACTCTTTAATGCCTTTACTCCTTCCTCTCATAAAATATTCTTTCAGTAGTACTTTGCAAGCCATCTAGTGGTGACCACTTCTCCTTCAAGATTCAATTCAACCTCTTCGGTGAAGTCCTTTTCAATACTCCTAGGAGAAATTGTCAAGTTCTTCAATTGTAATTACTTCCATTAGAGCTCTGTATTGGTTATATAGCTTTCATTCTCAATCTTACCTGCACATTAGGAACATCTGGAGAATTTTAAAAAGCTTGTTTAGACCATATCCGCATCAATTATATCAGAATTCTGGGCACTGGTAATGGAATCCAGGCACCGGTAGTCTGATAATGTCAATATCAAGTTTGAATAGCACTGTACTAAGCTATGAATTCTTTTAGGAAAGTGATGGAACCATTTAGAAACATCTTATTTGTATGGGCCTTAATATTTATAATAGTTTCTAAGACATAGCACACCCTCAAAAACATTGATTAAATAAAATAGAGAATGCATACATCTACTCATTGTGAAATTTCTGGACTACTTTTAGATTTGAATTATAAAAGGATGGGCATGCTAATATCACTATCTTAAGTGGACATTTTTCAGTCTTCTTTTTGAAATAGATAAATGTGGATAATACTGAAAAAATGGTAATCAAATAGTCTGGCTACCAACTAATTACATTCACTGATTAAGCTTGCAAAAATTCTCATTCTTTTAGCAAAATAAATCTAGATGAGCTGTTACACTTTTATTAGAAGCTGTAGGTAGACTATATATGTTAATATATTAAGAAGTCCACATAAATGATTTACAAGTGATTTGCTGTCAAAAAATCACCAGTTCAATATGATCTATTATAATATATCCAAATAATCTAGATTTGTTGTGATTTGAATCAAATTTGATTGAGTTCAAGTTTTCCAGAAAATTGACAACAAAGTAATCCTCATAGACATTTAGTGAATGTTTTTGCAGTTAACTATTTCAATAAGCACTTATCTTAGAGAAATGTCTTAAGTCAAGTGTAAGAGTTTGTTCGTTTTTCATTACAACTTTTACCTGAAATTTTATCTACTGGGTTTTTAACCATGTATGATAATAATGGTTATTCAATAAAATATTGGCAAAAATTAAAAAAATAATAAACAATACTTGTTTGAGGACTTTAACAGTTAAATAAAAAAGATCATTGAAAAAAGCCCATTTCAAAATAAGTGCTTAAAGCAGAGAGAAATATAGTAATAGCCAACTTTGAATTCATGCTTAAAGCCAATACTGTTTCCTCCACTAACTAGATATACAAAAAAGAAAAAAAAAAGTACATTATCAGTGTGCTCATTCAAACCCTATTAATATCACAAAAACTCCCACCATTCTTTATTGATCAGCTCAAGAAGGGAAGATATCAAAGGAAAGAGAGTAACTCCAAATGGTGGATTGATCTAAAAAAAAAAAAAAGATGATAAACATCAACCAAATGTTATGATTTAAAAAGTTTTTAGAAGACTTTAATTTTCCATCTGCATAAAAATGAAAAAAAATCCATATTTGAATGATAACTAATGCTGTTACGGTAATTAAAAATGTAGCAGAGCTCCTAAGTAGGCCACCTGGAGATATGAGAAGTTTGAATTAAAACTGAAGATATATTAAATAGCATGTATTATTTCCATATTAAACTTGTAGAAAATAAATGAAAAAAATCTTTATTCTAGACCATCTGTCTAAGCAGAGCATACAGACAGACCTATCAGCCAATTTCAGATTTAAGGTGTTTTCTTTGACTTTTTAAAGACACATACAGCAAAATTTCACTAGAAAGGACTATAATTAAATTTTTCAAAGAATGATAACAAATTTCAAATTCTGATTATGGCAACATTAGGAAACAGAATCATTTTGATCAAAAAAACCTTTGAGATATTAACTTTGTAACTCTTGATTACGGTCTATTTACAAGGCCTTAGTTATGAATTTTGATGTGCCACACATATATTCAGGGCACTGGGTATTTATCTCTTCAACCGCTTCTTCTGGAGTTCTTAAGCAAGAATCATATTTTTCTTTATTGTTGTTTGCTTTACTAAACTTAGAAAATAAATTTTGATTAAGGGACTATATATATCTGCTTCCTGCTCTTACCCTCAGTTTTTAGATTATTCACTTTGGTTGGTTCCCCTGCCATGATATTTTATTCTCCATTTTAAATGAAAGCTATCAGTGCTCTTTCCCTTTTTCCTGGGTATCATTTGGATCTTGTCCTTCTTTTGCACTCTTTCTCAGCTCAGAATAAACCCTCATATTATTTTTTCAATTGAAGTATAATAAATGCACAGTGTTATATTAGTTTCAGTCGTACAACATAATAATTCAACACTTCTGTACATTATTCAGTGCTCACCATGATGGGTGTAATCACCATCTCTCACCAAACAACATTGTTACGATTTTGTTGATTATATTCTCTATGCTGTACTTTCCATCTTTGTGATTTATTTATTTTGTAACTGGAAGTTTGTACCTCTTAATCTTCTTTATTTCACCCACTCACCTACTGAGCTCCCCTCTGACAGTGACTGGCAGTTTGTTCACTGTATTTAAGAGCTTTTTTGGTCTTTTTTTGTCTTTGTTTGGTTTCTAAAATTACACATATGAGTGAAATTATATGATATTTGTCTGTTTCCTACTTACTTCACTTCGCATTGTACCCTCTAGGTCCATCCATGCTATTGCAAACAGTAAGATCTCATTCTTTTTCATGGTTGAGTAATGTTCCATTCTATATGTATATATCACATCTTTTTTATTCTTTCTTCTATTGATAGACACTTGGGTTGCTTCTGTATCTTGGGTATTGTAAATAATGTTTCAACAAACATAGGGATATATGCAACAGGCCAATATCTCTGATGAACATAGATGGAAAAATCCTTATCAAAATATTAATAAACCAAGTTCAACAATACATTTAAAAAAATCCATCACTATCAAGTGAGACTTCTTCCAGAGATGTAAGAGTGGTTCAAATATTTGCAAATCAATCAATGTGATATATCACATTAATAAGGAAAAGGATAAAAACCATAAAATCATCTCAATAGATGCAGAAAATTCATCTGACAAAGTACAACATCCATTCACAATAAAAACTCTCAACAAAGTAGGTTAGGAGAGAACATACTCAATATAATAAAGGCCATATATGAAAATTCACAGCTAACATCATATTCAGTGGTAAAACACTGAGAAATTCTCTCTAAAATAAGAGACAAGACAAGGATGTCCAGTCTCAACACTTTTTCAACATAGTACTGAAAGTCCTAGCTACTACAATCAGACAGGAAAAAGAAATAAAATTCATCCAAACTAGTAAGGAAGAATAAAAACTGTTACTTTTTGCAGATGACATGATACTATATATAGAAAGCACACTAACGACTCCCTCAAAAGAACTACTAGAATTGATAACTTCAGTAATATCACAAGATGCAAAATTAATATATAGAAATCTCATATTCTTTAAAAATGCCCTCACAGAAGTTTGAAGTAAAGATCCCATCAGCCTTTCCTGCTGGTATCCATATCCAATATGTAACAAACTTGGGACAAGCTCCAAATCCCTAACTGCTTGATTCTCTGTGTGCATTACCCACCAGAAACATCCCTAGCAATTTCATACTTCTTAGGGACAAACAGGATAGTTAAAGTCCACTAAAAATTAACAAATGGCATAGAAAGGCAAAATTTGTCTTCATGTTAACTTTGATTTGATCACAATTTGAAAATATATTGTGCATACACATCTGTACACATACATAGGAATATGCATGAATATCTCAAATGAGAATGGATTGTCAATTATATATTAAACATCTGTATTTCAAAAATATGTCATGTCATTGAATATACAAAAAATATGTAGACTCAGTGCCTGACTACAAGCAGCTAACATTCTAGGAGGAAGTCTAATAAATACAGGAAATAGAAAAGGCATCTCTAGATCTTACTTATTAACTAGATTGCAAAATAATAAGCACAAAAAAGTTAAGGGCATATATTGATCAAATTGACATGTTTTCAAAGAGAGATGGTGTCGTGGAAGAATTTAAAAATTTATTAAACATGGACTAAGTCTATTAAATCTCAAATAAACCATAAAGATGATTAAATGAGACATCTAAATCTCTAGAGTAAAAGGGTAATTTATATTAATAATGATATTTTGAATTGAAATATTTAATTTTAAGTGTGTTTCTTTTCTAAATTATCTTGTGACTTCTCATTCAAAGCTATACTGTATTAAAAATGAGGGACTCCTGAGCGGCTCAGTCGGTTAAGCGTCCACCTTCTGCTCAGGTCATGGTCTCGTGGTTTGTGGGTTTAAACCCTGCATTAGGCTCTGTGATGACAGCTCAGAGCCTGGAGCCTGCTTTTGGTTTTGTGTCTCCTTTCTCTGCCCTTCCCCTCCCTGCTTATGCTCTCTCTCTCAAAATTAAATGAACATTAAAAAATTGTATACAAATGAATCCTGTGCATGGCATATGTGATATTTCCCAGTTAGCCAGAATACTTGAATAAACTACCCCATTCTCCAATAAGAATAATGATTTTAATTCATAGAGTGCATGTTGTTCTAGGCTGCAGATTTATATAATCTCATAATCCTCACTTGAGAGAAAGCCTAAGGAAGCAAGGTTAACCAACTTCTTCAAGGTCACATGGGTCATAAGCAACAGCTAATATCCTACTTTAAACAGCTAAATTGGCTACTCCTGGTATGACATGAAATTAATAGAGAGATTTATGTACCTTTGAAATAAGGATAAACCTCTTGTTCATTTTCTTCTCATTATGCTTAGCAATTTGTCCCAGTTCACACAAACTTTTACATAGTTACCCTAAATCTTCTTTAAAAGGTAATGAGACTTTTTCACACAATTGTCCCTGCCAATATTTCTAATATTTCTAACTGGTTTGAATTAACACTAAGCTCTTCTTATGGAGTGCTATATTTATAAGTACAGAGCTATTAATGTCAAGATTTTCTGCCAAAAGACATACTTCTATTACCCCTGCCCCTTCAATCATTTTTTTTTCTTTTCTCCTAAAGTGACTGTTCCTGCTCTAGTGACTCAGAACCTCTTATATCATAATTTAAAACCAGTGCCAAATATGACTTCAGAATAGCCAGATAATTTCAAGTAGTTTTTAAACATAACCATTCAGGATAAAAAAGATAAATCTATTATTAAATATAAAAAATGTTGTTATACATTGTCTTTTTTGCTCTATAATCTGAGTATATATTGCAAGAAAACTTTGAATTGATATATTTGAATATCATGAAAAAAACTAGCATTATAGAAAATTCTTTCAAATAAAATATAAATTTATTTACTGTCTTTTCAAATATCAACATCAAACATCTCTAACATCTTAACATATAGGCCTTTCTACACTTAAAAAATTTTTTACTGTTTAATTATTTTTGAAAGAGATTGAATGTGAGTAGGAGAAGAGCAGAGAGAGGGAGACACAGAATCGAAGCAAGCTCCAGGCTCTGAGCTGTCAGCCCAGAGCCCAAAGTGGGGCTCAAACTCACAAACTAAACTGTGAGATCATGACCTGAGCTGAAGTCGGACGCCTAACTGACTGAGCCACCCAGGCGCCCTGGTCTTTCTATACTTTTAATAGCTTTTGCAGATAGACATGTTGCAATTTACTTTTTAACAACATCTTTCCAAAAATCAACGTATTTTGGCACAAACCATCAAAATCAGATATAACACATCCTACCACCAAAGTCAATTCTGTGATTCCATCAGTAGCACACATTCTGTAGTAACATTAACCTACCCTCAGGAATACAAATTCCTATATTTGTAGATGTAGGAATCACAACTGTCAAAGTTTCCTAGAATTATTCTTCCCTTATTGACCACTCTATTACTTAATGTCAAGAAAGCTATAGTGGCTACTTTAGAATTTGTAAATTTAAAGTAGCAAAAGTTGCTTCAATATAATATAAACAAAAACATGCAAATGATAAAATATTATTCATTTTTACATATCACACCTGTGTTTTTATATTAAATCAGGTTTGAAATGTAAACAAAATGTTGTACTTAGGTCTTCATATTTTCCAAACATGTCCCAAATATGGCAATGAATTGTACAATGAAGCATTACACTGACTTGTCTCTCTCTTTTGGTAAAAGTTGTCTTTTTTCTCCAAAGAGTAAACTATATTTCCCTTAAGTTGTCAAAATAGTCTGTAATTAGAAATAAGACTTTCTGTAGGTGAGATTATAAAATGTCGTATTGTGAACTTAATGAACCTTAAACTATATAAGTGAATACTGAGGAATAACCTAGGAAGCATGTTGATGTCTCATGACCTTGATGACTACTGAAAGGGGTGAATGACAATGGTAGGAAATTATTAAGAAAATCTACCATATATTTTAAGAAGAATCATTCTGTAACAGTGTGTCATGGACACCCATCCATTGAGTGAACACAAATATTTTGATCATAAAAATTTGATAATTGCATTATTGACTATAAACTAATTATCAAAAGTATTTGTTTTTGTTTGTTTGTTTTAATGTTTATTTATTTTTTGAGAGAGAGACAAAGACAGAGCATGAGTAGGGAAGGGGCAGAGAGAGAGATGGAGACACAGAAACCAAAGCAGGCTCCAGGCTCTGAGGTATCATCACAGAGCCCAACATGGGACTCAAAGCCACAAACCATGAGATCATGACCTGAACTGAAGTCGGACACTTAATCAACTTAGCCACGCAGGTGCCTCAGAAACGGATTCTAAAATGAAGAACTGAAAACATTTTGGTTATCAAAATGTATGAAGGTCATTGGATTTCCCTAATTAGAGGGCATTTTGTCCCTGCCCTTTGGCACATTTTAATCAAGTAGAAATAACTATTGTTTTCAAATCTAAAAAACACAAAGAAGTTAGTTTATAATTATAGTCCTCATCTGTATTTCTTCTTATGTTAGGCATTTGTTGCAACTTTAAATCAGAGTAATTTCAATTTAAATAAAAATATGTGGCTTTATTTGTAATCATTTTATAAAACTCCCATTGTTATTAAGGGGGAGTTACTTTTATAGGAAGTTGTCTGTATGCTTAAACATGTCTGCTAATTCCAACCATGGTTGTGAAAGAAAATGGATTCCTCATTGCCAGTGCCTATTTTTCTTGATACTGTTTTGCTTTTTCTAAAATTCAGAAATTGTGAACAGTTAGTAGTTAGGACATCTCCAAGTATACAATGAACACGTATTGAATAAATAAGTAGGTGGTGTGTGGGAACTGTATACACATAAATTATCTCAATTATTCTCTAAACAAGTCCATTACTTCAGAGATGCATAAATTAAGTCCTATAAAAGTTTGCTGACTTTCCCACGGTCACACAGTATGCTCAACTTTAAACGAGATTCCCTAACCCAAGTTACCTTATTTGAGGGATTTCAGGTTCATCTCTGATTGAGACTTCTCTGATGGTCAAAGTTTTCATAGTTCTGTTCCTGTAATACATCCCTTTTGATGTTTCTAATCATGGATGGTTATTACCTGAGTTTCTATATTTAACAGTCAGCTTGGATATAAAATAAAGGTAGCAATTTAGATAATGAACTCAGAAATAATTATGAACAATCAGCCTTCTTAATATATAGACACCTATAAGAAGATCTTTGCTTCTCTATTTAAAGCTTATTGATAAAAATAGCTCTCCTTCCAAAACAATTACTTTATGAAGCAATCTTCAGCAAATTAGTATATAAATAATGTTACCTTATTTCTTTCTGTTACCAGATCCCCTGACTCACCTACTACTCTTCCCCATTCAAGTCTCAATTCCCTTCTATGTCTCGTTTTACTAGCAAGCATTTATAATATAGTTGCCTGAGGGTCTATTAAGGAACTGCAGTATTTGCTCCTATCTTTTTTTTTTTTTAATTTTCAGGATTCAGAGAGAAACTGTGACTACAGGATTAATTCCTGTAATTTCATCACAAAGTTGTCATTTCATCATCTACTCAGTGTTCTGGGGATGTATAATCTTACCCTTTAACTTATATAATGACAAGTTCTACTTTAAAGGGAGGGATTATCTTTTCTCTAAAAGCGCAAAGATAAGTATATCATATGTGTAACAAGTAAAGAATGTTGCTGGGAGAAAGAGAGATAGAAAGAAGGGTAGATTATATGTTGGTCTAAAGTGAAAAGATTCACATGCAGTGTTACTAAGATAAACCATAGTGTATCATGTGTCTATAAAGAAAATTTATCTTTATACATGTAATGAGAATTAATATTTTGGCCATGATAATTTAAAATGGAAAAAAAAATAGTGAACAAGTAGTCACTACTGTGACTACAATAAGAAGTGAACAGGAAGTCTAGATATTTGAATGGAATTTAAAATAGTTAAAGCCTGGATTCCTGAGGCCCCCAGCAACCAAGAAGCCAGTGTGGAGGTGGGGGTAGTGACATTTAAAGTTCCTTTAAGTCCATCCGTAGGTCAAAGCTGGTCCTGCTGTTGTACTCTCTAGGAACTGAGAATTATTTTTGCATTTTAAAACATTTCAAAAAAATCATAAGAAGAATATTTTTACCATGAAAATTATGGGGAATTCAAACTTCATTGTTCATAAAGTTTTTGTATTTGGTGATATAAAATAAGTGGAAATTTGTTTTCTTCCTGGTTATATAAATACTTGTATAATATCCTTCATTTTGTCACCTGCCTAGGGAAGCTTAAAACATTTAATAATTGGCCTTTAAAGAAAAAAAAAGTTTTTTAGCCTCTGACTCAGACCAGTCTTACCTACTTGAAAATTGGATACAATTCCTGAAACCATGCTGTCACTAGCCACTTGGGATTGCAGATGGAATTGATCAAGGAAAGTTAACCACTTGCGCTTCTTACTCAGAACTTTCCCTGGGACAGATGGTGTATAAGAGAATAATTTATATAGGAATTGCTGGGAGCCGCACTGGCCTCGCTGGATGACAGTCACAGCAAGGTTATGGTAGTGTTTGCATAGCTTCTGCCATGAGAAATGAAAACTGGTATCTCCTTCTGCTACTACTGGCTCATGTTGGAAATGAGGCTGCTGGTATTGACCAGGCCTCACAATATTCCAGATCAAACCGATACTCCCCACACAGATTCCTCATAAGGATAAGCATATTCCTGCCTTTGAGATTTTAGATGAAAGCATTGTGGATGGTTGTCAAGACTCTTCCTATGTACCTTACAGATCCAAGACTTACATAATAAAGGAGGCTAAGAACACAAGAGTTACACTTGAGCTAATTTAGAGACAAAGAGCCTAATTTAGAGTTAAAGACAAATATCCACACCCACCCAATTGTTTCTGCTTGGAGTATCAGCCTGCCAAGGCATTTGTGATCAGTATTTGGAGTGACTTACTCTGGCCTTGAATATGTTGATTGCATCCTATGAAGGAACCTATTGAGGAAATTCTTTTGTGATTATGGGAGCAAACATTGTGTTTCCTGAAAGACCTGTTTTTCTTAATACTTCTCCTTAAAAAAGCTATTGACCCCTGCCCACAAAGAACTAATTTCACCCTTTTTATGCTAAAAACATTGTCTGGTATGCTAAAGATACCTTCCTACCCCATAGAATAAGCATCTAAATCCCCTACCTCAATCACTATTGATAAGGGTTACACAGGAGTCTTCTACTAATTTATGTTCTGGGAAATTCTTACATATCAAAGAAGTTTGTAATCAGAAATCATTGTCTAAGGCAAATGCCACTTCTGTGCCATCCCCCAAACACTTAATTACAGAATAAAGTTGAGCCCCAGTCAGAGCAGAGATGCCTGCTTGGTGACCAGAAAGACTCTCGGGCCTCTCTCACCCTGCCCTCGCCGACACCGTCCATCCTTCAGGGACCCCTGGACCTGCCGGAGCCGGCCTCTGGCAAGGAATTAACTTTAAAATTTATTATTTGTAATATGTTTTGTGAATTTTATATATTAATATGAATATGTTAGTACATTATTATATATTCCTATGGATACATAATATACCCACATTATAATTAAGTTATTATTTTGGACCTGCATATAAAAGAATTTGGCCTATTTTTTCATTAAATAATATAAAGAAAAAATACATTGGGCAAGATAGGGTATTATATTATCACAATGAGATTTTATCTCGTATCAATTTATGATTGACATCATTTGTTAGTGATATCAATTTTCATTTTAAGTTGTCAAGTTTCACTACTGATAATCAGCAAACAATTATGAGAGCATTTTTAATTCATGGGTTTTTTTTTTTTCCTTTTCCCCACATATTTTCTTCAAAAGGAACAGCTTTGGGAGGACAAAGATATATATTGCAGGAATTAATAATTGACTAATCTGTTCTGTAACAGCCTTTTAGCAATCAAACACAATCTCTAGATTATATTGTTTTCAGACTAAGAGCAGTTCTAAAATGATAGAAGTATTTCTTAATTGGTTTTATATATTTAAACAAAGTAGGCACTCTGCAGTATGTTTAGATTCTAAACAGAAAAAACAGGGATTAAAATTATGAGCAATACATTGAGGAAGAGAAAGAAGGAAGCATGACTCAAATATCTTTAACTTAAAGTTGACTTTCTAAAGTCCAAAACAAGGCTATATATCATTGAGGGGAGATTTGAAGGTTCCAGGCACCAGATAAGACATCCCTTGATAAACCTACTTAAGTACTGTATTTGAGGTTTTCATTACTTACACATATAAATTTAAAAATATTTGTTACTATAAAAATTACAATGAAAGTAATTGATTTTTTAAAAGGCTTAAATATAGAGGCACCTGGGTAGCTCAGTCAGTTAAGCTGCCGACATTGGCTTAGGTCATGATCTCGTGGCCTGTGAATTTGAGCCTCACACTGGGCTCTGTACTCACAGCTCAGAGCCTGGAACTAGCCTAAGATTCTGTGCCTCCCTCTCTCTCTGCCCCTCCCCGCTCACATTCTGTCTTCCTCTTTCTCTCAGTAAATGAATGTTAAAAAGTTTAAAAAAAGGTTTAAATATAAAAAACACAAGCAAACTATAATCAACCTTTTGCATTGTGGTAGCATTTCTTCAAAATAACCTAACATAATGTTCTTGTTTCCCTCTCTCTCTCCCTCAGAGGAATAGGGGCTAGCAGTTTGCTGGGTTAATACTATTCTTTTTCTTTTTTTAAATTTATTTATAGGAGAGAGAGAGAGAGAGAGACAGCGTGAGCAGGGGAGGGTCAGAGAGAGAGGGAGACACAGACTCTGAAATAGGCTCCAGGCTCTGAGCTGGCAGTCAGCACAGAGCCCAACACAGGGCTCGAACCCACGAACTGCAAGATCATGACATAAGCGAAAGTCAGACACTCAACTGACTAAGCCACCCAGGCACCCCACTTTTTTTTTCTTTTTAAGTTTATTTATTTATCTTGGGAGAGGGAGAGCAAGCACAAGTTGAGGAGGGGCACAGAGAGAAGGAGAGAAAGAATCCTAAGCATGGGACTCCATGCCAAGAGCACAAAGCCCAATGCTGGGCTCAGACTCATGACCCCTGAGATCATGATCTCAGCCAAAATCAAGAATCCCTCGTGGGACACATGGATGGCTCAGTTGATTAGGCATTTGACTATAGCTCAGGTCATGATCTCATTGTTTGTGAGTTCAAGCCCCATGTAGGGCTCTGTGCTAACAGCTCAGAGCCTGGAGCCTTCTTTAGGTTCTGTGTCTCCCTCTTTTTCTCTCTCTTTGTCCCTCCCCCACTCATGCTGTCTCTATCTTTCATAAATAAATAAACTTAATAACAATTAAAAAAAAAAAAAAGAATCCCTTGCTTAAACAACTTAACCACCCAGGTAACCCTGGGTTAATCTTATCAACTAAGGGTTTCAGTGTTCTGTGCTTTGACTTCATCATTTTTGTGTTACAAAGATAAGAAAGATTAGCAAAAGAAAAATGAAGAGTTTCCAAAGTTTATTCTAATCACAAACATATTTTTTCTATAATATTTAAAATTAATTGTAGTCACTAGAATGAACTCATAGTAGTTTCTCCTTGTAAAAGGATAAGACATTAACCATAAGTCTAAAAGAAGTTGTGTTGATCAATCCAAACCCTTGTGCCATCCAATCTCTGAGTCAAAAGAGCTGAATGCTGAACTGTCAGAACCAGGATATAATTAGTCCAAAGGAAGTACAGGAAATATGTTAGTTGCTATAACCATATATATTATTATTAAAAGAGCATATAATGAAAAATCTGAATAATATACTTCAATATATAAATTGAATGGCAAATAGACTTGTCAAGTGGCTTCCTATTTCATTCAGAGCAAAAGTCAAAGTCTTTCCTAGGAGCACTCAGCTTCACTCAGACAATCTTCGCACCTCATCTCCTTCTACTCACTCACTCATTCCTCAGTCCAGGTGTGCTGGTCTAGTCAGTGCTCTAGAGCACATCAGGCACATTTCCATCTCAGAGCACTGTTCCTACTGCCTGAGGTGGTGTTCCCCGGGCATACTCTTGGAAAATCCTCTTATTTTTTTCAGGTCTTTGAATAAAAAGTCACCTTCTCTACAAGATCTGCCGGAATTGCTTATCTAAGATTCTACCCAACTTCCTTATTCATCTCTTTATTTCATGAAGCATTGTTTCCTTTGCTTTCTTTCCATGTATTTTTTTTTTTAGTTTATTTATTTTTATGAGAGAACGAGGGAGCGTGGAGAGGCAGAAAGAGGCTGTGAGAGAGAATCCCAAGCAGGCTCTGCACTGCCAACACTAAAGAACCATGAGATCACGATCTGAGCCAAAACCAAGAGTCATACGCTTAATGGACTGGGCCACCCAGGCACTCCTCCATGCATTTTGATTATTTATCTAGTTTCTTGACTAAGAACAGAATCCAGAGATTTTTCTCTGATATGTTCACTGATGAATTCCTGTTACTAGAGGAGTGTATGAATGTCATATGATAGGTGTTCAATAAATATTTGCAAAAGTAGAAAATGTATAAACAAAATCCTTCAATATTTCAGGATGTATAGACCTTTTATGAGGCCATTGTATGTGAATTCATTCAAATTTTTATTTTACAAGTGATATAAGCACATATTAGAGTAATTTAAATCTCAAAAGTTAAGGGCACCTGGGTGGCTCAGTGGGTTAAGGGTCCCACTGTGGCTCAGGTCATGATCTCACAGTTCATGGGTTTGAACCCCACATTGGGCTCTGTGCTGACAGTCAGCTTTGGGCCTGGAGACTGTTTCAGATTCTGTGTCTCCCTCTCTCTCTGACCCTCCTCTGCTCATGCTGTCTCTCTCTCTCTCTCAGAAATAAATAACATTAAAATTTTTTTAAAAATAATAAATAAATCTCAAAAGTTAGACTAAAATATTTCAAGGATGTCACTAGGAATCTAAGTCTCTTTCTTATTACTTCTATTTCCTCTGCTATTTGCCTCCACTTAACTTCATTCTCACAAGATCTCTAGTAAATGGTCCTTGGTAGTTTCATGAATTTTGAAGTGCAACACACACACACACACACACACACACACACAAATTTCCTTAAGCTGCAATTTCTTATCAGGGAAGGTCTTCCCAATTCTTTCTTTTGTATCAATGGTTTAGCAATCTATGGGGAAACATCCACAGAAAAGGATTTCTCTATTTGCATCGAGTTGTAATATCTTCTAAATTTTACATAATGTGCGTTCAGAAACATTTTTGTCCAGAAGTAGGATCTTAACCATTACATAGGAGGTTCTTGGGGAAATTAAAATAAAAATCTGCTGCCCACCCAGAAAATCTATTCATAATAGTAGAAAAAAAATGTTTTTTTATTGAATAAACATTAAATTAGAAGGTGATGTGCATCACAGCAAATCTACTAAAACATTAAAAAAATGGAAAGAAATCTCATTCCTTGAGATAAACAAGCAGATACAACCTATTATACCCATGTTCTCAAATAACAATTAGTTCTTAAGTAAAAGGACTGAAAGCACTATTTATAACACATATTCATCCTAGATTTACATGGTGAATAAGTGACTATCTAGGTTTGCTAATTGTTTTTAACTGAAGGAAAATGAATTTATATCTTTATGACAAGAGATAGTTCTACAACGTGGATGGAGAAGTCTATCTGTGTTAGACTTCTGGCCTCCCACAAAATTTGGGAGATAGGGACTTTACCTTCTTTGATGATTACATTTGAAAAAGATGGTTCCTATGTTCCTAAAAAAAAAGACATCTCTGGGGCCTGGCAAGATGCTTATTTAGCAACTAAAAATATTTACATGTATTTCAAAGAGAGAAAGCACTTAAAATTATAAGTGTTCTAAAGTAATGCTCTAAACAGAGAATCTCTTTCTTTATTTTCAACAGGGGGAACTAAGCCTCTTAATTTTAATTTGCATTTCTCCTTTCAAGGTAAATTCAACAAAAGGAAAAGTAGAGCACTATTGAATAAAAGTATGTTTTTGTGTGGGCTAGTAAATAGGTGATGTTTTTAAGGGAACAGCATGAAATTGTTGGATGTGAAGAAAGGATTGCAATTTCATAGAAGACAACATGTAAAAGCTGAGCACTTTAGAGCAAAAAGATCCACATAACCATGGAGAATAATTACAGAAACCTGAGTATGTAGTGCCCCTAAGAAAATGTCCTTTCCCATATTTCTCCCCACAGGACTAGCTCTATAAATTACAATTTTATAGCTTACACTTAGAGACCGTAGCTTCATACTGCCCTTCAAAGACATACTAGTTAGTTCTCATGCTACATTTTCTATTTTTAAAAATTAAACATCAGTGTCAGACTTGCTTCTTTTTTATTCTCTTTTTTCCAAGTGTCTTCATCTTTTTATTTTTATAAATGTAATAAACACTTCTGGTTCAAGTGGTAGGACAAGCTAATATGCAAAGTCCTTCTACTTCAAACTCACTGAAATACAGTTTGAAATATAACAAGAAAATTAGTTATACAACTGAGCTTTAAAAAATAAAATAAAGAAAATGAGAAAGAAAGTAAATGAAGGGGCTCCTGGGTGGTTCAGTCGGTTAAGAGTCTGACTTCGGCTCAGGTCATGATCTTACAGTCTGTGGGTTCGAGCCCTGCATTGGGCTCTGTACTGACAGCTCAGAGCCTGGAGCCTGCTTCAATTCTGTGTCTCCCTCTCTCTCTGACTCTCCCACGCTCACTCTCTGTCTTTCAAAATAAAGACATTAAAAAAATAAGAAAGTAAATGAAAATCCCTAGATACCAAAGTGAAAGAAGGAGGAGAAACAAGAGAAGGTAGAGGAAGAGGGGGAGGAGACACAAAGCAGAGTGAGTAAGGACAAGTAAACTGTTCAGCCCACTGCAATACCCCAATGGGCAGGCCATCTTGTGTACTGGAGCTTTAATGCCCTCACTGTATGTGGTGTGTGTGTGTGTGTGTGTGTGTGTGTGTGTGTGTGTGTGTGTGTGTTTGAGGAGAGAGACTGGTGCCAAAGCTGCAAAACTCAGGCTTATGTGGAATTTAAAACAATTGAGAGGCTGAGTACACAAAAGGGCAGTGGTCAGATCAAATTTAAAAAAATTAGAACTCTCACACACAACCTCTGCAGTAACCAGCTCAGGAAACTAAACTGTAGTCTCTGTAGCAATCATCCCCAAACTGTTGAAATTTGCCCAATAAATACCAGCTGATCTAATTTTTGCCCCTTCCTTATAACTCGGAACCAGCTAAAGAAAGCCAGATATGTTCACCAAACACATTATATAAGATGCCCTGCATCTAGCTAGCCAGCGTCCAGCTTCCTCATGCAGACAACATCCAATCAGGGCATGCCTGAAGCTTTTCCTATTTTCATCCCAGGAACTCATGATTTTTAAGCCACTTTGTGTATGTAGGACTACATAAAAAAATAATTCACCCAGAAAATAACCCATTGAAAATATTTAATGTCAGCAAGTAAACAAGATTTCCATGAAAGGCAGCACTGGTAACAAAGAAGAACTAAACAAGAAACTATAGATAATGGACTGTCTTCTATATTCTATCAGTTACTTTGTTTTATATTTGGGCCATGAGTTTGATACAGATTTTTAAGGGAAATAATTATTTATGTATTGTTTTAATTTTTATGTTGTTAGCTCTTTCTCTATATCTGTTGACCTTCAATTGTCTATTCACACTCCAAAAATGGGTTGGTGGAGTGTTGCATTTTTCTCTTTACTGTTGTATGGAAAGAACTTCTTGTAGATTTCTTCTTTGAGTGGAAATTCTGTGAAACAAGGCAGTTTTCACTTGAAATCTGTGGATTCTCCAAATGTCTGAATGGGAAGAATTTTTCCCAAGAACCTTGATGTGGAACTAACCTTCTTGTATTGTTGCTTGTTTGTTGGGCAAGTTGGTTGGTTTTGTTTCTCAGTTAAGTGAAAAGATATTTCAGTTTTGTTAGTAGATACTTAATAGCCTTTGTTCTGTCAGGGGAGGAGGGAAAAATATGAGAACAGAATGACACAGTTGCCTGGTTCTACATCCTTCCTTGAGCTCTCATTGTCCAGCCCTGCTTCTTGGCTCAATTTTCTATAGGCAATTCAGATAGGAGCCCTGAGCACCATCAATGGCCTAATGAGCATACTGACTGTCATATACTCTAGGCATGCTCAAAGTATATTCCAGGAATCTTATCTTTGGAATTTTACACATTCCTCTTTCATTTATACCCTTCATGAAATCTGATGAATTATCTCACAAATCGTTGACTAATATCACCTCTCTGACCCAGTCCCTATCTTTCTCTGAATTGTTAGTATTTTCTTTCTTATTGCACCTTAACATTTCATTTTAGTGCAATTTTCAGTAAACAGGAAAGCAGAAACATATACTGAAAATGTGCTTACTATTCAATAGGAACCCCAAATGCTTTTTATACCTAATTAAAATGCTATATATTATAAGTTAACGAAAGTTTTCCTTCCTCATTTTCTAATATTCATGGTTAAGCTTTGTCTTTGAGTGTGTCAAGGAAAAAATGGACAGGATAAAGTTAAACAAGGAAGGAAGACTACTCAGGACTATGTAATAGGAGAGAAAGGCCAGAACTAAATGTGAGCACACATACCCTCTGCCCCCAAAACAAAAATGCGAGAGATTTTAAGAGTTGGAGTGGGGGGTGGACTGGACAGAAGATAGTTTTACAATATGGATTAAGATGCTTCCAAATGTTGGACTCCTTCCTCTTATAGAAAACTGAGAACAGGTATGTTGCCTTCCATGAAGCTTATATTTCAAAAGGATGGCTTCTAGTCCTTGAGAAATACAGTCCTTGGTTGTAAAACTGACAAGAGGTGTTTTAAAAAGATTTACATCTCAAAGGGACAGATAAAGGATTGACAATTACAAGTTTTCTAAAGTAAATGTTCTAAGAAAAGGGAGGTCAGAAAACAAGAATCAAGAAGAAGCAGGTCTAAAGTTTTTAGTCAATCTGAGGGGGACGTGAAGGCCATGTTGGTCAAGTGCAATAGATTTTCAGCCAGATTTCATTAACTTCCCTCCTAGACTAGGTCAGTATTTAATGATTAAAGAAACCATTTGGTAGGAAATCCTAAAGACGGAGACACTTTTCCTAATTTATTGTATTTGTCACACCCTAGACAGTCATTTTGCTTGTGCCACTCAAGGAATGTAGTTCACAAAACTAAATAGTATTCTCTTTAAAATTTGGCTTGTCTTCAGCCGATTTCATTTTGTTCTTTATTAGAGAAATGTCCTTGAAATAAACAAGGCAATGTAGAGTATTTTATGAGTTGTCACGATTCATTGCTATCGAAAAAATCTAGCAAATTATAATGCAGTGCAGGTTTAATAGCAATCAGAATCTCAAAGATTGTGAATTAGTAAACAAATATACATTGGAAATAATTCTCACATTCAATTTTAAATATTTGGTAGAATGTTAAGACAGTTCATTTATGTATTATAAACTAAGTAAAGATTTCATTGGCATAAGAGATTAATTTTTATAAAATAAAACAGGATATACAATTGACACAAAATTATTTAAATATTTTTTATTTGGAATAGACGTCCAACTTACATGTTAGAGGAATGGTCTGAGAAGCTCTTGGCCTTTTTGTTTTTTGTTATAATCTGACTGTGCTTGCATTGCTTAGAATGATCCAATAACAAAAACAATTGGAATTTTTTAGTTTGGGTAGCTATAATTCAAGGAATTCTACCTCGGGCTGCAGTGCATAAATAAGCAATAACTCATACATAGGAGTCTGACATACAGTGACTGACAAATGTTTGCCCTTGAGTGTGTTATTGACTTTAATTATTTTAACTGTTTTGTGTGTGTGTGGGGGGGGTGAAGTTATATAACTTGTGTGAATATAAGCATCAAATAAATGAACATCTAAATATTTCAAAAAATACTAAAACTTTTTAAATTGTCAGATGTTGGTAAAACTGATAAGTAACTAAATTTTTGAAGCAATCAACATGTTACCTATTATATTCTTATCCTGACCCAACCCCTGATCAAGGTTTGAAATATAGAGATGTAGGGACAGATCTTCCAGAATCCATTTACTCTGTTCTTTTGCCTTTAGGAAGATTTTGAATCATCTTTATTACACAGATAGTCTTATCTACGCTTATATCATATATTTGAATAATATATTTATGAACACACAGATACACACAAACACACAGAAATCTAGGTAGGAACTGAAACAAGAAATGAAAGATTCAGTTTAGGATCATGGCCACATATTCAATCTATCATTGGCTAGAGATGATATACTTTGCCATAATAACTTTACAGGGTTGTAAGAATTATATTTGTTAATATAAAAACACTTCCTGAAATATAAAGTACGATATCAATCTAAGGTGTTATTATTAAATTTGAATTTACTAAATATAAATACCTGAAAGTATGACCTTCACACTTAATCTCTTATAATAAAAAAATAGATTTATCAACTTTAACGTATGCAAACCCAAGCCATGGACTACAACAATCACATACCAACCAACTACAGGTGATCTTGCTAATTACTTACAAGTTGATTCACAATTTTTTGAAATCTAACCTTCATAAGGAGGTTCATGCCATGCCTCACCAATATTAAGTCATATTTGTGTACCAATGTGACACCTGAGCTTGGTTAATCTCATTCCCCTATCATTCCTACCAACCTATGCTGAGGAAATGATGGTCAAAAAAGTACATTCATGTGGCTTTAAGAAGTGACTATGAAGTACTTATTTTATTACTCCAGGGTAGTTAAATATTTAGTAATAACTATAAGTGCAATGTTTGGGAAGCAAAGAAGTTCTCCCCAAGATTCTACAGATCATTTTGATTTCATTTCAATTTTTCTAAAACACACAAATTTGAGCTACTCCTTGGATATCAGTCACTTAAATAATCAAATGAGTAATAAAGAAAACACGGGCATAGTTGGCAGAGTAATAACATCCCAGGGATGTCCATGCCCTAATTTTCAGATATTTGTGAATATGTTATTTTGGATGTCAAAGGAGGGAGGACTTTAAAGATGTAATTTCGATTACAGACCTTGAAATAGGGACATTACCCCAGATTATCCAGATGGGTTCAAATAATCACATGATTTTTTTTTAAAAAGCAAATAACCTTTTCCTTTGCAAGCAGAAGAGAGGAGCAGAATGAAAGGACTCAGTGCACTGTTGCTTGCTCTGAGGTGGAAAGGTCCACATATAAGAACAACGGAAGAGAGACCTTTAGGAGCCCAGAACAGCTGCAGACTGACCGCCTTCTGGGAAACATTGACTTAGGTCTTACAACCGCAAGCAACTGGACAACTTGAATGAGTCTGGAAGCATTTTCTTTCCTAAAACCTCCAATTATAAGTACAGTCTAACTAAACAACCTGATGTTAGTCCAGTGAGACCTGTGTTGAACTTCTGGCCTCCAGTCCTTTAAGATAATAAATCTGTGCTGCCTTAAGCTGCTTAATTTGTGGAAGTTACTAAAGCAGCAGCAGAATTCTAATGCAATGGGAAAGCTTCACAAGGAAAAGGGCCACTGTTTCTTGATGTACCTGAACTCATTTATTCAATCAATAAGTTTTACCGAAAGCCATGTATAATAAGTCAGACACTGCATTGTACTGTGACTTGTCAGTGAAACCAAGGGAATTGGAAACATACACTGACTGCCTAAAATATGCAGAATTAGAATGTAGACTAAGCCTGATATCCATAATTTACAGCAACAGCATTTACCTCTACAAAAATACAGCTTACTCTCACAAATTCAATATAAGAAGGAAAAAAAGAGGTAGGGAAGGGAGAATGAGGAAGAGAAAAATAAAAGACAAGGAGAGTGGGATAGTAAAGTCTATTTTTAAAAATACATTAGAGGAATTGTTGTATAAGACTTATGTGCATGTTATCACACTTTTTTTTTTTTTTTGTCGTAATCATTGTTCTTTGATTAAGAACAATTGCCAGTATGGATGGTACATTCTATTCATAATTATTATGTGAATATTTGTTAATATTTCCACAGGGCAAATTTCTAAAGGCTGGTCTCTTTCGGTTTACTCTGACAAAATATATTCCTGGAATTTACACAATCTTTATGTAATTTAAAGCATTTATGATATTTTTATTTATACAAACGTTCTCACTTGTATTTACTTAAATCAGAAAGGAATTAATAAATTATTAGGATTTAGCTCAAACAAACCAGAAAGCCTACTCTCACCCTATTTTAACTGATAAGTATTTTCTTCCTTCCTTCCTCCTTAACTGATAAGTATTTTCTTCCTTCCTTCCTCCCTTGCTTTTCTTCCTTCCTTCCTTCCTCCTTCCCTCCCTCCCTTCCTCTCTCCTTTTTCTTTCTTTCTTTCTTTCTTTCTTTCTTTCTTTCTTTCTTTCTTTCTTTCTCTTTTCTTTTCTTTTCTTTTCTTTTCTTTTCTTTTCTTTTCTTTTCTTTTCTTTTCTTTTCTTTTCTTCTTGCTTGCTTGCCTGCCTGCCCGCCTGCCTGCCTGCCTTCTTGCCTTCTTGCTTTCTTTTCCTTTTGCTTGTCCCTTCCCACCCCAGCCCTGGCCAGCTTTTCATTTTCAGGACTCGAACAAGAATTTTTGGTATTTTAATTACTCAGGCATTTATAGCAGAAAGAATGATAACTAACAGTCTTTTCTTCTTCCTAATGCCCTTCAATTATTAACAATAGCTACATTTAGATGTAAGTAGTTCATAAAATGGTTGTATATATTTCTTTATATTCTATACTGTAAAGATGTTTGCCATCCCATCTGGGTTTTTGATTCCCTGTCCAATATTTGTTTTTTGAGAGAGTGATGTATAAAATCATAATGATAATATAATTATTGTTATGGTCTATAGTTTACTTTCCAAACTTCTTCCACAGCATTTAGAATCTGGATTTTTAAAAAAAAGATAAGCAATTACTAAATGTAAGCAATTCACTATAAATTAAATTCAGTCTATAACACCTACCATCCACATCTGAAATTTTTCAAAAAGCCCTGTAATTTGGTTAAGAATAGCTCATCGTGAGGGAAAAAAAGTATTAGGGTTTTATTACATACAGTGAAAAATTCATTTTGTTGAAATTTTCTCAAAGAACAGTCATTTGAGTAATTGAGATGTTGGGATGGAATGTCTAGCAAGGGAAAGGCAAGCCATTAATTCTAAAAAAAAAAAAAAAACACCATATTTCTTCTCTTCTCAACTCTACCAACTATTGCAGGACCTCTAATTTCATGCAAAGATTCCTCCTCCCATTTTATCTGCTGCTCATAGTCTTTAGTGGGGGACATGTTGGTGGTGATTATGTTCTGGGTGGAGAGCAAAATCTAATGTTGTACTGGGTTACTAACTTTTTCTAAAAAAAAAAAGAAAGAAAGAAAAAAAAAAAGCCGAGACTTAGTGTATTGGTTTATTTAACATTTCTGGTTGGGAGAGTACAAATTATTCCTTATCTTTCAAATTTTTCAAGTTTATGAAAAAACAAACAAATATAACTAGATCAACCTAACAGGTCAAAACATTTGAATTTAAAAGAAGTATCTAATCCTTTGGTGCACCATGTAATCAGCAATGTAGCACCTTGAATTCAATGAAAGTTTGTTAAAAATGACTGATAGTTAAATGCTACCAAATGGCCTGAAGATGGCATTGAACACAGATCCAAATAATTTTTACTAACCACCTGCTATGCATACTGAGTACAAATGAAGAAGACTGTCTTTAAAAACTTTTATGATCTATTGGAATATATAATCACGTTAATAGGTAGTTTAAGGTAGAGATTTCACTGAGAACTTGGGTAGCATATACGTAGAAGTAAATGCAAGTGAAGTTGGAGATAAAACAAGGCTTCCTGAAGTAGACAGATGGACCAATAGATAGGATATAGGGAGAGAATGATGTATGGTATTAGGACAATGTGTAAGGCAAAAGGCAAGAGAAAGCCTAGGGAATTTAGGAAATTCAAGTATTTCATGATTGGAGAAGTTCAAGGAATAGAGAATAAATTCTATACTTTGCATTATTTCAAAATCATAATATCTGTGAAGTGGGATATTTATGACCAACTTTTTAAATGGACTTTTCACGCCCACTACGTTTTGATATTGGTTTTCTTCACAGATATTTAAGATGGATTTGGCCAATGCCATGCAACATTTACTCACATTCCTACCCAGAATGCCATAAAGCTAAAAACAATATTTTTACTTGAGCCTTGGAAGGCAAAAATGTAACATAAGCAATCCTCCTGATATTTAGCTCTTTTCTTCTGGAAAGCAAGGATGTGGAATTGGCTTTGTCTGAAACAGATTTCCAGTGTACTGTGTGTAGGTTGCAGGTGTTACAAGTGTTAAAAGATGATCACATAAGTTAGTGGGCCAGAATCAGTGTCCAGTGTCCATCCCCACTGGTATGTGTCACATTTGTATCTGGGATGGCAGCAGCATTCCTGTCCTAGCCTCCTGAGCACAGACAGAGAATATGCTTTGGAATGCAATGAAACCAATGGCAACTTCCTAGTAACTCATTCTCTGAGTGGATAGAGGGTGTAGCTCCCTTAGAGACTGGGGATTGTCATGTATGTCTTTCTGAGAAGCCTTTTCTTTTATCATTTCCTCCCTTTCAATAATTTCATTCGCATGGTATTTCACATTAAAATACTGTCTTCTTAAAATATCATAAAGTGGTTTCTGTTTCCTACATGAACTCAACCCTACTCATTGCTATAAACCAAAATGGAGGAAACAATTCCTTGACTAAACTATTTGCATATACCAGCTCAAATGAACATCAACAACAGAGACAAACAAAACATATTTAAAGTATTTTAAATTGGCTTAAGACTGTGGACTAAATTGGCTTAAGCTATATATTTGGAAGCTTGTTTATAAGAGTGAATTATTTCATTTTAGTTGATCCATCTTTATATTTTCTTTATTTCTTAGAGAGTAGTTAGTCTAGACTTTTCATCCCTCACCAAACAATAAGTCCTTTCATTTTTATAGTAATAAAGGACATGATACCTAAAACTTTGGATCTCCAGAATATAAAGTTACAAATTAAATGATTTCCTAGTTAATCCATATCTCACTTTACATGGTATATTTAATGGTTACAGCAAAGGTATAGAAAATGGAGATCCTACTTAAACAGAAATTGTCAACATTTTGTTCAAAAATAGCAGGTAAATTGAGCCAGTATTTCAATTGTTGATACATAAAATGACATTATTGAACTACACTTTAGGTAATGTTTCTAACCAGGCATTCTTTAGATATTCTTCTTTTTCTAGGCATATTCCAATACAGATATGTAGGGAATTTAAATATAGTATTCAAGTGAGAGAAGGTATGCTGATCAATTCCCTGAAGGAATATGTAGCTGAGATATAGGATAATGTTGACAATTTATGCAGATCTGTAAGAGGAAATTAACCTGCACCATGAAGCATGTAGCATCACTAATAAGGTAGAAAGTAGCCTGATCAAAATGAATGATGTCAGATGCCCTGTAGGCACCAAAGTAAAAGCAAGTTCTCCCTCGGAGCAGAGCCTCCCACTCTGGCTGCAAGCAGGCAAAGACCTTCTTAGCTTTAGCATAGACACAATATCTCAAGAAGAGAAGAAAAACTGCCAATTACAGCTATCAAGCAAGAAGAAGAATGCAATCGCAGAATATGATTACTTTAAATGAGAGAAAGGAACAGCTGAAAACCTGCTGTTTCTAAAAATTATGAAAACCCAGAGGTGATAGCAAACCATTGACCTTGTCTCTATGCTTTTATATATATAGATGCAAATGTTACTGTTGTAATATGATCACAGTAGCTCTGTTTATTCATTCATTTAACAAATAAATATTTTGTGTGTATTGCCCTGTCTGATGTAAGGTAAACAGAGACGAAATGACTAGAATATAAAAGATGATGAGAACAACTTAAGAAAAGCATGTGCAACATTAGTGTCTGAAATTATGGGGACAAACAGGAAGCAGGTAAAAGTCACACAAAAATTTGTGGTAAAACTATGTTCCAGGAAGAAAAATTAAAAGTATGGAGTGGTATGGGACAGAACCCTAGGGAATTTCATACATGGAGTTTGAAAAATGAAGGGAGGGGGGTGCAAACTCAGAGAAGAAGGACAATCTGATGGTACAAAGTTCAGACGAGAAGAAACATTTTCAGGAGTAGTTATGTCAAAAGTATTGAATATTGTTCTTGTGAAGTGCTGTGTAGGTAGAAAGAACACTGGATTTAGCAACTGTGAGGTCACTGGGTGGCGTTGCCTGGATTGGTTTTTATAGGTAAAAGATAAAAGATTTATCACCTAATAATTTCTCTTCTCACTCATGTTTGAGGCAAGTCAATCAGCTGAGATGGCAGAAGGCAGTAAGATAATATCTATTTGGAAAAAGAAGACATGACATAATCCTCCTGGGAATCAGAAAATGAGTAACTTCCTGGAATAGTAGAATGATCAGTGTTGCAACCCACTTGAATCTAGAGATATTGAATGTGAAGTAAAACTGGTGTGTTTGCTTGGATGTGCGATTTAGCTGCTTATGCCCATGGAAGACATGTTTTTGTTTGTTGGGGAAAAAATAATTCTGCCTATTAGGGTATCCAGCTTGGCCTAGGAATTAAACCAACAAAAGAAGAACATACAAACTTTAAAATTTTTACATTTTACATAGGAGACTTTACAGGACAATGAAGACTTGAAAAGGTGTCTAGAACAAAAACTCTTATGCCTTTTAGACAAAGAAACAATACATTTGTCAAGAATTGACAATTCAAAGGGGTTTGGGTGAGGGATAGTAAATGGTAAAGAAGTGATAGGAAATATAATTAGTTTAATATGATTTTTTGTACAGATTTTTTTTTGGCCCACCATTTCTGGTGATAAGAATGTCTTCCTTTCTCCTGCTATGGGGGGTAGGTAACTTTCACATGAGTTTTATATTCTGCTCTAAGGAAGAAAAAGGAGGGTCAGAGTGTCTTTCTTGCATCTGTGTTTTTTTATGTGCTTTTAATTCAAAATAATCAATATGCCCAAATATCATATTTTGGAATGAAATATTCAAGTGTTCTTTAGGTTCATTCAGATTTGGAATTTTGGAAGGAAAATGTGGTGATGTGGATAGGGAAGGAGCAAAGGATGGGTTAAAACACATATGGAGGAGTGTAGTAGTAACTACATGGTGCACCATAGACTCTAAACTGCTCAGAAAAAAAAAAAAGTGAAGTGAAGGAAACGGATAATGGACAGATGATGAGAAAATTGTAAGATTAATGGTTGAGAGGATATAATGTTGCATAAGTGACAGAAGAGTTGAACTGAAAGTACATGAAAAGTCAACTAAAAGGAAAGAGGTTTTTTTGGGGGGGAAAAGTAGAGTTTTTGCATTACAACGTTTGATAATGAGGGTCAAGTTTCAATTATTATAATTGTCTGGAATGTTGTTATAAGAGAGAATAGGTGAAGACAATTTGGGGAAACTTTATTAGAGATAATACACTGAACAATTGCATGTTGTCTGAAGCAAATATGTGGATATTGATATTGCTGAAAATTATAAAATCAACTGTAAGAAAGTAAAACTTGGAGTTAAAAACTATGTTTTGACTGGATGAATGGGAGTTAGCAGGAGGCTGGTACATCATGGAAACAAGGAAAATGAGTAAGTGATTCATTCTATATGTCTTAATGAAAAGGAAATACTTTTTAGCTTGGAAGATCTGATAGTTACAATAGGGTAAAAGATGACAGCTGTTTGTTTCCTATGGAATTGTGATATGCATAAAAATAAGATAAGCACCATGAGATTGAGCTGGCCACAAGGAAGTGGAGACTTCAGGGCACACTCAAGTTTCTTTAGGAAGCTCAAGTAACTTTAGGAAGTAAAGGAAAGGAAACATTCTGAGAAGAGTTTCAGGATGCCAAGAAGTTTCCTTATCAATGATGTTAAATTCCCAAAAGAAAAGACTATAGTTTAGGAGGTGGAGATTAGGAATGAGGTCAGATAAGGAGAGGCCAAGAAAACTGAGATAAGAGCTCAAATCTTAATGGATGTCTTGGGGCAGAGAGAAGAAGGAATATGCAACATCAAGGAATCATTCCTGGTTTACAGTGAAGCTGGGTGGTCTGCTCTGGTTCCATAGGTGCTAATGATTTGCTCTGCATAATTGTGACACCCAGGAGAGTTACACAATCACACTTCACTTAGAGGTGGCTCATTTTTCAGGGAATGTGGAGTTATGACAGAAGAGGAGCTGCTCCAGGTTTCTTGTCATTTATTTCATTCTCTCTCTCACTCATGCTTCTTCCCCAAAGTACAGAACTCCTCTAGGACAGTGACCAGACATATTTATCTTTCTGCTTTGCAGATTGCTTGCTCTCTTGAACAATGCCAAAAACAATTTTCATACTGAATTAGGTAGGAGACAAAGAAGTTATCTGGTACAAATGTTCCCTATTTAAAATTTTTCTCAATTTAAAGAGTACATTTAATTAATTTATCAATTTATTAACTTATTTATTTATTCATTTATTTTTATTTATTTTTTCACTTATTCGCTTACTTAATGGATCAGTTATTTATTGAGGTTCTTTGTAAGAAATTTAGAGAAAAAGGAAATTTAGAACACCAATTTTTCAGGATAAACTCAATTTGTGAGAGAAAACACAGAGCAGAGATATCCCTCAAGATGAGGAAAAGGTTTGGTTTTGGGCAGAATTTGTGTGTCCACAGCTTTCTGATCAACCTTGTGCTGCTCTGTAATCTCCTATTTCTCTTCTATGTAGATGATCTCACCTCACTATTGTCTGGTTTTACTCAGCTTCTTCTTGAAGGAAGCATCAGAGAGACATTTGGGGATTTTCACACTACTGTTAGCAATTTCAGTGGAGGTGGCAATATGAATTTCTAGTGCATCCTAAACAAAAGAACTCAATTGAGGGCCAGAGGTCCACTCACATGTAGCGAGCCACTGCTTAGTTGCCTTCAGAAAATCACCCTCTTGTTTCTGTGGTGCCTAGTGAGGATGATCAAAATGGTCCCAGGAGCAGTGCTAGCTGCTTTCAAGGCACATCTTCAGTAGGATAATACGTAGGCATTTTGTGAAGTTTAACACTTGAGTGCCTCCATCGTTGTCACCACCAAACTGGTTTTGGGACAGCAGCAAGAACTCTTTCCTTCTATTTCTTTTCAACCCTGGATTTAGCTGCCGAATGCTTCCTCTTGCATATGGCCTTTCTGGAATACACAGCTGATCAGAAATACCTGCCAATTCCTCCGCCTGGGACAAGGTTTGGGCTGCAATGGGGTTTCCTCTTCCTTGGTGTTTTAGCCTTGAGTTTACCCTTCTGAATGTGTCACCAGCATCAGATTTCTTGGCTTCAGGTTTCTTCTTAGTAGCCAGCTTCTCAGATTTTTCATCTACCATTGTGCAAGATGAAAAAGAGATAATTTTTAAATCAGTTATTCACACACATACTCTAAAGAAGCACCTACTTCTGAAAAGGTTTTTAAAACAAACAATGATCTCCAGAATGGCTTCCCTTTTCAATGGTCCTCATTTCATTTAGGTGATTTAGCATTCACCTCATATCTCCAGTTTAGTTACATTTTGATTTTTTGTTTTTAGAAATCATCTATTAAACTGAGATGATTTATATATTTATATACATTTTATTTCTGAGAGAGAGAGACAGAGACAGAGACAGCGTGAGCAGGGGAAGGTCAGAGAGAGAGGGAGACACAGAATCCTAAGCACGCCTGAAGCTCTGAGCTGGCTGTCAGCACAGAGCCCAAAACAGGGCTCAAACCCACAAACTGTGAGATCATGACCTGAGCTGAAGTCAGCCGCTTAACCGACTGAGCCACCCAGGCGCCCCGAGATGATTTATATTTAAACCCAAATCTTCTAAGTCAGAAGTTCAGAAATGATAAAAATGCCTACTTCATAGTTAAAAATATATTTGTAGTTTTTTTTTGTTGGAAAATATCAACACACATGTACACACACACATACATACATACACACGCACACCTCTCAGAATAGATGAATTTCTGAACACTTCATACTGACATTTGGAGTTTTGAATAAACAGTTTTTCCATGGTCTTGATCTAAGATTCATGGAGGTGAGATAATAGTTTGAAGCCATAGGTCCATTTCAAAACTGAATTTTCACTAAATGTCACAGTACAGCTCTCTGCCATTTTTCTAGAATGAGTGTATTGGTTCCTGGAAGGAAAATATATTTATGGAAAATCATACCCAGTAACTCAAGGGTAATGTTGTGGTGACTTTGAACCTGAAAGATCTCTATCTTGCTGCACATTCCCCTTTGTAATTTAAATCCAATCAAGTGCATATAACAGTCAAAGAAGTAGATTCTCATGCAAAATTGTCTAAACTTGGTTTGAAGCTTATGCATAAGTAGTTACAGCACTTTGTATGTGGGTAATAATAAAAAAAAAAAAACCTTTAAAAAATCAAATTTCCAGTGAGAAAAATACAGCATTATGCTGTCAAAGCAGGGGGATTCTGATATGTATATGTGTCTGTGTCTCTGTGTGTGTGTGTGTGTGTGTGTGTGTGTTGTACTTCTATAATAATTGCATTGCACTGTATTATTTGTGCATTGTATTTCTACAGTAAGTGTAGAAACTGGGAATAGTATATGGATATTTTTAGGCAAACTGAGAAAATCTATGGATATTTCATAAGAAAATGTCCAGGGGGCTTTGGATATATGGATTTAAATTCTCAGAGATGAAAAGTCATCTTGAATATTCCAGCCCCAAAATACAAGATGGAAAGAGCTGCATCCCTAGTTGTAGGGCCAGGCCGAGCTGCTCAGCTCTCTCCAGTCACCCAGGCCAATTTAGCTGAGGTGGTAACCATCGCGAAGCAGACATGGGCCATTCTTTCTTTTTCTTTTTCTTCTTTCTCTCTCTCTTTTTTTTTTTTAAATAATATTCAATATCTAATCATGATTTCTATTTTTTAAATATAATTTATTGTCAAACTGGTTTCCATGTAACATCCAGTGCTCCATTCCTTCTTTTTCTAGAGGAAAAGAAAAACAAAACAAAACAAAAACAAAAGCCACAAACTCTTATTTTTCCTTTTCTGGTTTCTGGAGAAGCTTTGGTGACTATATGCCTCTTTTGAAATAATGGAATGCTAACTAATCACTTTTAAGAGAGTTACTTCTTCAAAATATTAAATACCTTGCACATTATTCTCCTTTAACAAACAAAAACTATGGCTTTGGTGTTCTATACTAGCATTAAACATCAGTCATATTAAACCCAGATATCAGCCATGTTAAAACCAAAATCACACTTGAGTACAAGGGTATTTCTGGGGTATAGACTGTTTCTTAATCCAGATACTAGTTAAATGTGTATACTTCTGGTAGGGGGTTCATTATGCTATACTCTTAATCAGTTACATATTTTTATCTCTGTATATTGTATTAAATAAAATGTTCAATAAGCAGTTCATATAATTTGCTGTAAGCAACCTAGTTAATTTTTTTTAACATACAAAGACCAAACAAAGGGTGAAAACCTCTTCTCTCTCCCTTATATCCTTGTCCTACCCTAGTATTTCTCTCCAAAATCATTTATTTTAAAAATTGCTGTGCTTTGTCCTACAAAAAGGACACCTTACATCTGTCTCTTATCTATCTATATATTTACTTATCCAGCCATCAACCTAATACCTATACCTAACTGCCTATCTATCCACTAGTCTGATTTATAAATAATAGGTGATAATATATTGCAACATTGTTTTGTGTCTTACTTTTTGCTTTTTTGTTTATTTAAATATCTTGCTAGCCTTCCACAGCATAGTCATTCTTTATAATATCTTTTCATCAATTTATTGTACAATAGTTTATTTAATTGGTCCTTTGTTGATAGTCATTTGGGTTGACCCCAGGTTTTGTCCAATATAAACAATAATTCACCACAATTAAATTAAGCAATTAAGCTTATGGAGACATAAATGCTCAACAACCCTTGATTTGCCAGCCTAACACTTTTATAATGTAGTAAGTAAAAAAAAAATGTGGTTTTTAAAATTTTTGTTGTGGATTGAATGTATAAATCACTCCAAAATTCATATGTTGAAATTCTAATCCCAACATGATGGCATTTGAAGATGAGGCCTTTGGGAGGTAATTAGGTCATAAGACTAGAACCTTCATGATTGGAATTAGTGCCCTTATAAGCAGAGGCCAGAGAACCAGCTAGCTCTCTTTCAGTCATGGGAGGATACAAAAAGAAAAATGGAGACCAGCAATAGAGCCTAACCAAGAACTGATTACACTGGCACACTGATGTGAGACTTTGAGGTTCCAGAACTATGTGACATAAATGTTGTTTAAGCCACCCAGTCTATGGTAATTTTTATAGCATTCCAAATTGACTAAGACCATTTTCATTCTTAAAATTGAATATCCAAAGTCTTTGCTATTTTTAATGTTTTAAAATCTTTTGTCTTTTTTTTTAAATGTTTTATTTATTTCTGAGAGAGAGAGAGAGAGAGAGAGACAGGGTGAGCAGGGGAGGGTCAGGAAGAGAGATGGAGATACAAAATCTGAATCAGATTCCAGGCTCTGAGCTAGCTAAAATCTTTTGTCTTTTTAATATTGATATGTTTTGTCTGTTTTCCCAAATGGCTTGACTGTGGTATATTTCCTGATTTACATCAGCTCTGAATTAGATTTTATTTTATTTTTTTTTTTTTAATATTTAAAAAGTGGCAATGTCTTTATTAAATAATATGACACAAGACACCATAAAAAGCAAAAATGTAAACCACAGTTTTCGAGAAAATATTTGTAATACATATATCCAACTTGTATTTTGAATACATAAAAAATTCCTATAAAAATAAGATTAGGAAGAGCATACAATAGTGCAAAAAATTTAAAAAATTTGTGAATAGCTACTTCACAAAAGAGTACATACAAATTGTTAATAAATATATGAAAAGACACTCAAGGTCATTAGTCTTCAAGCAAATGAAAATTATAACCATAAGTTGAAAGCTCTCTACACCCATCAGAAGGGCGAAAATGAAAAAGACAAAAATGCTTGGCTAGGATCACTCAGAGACTTGGGTGAGAGTGTAAATTGACATAAGCATTTGGGAAAATTATTAGGTAGTATCAGTACTTAAGCTAATTATATTCCTACCCTCTGACCTATCGCACTTTTATTTATTTTTTTTTTTAAATCAATCAGGATGATTTTTTTTTTT